>NC_134575.1:52979817-53313150 GCF_050947875.1 Dermacentor variabilis
CCCCGCTTGAGGCGGAATCTTGTAACGGTTCCGAAGGCGAACCGCTCACTTGGTCTCACGTGATCGGTCAAAATATTGCTTGCGTCGGAGGCCGTCTCAGACAGCCGGCCGCCACCGCAAATTACGAATACGTCACGCATCTGTCAATCATGTTGAAAGCGAATCCGTCGTTGGCTAAGAGCGGAACCGGTGAAAAGGTAGCCCACTTCGGGTTCCGTTGCTGTGGCTCTGCTGTTAACTTGCGACCGCGCGCGCTGGTAGCGCGACCCCGGTGACAAGCGGGCGTCACAGGCGCGTGCGTTGATTGCTTCGGAGGCTATCTCTTGCCCTGGTCATCCACTTGGCGTTGCTCTTTCGGCGTCGACCACGGCTGGAAGTGCGATATGCGTTCCAAGACATGGCGGAAAATCATTTGCACCGCCCCTGCCACCTTTCTAAGCAAACCTTTCGCCGGCTACGCTATCAACTGGAGGAGGCTCGGGTGCTAGCGTACCAGTGGTCATTCCACGCAGAGGAAAAAATTTCCTCGCTGCGGTTCATCGCCACCGGCTGCAGGGCTGTCGGAAGCGAAGTATTAATCGGAATGGCCTAGATCTGTTTCCGACGCTGTCCACGAAGTTGCACTCGCAATTACCGTGTTGGCCGCTAGAAGGGCTGGGTCAGCCTTCTCGTGACCTCCGCTTCAAAGCCAATGCCAAGGAGATATTTGCATGGTGAGATCGAATTGGTCGCCAGCGTATCTCGCAGATCGCCCTTGAGCACTCAGCAGGCTTATACCTAGGCTGATCCAGCGCTTCCTTCGTTCGCGTGATAGAACAGAAGAGTCGGGACGGGAAGATATTGTGGAGATCTCTTGTGCGTCTGCCCTTCTTGCTCAAGTTCGGGAAGTGCCGCACTTTCGTCCTCAATTTCACGGCACAGCGCGCACCGTCAGCACCGCGCTCTTCCACTTTACTTCGCGCAGGCAGTGCAGGTGCCCGTATATCGTAATGTTCGATTTCGTGTTCCATTGATTCTATCACGCGACGCGCCGTGTGGCAGATCGGCGCGACAGCGCGGCAGCGAGCGTGTCGTGCCCGAGCCGATCACGAAGGGCGAAGAAAGAAGGAAAATTGACGCAATCCGTTAGTAAAGGTGGCCCTGAGAAACAGTTCACAGCATTGTTGCGCTCGCTACTTAGGAAGTGCTGGCAGTGCACTCCTGGTGTGCGCATCGTGCAAGCTCCTGGTAGCAGACGACGTAGGGCTGTGCTCTGGCAACTCCTTTACGCTTGCGATACCGCATGTCGGCTCAGAATGAAAAAAGATTGGCATTAATAAATTAACTCAAACATTGCGTAAACGCCCGGCACGTTTATGGTTTAGAACTTGCCACATAATATTTATTTAAATTTTACATTTAAGTCGCAAGCAGAAACATTTTGCAGTTCCCTGATTAGCCCGTCATATGATGACGTACACATCAGAGGTGGCACCCTCTATTCTGTTGGTACCCTTCTTCCACCTCCGGCTTGGGAGTGGCCCATTCAGTGACGTAAGTGGCGAAGTGAAGGGTTCGCGCCTTCCGAACCGTTATAAGATTCCGCCCATGAGCTCTATTGTAAACACGCATGGCGTCTGCACGGCCGCCATTATCCGCCATGTTGACTCGCGCATTGGATCTCGAGAGGTCACGTGCCTTGAACTGTGTGCCGGGAAACGGGAGTATTGCAAAATGCGATTATGCGCTTCATCGAGATGATGAAACCTGACGTGGAGCGGCAAATTCTATCGATTGATACATTTTCTGGGCTTTTGGCAGCTAAATTGCGACGTTAGCGCTTCAAAAAGAAGGTGAGAGGTAGCGTGCAGAGGTCAGTGTAATGCATCGGCAATTTCGAAAATATGTGGTGGGGATCCACGATAGCCGCCATGTCAGCTTGCTGATTGACTGAAGGAATGTGCCACGAGGAGCATCACAGGAAGGGCCGTATCGTAAACATCAATTTGACATTGCGTGACGTTGCGCTGGTCGCCACTGATGAGATTGCCCGCCATAACTTGTGGTGCGACGAACCGTGCGAATTATGCTAATGAGCAGCCATAAGCAATCGCGGCCGACTGGAATGCGTATTGCCGCATTTTCGCCGTCGTTTGTATCCATGAAAATTTTTTGTTCATAATGCGTGCTCATATTATTCGCATCGCTCCCATGTTGTGTTGGAATTTGTGTTTTGGGCCACCATTTTTTTACACGTTTATTTGAAATTATATTGGCTGAACATTGCGAACAATCTGCGAGTTTCCTTGCATGATGATCGGCGATCATCATGCAAGGAAACTTGCATGATGATCCTTTCGTGGCGCAGCTACAGCGAATCAGTGTTATGTGGAGCCCGGCATAAAACGCGTTCGTGCTTAAGTCCGCGCGTGAGGTTGTGGGCCAACTGAACCTTCTGCGTGCGCATTGTGGCTTCGTTTCACTTTAATCTTGGCACACAGGACCACTTTGGTGGAGGCGCTGCAATCTCTAACAGCATTTTAGACTTGCCAAGTCTTTCATCACTCATTAACAAATCCACCGGTACAACGAAACGATACTATAACGAAGGATTGCGCATCTCCTTGCCAAATTCCTATCTGCCACGTGTATTACGAACGCCGTGTTCAGCGAAGACCGCTACAACGAGTACTACTGAGCAGCAAAGGAATTCCGACGACCATGAAGGCTGATTCGTTTCTTTAGAACGAGCGCCGCGTAGTGGTGGCACATAGGAAGCGCATCCGTGCGAGAGGGTCCGTATACCACTGTAGTTGAGGTACACCTGCCCCTGCACGCCTTTCGACCGACGGGGTGAGATACTGTGAACTGTCGACCGGCGACATCGCCGAGGCCATCAAGGACTACACGGAGGCCGACGAAGGCAGCAGTGGTGACGATAAGAAGCATTTTTGACGTGACAGGCTATCGAGGCTTGCAGCTCTACCTTTGGGTCACTTCCGGTTTTGGCCGCTGTGCATGCTACAAACCTCGTTGCCACGGCGTTGACCGCAGTCGCACAATCTGTCAAACTAATTATGCAGAAGAAATGTTAGAGTTATTTCACGAGTACCGCTTGTAGTCATGCTAAGGATTTTTTTTTCTTTTGCCGAGCATGTTTATAGCTTTCCGTGTAGCACGCGCTATAGCGCGTGCTGTGTGCTTTTTCTGCTGTGTGCAATTACGAACAGAGTTTTTTCTCGGACGTGAAAGGCTGCGTGCCTCTCATGTTGACTCTGGAACGATGGCTCGGATACGATGCGTTCCTGTCACTGGCCAATTGCTCCATACCGGCCATCGAAATGCGGAGAAAGGACTCGACGGTGAACAAAATGAACGCAATCGTCTTCTACCGCTAAACTGCGCTTCCATAATCTTGACAGTAAATATGTGTCAGGCGTTATCGTGAATGTTGGTCTTTAATTGGCGCATTCATAATTCCTTCAGACGATGTCAGGACGTACATTGCATGCATCAATGTTGGGGTCTAGAGTACTTGGAAGCTTTACCGCTAACAGCAACTATTGTAACACGCAGGAGAAGTTGAAATAGCTTGCTTAGGGCCAAAACTGATTCAAATCGAACTAAATATTATGTGTTTCAGAGAAACATTGAAGTTGTGGCAGTATAACACCTGGTATTTATTTATTTATTTATTTATTTACAGTACCCTCAGAGTAAATATACATTATAGAGGGGAGAGGCTTCATAAAGGAAGTAAAAAATGACATACAGGAAAGGCACAGCATAAGTAAAAATAGAAAATTATACTAGCTCACTAATTTACACAAAAAATAGTCGTAGTTCACCATAGAAATCTCATCATACACTTCAATATACAGGCTGGGAATGATAGGTAAATACATACATAGTTAACTTGAAAAAATAGCACTTATACAATAACAAGTCACATGATATATTGAACGAAAGTTTCATGATTTACATGTAGTTAACTAAAGCATTTCTAAATTGAACATGATTACTTATATTGACAATAGATGCTGGCAGACCGTTCCATTCGTTGCATGTTTTAGGTAAAAATGATTGCGAATGTGTTAGTGTGTTAGAGCGAGGAACATGTACCTTATGCCTATGATCTCTACGTGAGAAGATGAATGGTGCTGGGTTAATCCACGCCGACCGAAGCACAGCGTTCTGGTAGTAAATCTTATGAAATAAGCATAGACGTGATTGTTTCCTGCGGGTTAATAGCGAAGGTAGGTTCAGAGTAGTCTTCATTTGTGTTACGCTTGCCGTACGATGGTAATTAGCTAGTATAAACCGAGCGGAGCGATTCTGGACACTTTCAAGGCAGTTAATTGAGGTGGCATGATGTGGGTCCCATACTGATGATGCATATTCCAACTGCGGACGGACATATGTCGTGTATAATAAATGTTTGAGTGATAATGGTGCGAGCGAGAAGTTTCTACGAAGATATCCAAGTGTGCGATTAGCTTTGCTCGTTATAAAGTCGATATGGTACTTCCAGGATAAGTTATAGGTTATATGGACGCCCAGATATTTGTAATTTCTTACGCTCTCTAAAGGAATGTTATTAAGTAAATAGGCAGGACAAGCTTCATTAGTACGGGATATTCGCATTGATTTACATTTCTTGACGTTAAGCTGCATGTGCCATTTTATAGTCCAGTTATGCAATGTGTTTAAATCGTCCTGAAGAGATGAAATATTAGTGTCATTAGTAATTTTACGATATATTACGCAGTCATCTGCAAAAAGACAAATTTTAGACGAAATGTTATCAGGTAGATCGTTAATGTAGATTAAAAACAACAGCGGTCCAAGCACAGACCCTTGTGGAACACCTGATTTAACTGGGGTTAGAGTTGAATTAACTTCATTAACGCTTACAAATTGCATGCGGTGTGTTAGAAATGCTTTTATCCAATTAAGTACATTAGTATCAATGTTTAGTGCGCTGAGTTTAGATAGCAGTAATGTGTGGTGTACTTTGTCAAAAGCTTTAGCGAAATCAAGGAAAATACAGTCCGTAAGAAATCCTGCGTCCAAGTTAGTATGCAAGTCGTTAGTGAAGCAAAGAAGCTGAGTATCACAGGAGAATGTTTTACGAAAACCATGTTGGCTAGATGTAAAGAAGTTGTTAGATTCAAGGTGATTGATTACCTGAGAATAAATTACGTGCTCCATTATTTTACAGGGCACAGAAGTTAAACTAATGGGCCTATAATTAGAAGGGTTATGCGTATCACCAGATTTATGAATTGGAACGATCTTAGCCGTTTTCCAATCTAAAGGCAATGTGCCGCTGTGAACCGACTGAGAAAAAACTAATTCTAAAATTATCGAGCAATACTCACTAGTACTGTGTAAAAATTTATTGTTAATTCCATCAACACCACATGACGATTTCAATTCTAATTTATTTATAATAGATTTAATACCGTTACTATTAAATGCTATCGGATCCATGTGGGGATATCTTTTAGGCCGTATTTCGGGAGGTGGAGTAACATGCGAAGACGGCGAAAAGGCCTGTACGAACGTGTCATTTAGCACGTCAGCGCATGCGTGGTCGGCGATTGCTTTCCCAGTTAGTGAAGTTAGAGTAACCTTTCTAGTGTTATCTCCTTTCATAGAGCTCCAGAATGCCTTACTGTTAGTTTTCAGTAGCTTGGGTAGGGTAACGTTGTAGTAACATATATATATATATATATTATAACATATCACCTGTTTAACGAAACATAGCCAGCATCTACAAGTGTCAAGTTATAAGCGGCTCTGTTGTCCTCTGCTGATCGCGAGCTTCCTGTTCTGCGTGGGCATTACAGCCACCGTAACGACCAGGCGGTTGCCGTACCAGGCAATGGGCGCAGTTAGTTCGATCGAAGAACTTCTGGCACCACTAGTGTCATGGCTCACGGAGGCTTAATCAAAGCGGCGTCGTTAGCATTTCGTGCGCCAAGAGTAACGCGGGTAAAAAAAAAATTACGCACGACATCGACGTGTTTTTGCTGTGGCCGTCCTCAATACCAACAAACAATTGGTCAGTTCTTGTAGTATGCGTGGCAAAAACCCCGATGTAGCGGAAGAGGTGGCGATAGCGCTAGCCATCGTTAACCTCAGTTGCAGATACGTACTCAGTGACTCGCAGACGGCGGTCAGAAACTAAGCGCGAGGCAGAATTTCGCCGAAGGCTGAGGCTATACTCAAAGCCAACGCGAACTATGTCACCTCCGAGGAGACGGAGGAACGACACATTATATGGTTCCCGGATCGCGCGTCCCCCAACACCCTCGTACACAACCTCAACGAGAAGGTCCACCGCGTAGCCCGAGGACTAACATTACGCGCCCGCGTAGAAGGATCCTCTCTCTCTATATATATATATATATATATATTAGATGCTTGAGAAAATGTCACACATATTTCAATATTCAACGGAAATTGGCAAACTAACTGCAAAAAATACTTTACGACGCATATTGCAATTTACGAATTGCAGCTGGGGATCCTGCACGATGTCTCCACTTGAAATTAACCTGCAGGGTGACACCAATTGCCATATATTATTTCCTGAAGTGTGGGCCGAAATGCATTCACGTCCTGGTTACTTTTGTCCTTCAATATATAATCAAAAGCGTTTTGTTAAAAGAGGTTAGTGGAACAACAGCGGATTTCTACCGCTTGTATTATGGAAAATTACTCTAACCCCTGTGCCATACTCAAAATTTCTTTCTAGTGGATGTGCCCTGCAATATAACCGGCTACGATTCATAAATTCGATATGTGCCATAGCGTATTTAATTAACGAGTTCATTAGTGCATCTTCGTCGATAAGCTGATTCTGTGTATAGGTTTATTGTAGTGTAACGTCCATCTCTTTGACTGTTCCGGCACGAAGGATGCGCTTATCCTATCAGCCACAAATGATTTTTTTTTTCCGCCGAATTCGAAAATTATCCTCCGGTATATTTGTAACCTATCTTACAAAGCTAGATGTTCTGTTTATGTTCACTGTTCTTGTGTGCTGAATGCTTCCAATTTTCTTTAAAAGGCCTACATCACCGCAGTTCCTATATCCTGCACTTAGAAGCGTCCATTTTTTTCTTATTTACTCTCCGTGGTCATTCTTTACAGAACTGTGTATTGCGCGTGCACAAACACACACACACACACACACACACACACACACACACATATATATATATATATATATATATATATATGTATATATATATATATATATGATAAAGCTATAGTGTAGACAGGTCTCGCATAAAGTTCTCTCGCCGAATTACAATGCTGCCGTGACACTGTTGTATTTGTGCGCGGGCCGCGTCAGACACCAATTGAAAGACCTTTATTTCCTTCCCCACTTTTCAGGAAAGGAGAAAGTTGTAATGCCCATCAAAGACATTGCTGTGAATGCTGCCACCATGCTTCAAGCCGGGTACGTTTTTCAAATGGAAGATTAAACGGAAGTTCGACAAAGGGGCTTTAAAAAACTGGTTCGAGACCGTGGGGGCCACGCTGTCAAACTGCCTGTTCTGCGTCGCCAAGTTCCAGGCTGTCCAGGATATAATCAGAGCTGAAACTGAGGCCACCCTCGCAAAACACGTGAGTCAATCCAGTCTGAATTTTTTTCTTTTTTATATATGCTAACACAAAAAAGCAGAAAGATGAAAGAGCCGAAACGAAATTTTAAAAAAATTTTTAAATATTTCAAATTGTGGGGATTTAAACCGCGATAAGATTGCCAGGCGCGCTATAGCAGGTGACTCCGAATTAATTTTTTTACCCCCCAGGGTTCCTTAACGTGCACTTGAATCAAAGTACGATAGGCGTTGCCTTTTTCTTCTTCGCTCCGACTCCTTCGAAATGAGGCAACCGCGGTTGGAATCGAACCCGCGACGTCGAGTAGCGGTGCAGTGCCGCAACCAATAAGCTACTGCGACGGGTCGCCAACGAATGTAGACCATTGAGAATTATTTCTGTGGACGTCGCAACATTTTTTTTTTCGTGGCAAGCGGTGACTTGGTGTGGCTATGGGGCCTCATACTTCTTGTGCAGTACAAATCGAGCGTGACGAATTGGTGTCGTTGCGCTGTAGCTGCAGTTAGCTCTGTTTGACGGGCTGGTTGCTTGGTAAATTTGTGAAGCTAGTTGTGCGATCACAACATGCGGAGCGTTCCAGCTAAAGCCTGCAAGGCAGTTCAAGAGAACTGGTTGAATATAACCCTAAACTATATGATTTTATCATTCGTGTTCGGTCATCAGCCTTCCTCCACCACCCGAATGTTCAATATGTTCCAAGTGCCTGGATAATGCAGAAAAACATCAATTAAACAAGTGTTTTCTCCATGCTAGGGGCGAGACTTCCTATGAAAGAGCTGCCCTATTTTACAGTCAGGATGTAATAGGAGAGGTTTCCGCCTTCATGTGGCACCGGCTACTACGGCGCCTTAAAACATCGAATTCACACATTTTCAGAACGCTATGTCGTGGTGGTGGTGGTGGTGGTGGTAACAACTTTATTGACAATCCGGTAAATTCGTGGCCTCGGCCTTGGCCGCCCCCGAGGAGATCCGGAGATCCCGTCTCGTCGCCGCCTCACAGGCTTGCTGGATGTCCAATAGTTGATTTTGGAGGTTAGAGCTGCGCAACGCGGCCGTCCATCGCGCCGCAGCTTCATCTGGGGAAACTGCATTTTCTCTGCATATAGCCTCACATTCCCAGAAAATGTGTCTAAGAGATGCGTGAGCCCTGCCGCATAATTTGCAGTTATCGTCTGGGTAGGTGTCCAGATATATCCTCATGAGATGGACTAGGTTAGGGAAGGTCTTGGTTTGTAACTGCCTCCAGTCTACTGCTTGGGCCCTGTCGAGTTTGGAGTTAGGAGGTGGATAAATATGCCTGGAGTTTTGATAAAATTTTGTAATATCACAGCACCTGGTCATTCTGTCCCTCTCTGCCCATGCCTCCGTTGGATTTCCAACCCCAAGAGAGGATCCTTCTACGCGGGCGCGTAATGTTAGTCCTCGGGCTACGCGGTGGACCTTCTCGTTGAGGTTGTGTACGAGGGTGTCGGGGGAAGTGCAAGCCGGGAACCATATAATGTGTCGTTCCTCCGTCTCCTTGGAGGTGACATAGTTCGCGTTAGCTTTGACTATAGCCTCAGCCTTCGGCGAAATTCTACCTTGTGCATAGTTTCTGACCGCCGTCTGCGAGTCACTGAATACGTATCTGCAACTGGGGTTAACGATGGCTAGGGCTATCGCCACCTCTTCCGCTACATCGGGGTTTTTGCCACGTATACTGCACGAACTGACCATTTCTTTGTCGGTATTGACGACGGCCACAGCAAAAACACGTCGATGTCGTGCGTAATTTTTTTTACCCGCGTTACTCTTGGCGCACGAAATGCTAACGACGCCGCTTTCATTAAGCCTCCGTGAGCCATGACTAGTGTCATGGCTCACGGAGGCTGCGCCCATTGCCTGGCTGCGGCTGCAACTAACTGCGCCCATTGCCTGGCACGGCAACCGCCTGGTCGTTAGGGTGGCTGTAATGCCCACGCAGAACAGGAAGCTCGCGATCAGCAGAGGACAACAGAGCCGCTTATAACTTGACACTTGTAGATGCTGGCTATGTTTCGTTAAACAGATGATCCTTATACCTTCTTGTTTTCATGGCATGCCATGCCGTGCCTTCATGACATGACGGCTTACCGGCTACGGACGCCCTCCTGCGCATCCGGAGGTAAAGCATTCGATTCCATTTTCCGAGGGCATCGTGCAGATGCTGACGAAATTCATAAGCGCCCCTGTGCCAAGCCATGGGCGAGCATTTCAAAGAAAGGCTGCTGGCCGGATAATCCGGAGGCATCTACTGCGGTGTCGACGACCAGCTCAAGCTGATACAGAGTGCAAGAGCCAGCGTAGCCCTGGACTAGCGGCCCGATCATCAGCGATGGCCCCTTCGGAGGAGGCCTGCAAAAACTCTTAATATTCTCTCAATAATGTCTACATTTCTCGCCCTTCTACAGATGTCTCGCTTTAAGACGTTAAAAGCAGCAAATAAATCAGTTTTGTTTTTCGTACGTGAAAAAAAAATAATTTATAGGCGTTACTTTTTAAACTGTAGCTTTCATTTAAAGAGCATTCTTCTTTGTAAAACACATTTACATTCATCGCGTTCAGTGAATACGTCATTCCTCTTTATTGCCCCCTAGGGAGAGTTCTCCTATGACGCCATTTCCGACCAACAGTACACTGCACAGACAATACCGGAAACGCTGAGAATTTACGCTGCAGTGATCGCGTAAGTATTTGTGTCTCTGCCACGGCGTTTCAACAAAAGAATAGCTCCATATCTTATTGTTAATTACGTTTTAGGTACCCCAGATGCCAAACGATTATCTCCTCCGCTAATTCCATGCAAAAGTAGTTACTTTGTCTGCTATGCCAGGTGCCAGGTATCAACGGCGTGCCCTAAGATTTCGGACGCCCCGTAGTTGCCAGCGCCTACGCTGTTCGATATACTAAACACTAGTCGGCAGATTCCGTTCCCGACAAAACACCGAGTCACTACTGGCGTTTATCCACCGCAAAGTTTTAACGACATTCCATATTTATCACAACTGAAACTTCTTGTTCACCTATATCCCCGGCCTAAGAAAGTATACATTCGTATAAAAGCAATGAAATTTTAATCGAGTTAAAGCATTGGTTTAATTGTTATCAATTATTACTTCTTGAGCCATCGACAAGTGAAATTTTGCTCAAGCGTATCAATAACGCTGCTATGTTCTTTGCTTTGAGCTTCCCGGGATTCAACGAGAATCTTGAGGAATCAACCTTCGCGTAGCAGAAATGATATGCTAGGTTTTGTCAGGTTAACTAGTTAACTACAGATTATAGTGTTTCATCTAATCATCCGCTACAACGTGTCACATATCCAAGGTATTGGCTTGAGGCATTTGTCGCCGTCATTCAATCGATAAAGTAAGATTTATAAGACGAAGCGACAAGGCGCGTGGTGTACGACCGAAAGACATACAAATCGTGAATACCGTGTCCGGTTCTCTGCAATCTCACTGGCCGCAGGTTTACTACCAGACGCTCCTCCTCTGATTACCGCTACGAAAACGTGCTTCTGCGGAAACGAGTCAGCGCCTTGGCCTGCAGTCACCAGGTTCACCACGACCCCTGCTTGTGGGAGCGACCAGACGAATTCCACCCAGAGAGGTGAGCACACCGAAGGCACGTGGGGGGTCAATCCGCATTTGTGAATGGGTCCGTCATCTAAATAGCTCAAATTAATCGAACGACTGACGTTTTGCAAAACCAGCAACAATGATCACGTCTGCTCAGGATACTTTTGCCTGAAACGTCGCTCGTACGATCACCACGATGATTAAACAACTACGAATCCACGCGTGTCGCCTCAGTCACCAACGGCAGAATTTCAACTCACACTGTGGCCCTGGGCAGACCGGCACACCAGGAACTTTACAAGACCATCGAATAGAGCTCAAAGGTTTCTGCTCTGCTAGATGAGTTACCGTTGGCACTTTCAGAAATTCCAATAGAGGAACGAATAAGTGTTTCTATGCAAAAGCAATGTCTATTCACCGATGTCCCAGTAGTTTTTCTTGCAGTTTGACGTAGGCTAAGACAGGAAAGAGGCTGTATTTTTGTGTGCGGTGGTCCGTTGTTCATAAGCAATCGTTAGAGAAATCTAGAGCATTCATATTCTTTTTCTTTTCAACGTTAGCAATTTACTTAAACAAACGATGTTCACTTTTCCTGTGAATTTCCTGACTTCGCTTCTTTCCTGGCAGCTAAATTACTAAATGAACGAGCACCTCCACTCCTCTGCTTCTTCTGGGCCATTTGTAAGCCTGGCGTCGCGCATCTTCAGAAGGCACATTGCAATAAAAAAAAAGATGCTTGGGTTTTGCTGTGCGACAACACCGATATGATTACGAGGCATGCCGTAGTGCGGGACTGCGGATTAATTTTGACCACCTGCCGTTCTTTAATGCGCGCCCAATGCACGATACAACTGCGTCTTTGCATTCTCGTTGCGTTGCCAGCGCGGTGCGTTGTGTTTCATTTTCCGCAGCTTCTCTCCCGAACAGAGAGCATCTCGAGACCCGCTTGCCTTCCAAGCGTTCGGCATGGGACCACGAAATTGTGTAGGCATGAAGCTGGCGCCGCTGGAAATGACGCTCGTTGTTGCCAAGCTCGTGCACCGATTTCGGCTGCATCTGGGTTCGAAACACGTGAACTTGTAAGGAGCGTTTGAGTGCTTCTGTTTCAGAAACTTTGCGCGACGTACTGCAAGTTCAAACAACACTTGTATGCATGTGTGTCCTTCTCCTTGTGATTTCGCACTGTTTAAACTGGCAATAAGAGGCCCTGCTTCTCTATATCAGGTGTTGGTTGTGGAGCCAACATATGCTTTTTTTTTATATCGCCTATCAAATATATCACATGTCTACTCGTTGAGCTGCATTACTCACTGAAGCGGACATCAATCGCGCAAGAAATCACAGTACGTAGACATAGTTAAAGAACGATCCACACTTCCCTAGTCAACATTTGACTAATAACTTTTGAGTGCATATTGCAGTATGTGAATTGAGCCAGGGATGACACAACCATTTCGACCTGTTTTTCTTTTTCTCTCACTGGCACTGGTTTCGAAATGTGCACTGCCAAAGTTACGCTAAAATTTACCGTTGTTCAACGTATTTCTTCAACGATATCCGAGAAATCACGAAAGCCTGCACAATGTACGGGACGGCATTCCTTAACCTCTCCAAGTCGGAAATTGAAAAGTTGGAGGCACTGATCCGGAAGGCCTACAAGACGGCACTGGGGCTACCAAACTCTACCAACCTCTACCACATGGTGTGGGCTTGCCAATTTAATCCCATAGTTGACCCCATTCCAAATCCCTCAAAAGAGCAGTGGGAGGCTATTCTGCTCAGCGATGATCCTGACCTTCAGCACTGGCTGGTGGGGAGGGCCAGCGCAGCAGTAGTAACCAGTGGGCTACCCGAATAGGCGGCCCACCCACGAGTTCTACGAATATCCTACAAATAAAGATGTTTTCAATCAAATCAAATCAATCTTCAACGATACACCCTTTTATACATGGAACAATATTAACCGGGATGCCGATGCACGTTTTGGAGGCGCATGATTTGCTACTGGTGTCATCTTTGGAACCTTTTCGACATATCTTGCAAACACACCGGCTGTAATTCATAAATCGTGGCACGTGCCGTGAGGCAATAAGTTTAGGGTTTAATCAGAGAAAATTTGACACGTATTCAATCCGAGATCTTCACTCCTCGTGCCAATAATATCCGCCTCTTGTAGCAATCCAGCTGAACGTGTAGAGCTTTGCTGCATTACATAGGCGATTTTTCAAAAGTTTGTTAACTCTAAAACAAGCCACCTAGGCATATGTTCCACAATATTACAACAGCTTTCTGCCCTGCGTGTGCATAAGAATGAATAGTTCATTCCTTTGTGTGCTTTAGGCGCGCCATTGATTTCAACTCTCAGGGAGTCGATTCTCGAATCTCGAGAGCTGGGTCGACTTTTCCCGATTTAAAGAGACATTATGCCGAGCGCGTTCGCTCACGACATCATTGAGCCGAGAGTGTCCTCTTGGAAACAGCGGGGAAGTCCTTTTAACGCGACAGCGTTAAGGAGCTCGTGTCGCAGAAAAGCCGGTGTCGTCGGTGTCGGCGTCGGCGGCGTTGGCCGTGAGCGATAAATCCCAGCAGGCACTTCATGAATAAAAAACAACTTGCAAGATGGGCTGGGTGGGAATCGAACCAGGGTTTCCGGAGTGTGAGACGGAGACGTTACCACTGAGCCACGAGTTCTTTTTTTTTTTTCTTTATTGCCAGATTTTCAGTACACAACTATTTACAAGAGGAAACAATCACCGAAACAAAAAACAAAATACAACATAGATTTGCTGTTGGGCACGTATTCAACCAGTATCGTACTGGCTGCTGAGCCACGAGTTCGATGCTTCAAAGCGGTACAAAAGCTCCTCTAGTGAACGCGGTGTTGCCTTAGAAACGAGCTGTTTTTAAGGCTCAGGCGTGCGTCGCTTGCTCAGGCGCACATTTCGTTGTCGCGCCGAACGCTGCGTTGCTCGACGCTCACCGCGTCCGATGCGGGGCGCGTAGTCGCTGCGCCGTAGCCCATTGTCTTACACCCCTTGGCGGGTCGACGGGAACGCTGTCGCGTTCCACTCTTGAAGGCGAAGCTTAAGCGTCCTCCAATTTTTTCGTCCGCGATGTGGAAGGACTGCGTTCATGACCCCAGAGAACTTCCGGTCAGCCAGTTTCGAGAGTCCAGTTAGCTAAGGAAAAAGAAGTATCTTGCAGCATAGTATACTGTACGCACAAATCCTTGAGGTTTTCAGATATAAAGAACGTGCACTATGCGTCAAACTCATGTGTGGGCATTTTTTTGTAGCGCTTAACCATAGAATTCATTGTCAAACACTCGAACTCCCCAACAAAACTGGTGCCAGCTGGAGGGTCTTGTAAGTTTATAGGCTATTGTAACTTGTGCTGCTCCTGAGGGCTTAACCGTGATTCCGCTGGGAACTGTTTGCAAGCATGAAAAGGGTCTTAAGAAAGCTGCAACAGCCCGTGCGCTCCTACTTTATTTCCAATTTTTGGGTGGCGTCCGCCATATTGTGTTGGTCAGACCAGACGCGTCGGGGAAGCATACTTGCCGAATTACTTTTGGTACCTACCGATGACTCACACTGATGCGACCCTAGCCGCCATGCTTGGAATGGTTGCTCAGTGGTTATGGTGTTGGGCTGCTGAGTACGAGGTCGCGGGATCGAATCCCGGCCACGGCGGCCGCATTTCGATGGGGGCAAAATGCGAAAACACCCGTGTGCTTAGATTTAGGTGCACGTTAAAGAACCCCAGGTGGTCAAAATTTCCGGAGTCCTCCTATATGGCGTGCCTCATAATCAGAAAGTGGTTTTGGCACGTAAAACCCCAAATATTATTATTATTACGCCTGGAATGAGGCACTGTGAGCAGCTGAGTCCTTTGGCACCTCGCGCGGCTCTAACGCTCTTCATCTGAGCTGGCAGGGAAGGGGCCTCTCCTAGGCTTTCCTTCCTCCGCAGAAGCAGGTAACCCGCGGGGCAGTGGATTTGTTACAAGGACGTCATTCCGGGTGCCCCATTGGAGAGCTATTACAGGGAGAACTAAACTGCGTTCGTGACGTCACGTGCAAGATATCTACTGGCGCCTTCCCCTTGAACATACGTGGTATTAGTTCTAATGACTCCAAAGATCCTGTTTAAAATCAGTTTAAGGCAGTCATCCACTGAAACCAAAAGCAAATATCGCTAGGTTGCACTGCAGCCCGGAATGATTCAGAGTTTTCTCAAGTAGATTCGATTTCTTTAAAGAAATCACTGGTGCTTGCTTGTAACAGCGTTCTCTCGGCGTGACGCAGGCAGTAGTTGGCTAGAAGAGCACGGCCACCGAGATCCACGGTACAACTACGTAAAACAATTCACTAGACTCCTGTTGCTACTTTGTTATCGTAACTCATGCTGAAGACCAGTTATAAGTGAGGCATCACCCTACAATAGGGAAACCGACAAGTGCTTAACAAACCGTACGGTACTCTCGAAAAACACTAAACACAGCGTAGGTTTGCAGAGGGGTAGCTTCTCCTTCCCAGCAGTAACGTTGTCGTAGTGGCCTGGAGCTTGACCGGGTCGGTTAGTGGAGAGGGCCAAGGCGCAACTGAGGGGACGTAGAAAAAGAAACATTCCGGCAGAAACCACAACATTGACGTTGCGTCACACAGTATTGCCGCCGTCGAAACGCGTCATGTGTAGGAGCCGTCTGCCACAGCCGGGCGCCTCTCTCATGCTTCTCTCTGGCCACGGTGCGCCGTCTAGCGGTTGCCGCGCGAAGTCCTGCTCTTAGTGCGCGGCTTCTCAGGCTGCACTGATGCCACGCCGGTGCGTGCTAACCCTGAGAAATAATCCCTCGCTGAACCCAGGATTTTGTGGTGCAGTGGCTATAGCGTCGGGCTGCTGTGCTTGAGGAAGCCGTGTGACATGGTTTCGAATCGGTCCTGCACAACATTAAACAGCTTTTCTTATTGCGAAGAAAGCGGCGTAAAGAGGATAGATAGATAGATAGATAGATAGATAGATAGATAGATAGATAGATAGATAGATAGATAGATAGATTGCAGTAGGCTAAGCATGTTAATCGCATTATTAAGGTGTTTAATGGCATTCGTAAGTACAGAGCACTTAATTAAGCAAGCTGCTCGGGAACGAAATGTGAATGCTGTTCTCCCAGCGAAGCCCGCCCCTCGTCCAGGACAGAGAACGAATCGTGATCAAGCGCAACTCCATGCTCAGTCGCCGTGCCCGGGCATATCGGGCTCAGTGCCCCCCCACGGATCGCGCGTCAGAGAGAAGAGGGCAATGTTTCGCGCTGGGGCACAAACGCAAACACTGACACCTATAGCGTGCAGGCACGTTCGTACGTGTTCACTGCTCAAAACCTGTGGCTTATCGGCGTTTTGAAGCGTCCAACGCGTTAGTTCTTTGAAGCAGTTGGTGTCGATTTTCACTACGTGGCTCGTATGTTAGTCCAAGGGAAGAGCGGTAACATCCCGGAAAACTACCCAGTTGAATAATATCTAACCTTTCATTTACTGTATTTTCAAGTGATTCAACCTGTAGTGAGAAATATATTTGCCCATGACGAGTGCGATATGCAAAAACGCCCGAGTCCCGTGCATTGGGGGCACGTTAAAGATCCCTTGGTGGTCAAAATTAATGCGGAGTCCCCCACTGCAGAGATCTTCATAATCATATCATGGTTTTGGCTTCTAAAACCCCGGAATGAAATTGAACTTCTGCCCATGGAGCACTCATTCTTAACGCAGAGGTACAGTCTTGCTATCGTAAGAAATGGGCTCGGTGTACTTGAGACAAGTAGAAATTAATAATTTATACCAATTTGGACAGCGCTAGCTGCTAATAATATTATAATTATTATCGCTGTAAACCGACGACGCTTGTTTGTTGGCATACTCAGGCGACGAGTCGACGACTGTTGAATGTTTTGTTCGCGGTACGTGATGCAGTACGTGAGCACTTCCCATGCCACATTCTTTTAGCGCTGTAATACGTATTTTGTACTCTCATGAATATCAAAGTGTTGGGCCACCTTATCAGCAGAGATTGCGTTCAACCAGATCCCGAAAAGGTTGCTGCCGTGCTTCGCTTCCGTCGCCCCGAAAATCAAAAACAATGAAGAAGTTTCTTGGGCCTGACATCCTGGTTCCGCCGCTTCATCAGTCATTCTGCTGCCGTGGCGTCGCCGCTGCACAAGTTGCTCACGTCGGGCCCTGCTTTCCCTTGGACAGACGACTGCGAACTTTCTTTTCAAGCCCTCAAGCAAGCATTAACCACCGACCCTGTCCTCTGTCACTTCGGTGAGAATGCACCA
Organism: Dermacentor variabilis; assembly: GCF_050947875.1. Taxonomy (NCBI): domain Eukaryota; kingdom Metazoa; phylum Arthropoda; class Arachnida; order Ixodida; family Ixodidae; genus Dermacentor; species Dermacentor variabilis. Next base: position 52,997,369 of record NC_134575.1, read on the forward strand.
ACTTGTTTGCACACCGACGCTAGTGGCCATGGGATCGGTGCTTTCCTTCTATAGCGTGATACCACCTCACGAGAGAGAATTGTTGCCTATGCAAGTCGCGCACTAACGGCTGCCAAAAAGAACTACTCGATCACAGAACAGGAATGTGTCGCAGCAGTTTGGGTGATCCAAACATTTTGACCATATCTTTACGGACGCCACTTCACGGTCATAACCGACCACCACGCCTTATGCTGGTTGTCGTCAATCATAAATTTGTCTGGATGCCTTGGTCGCTGGTTGGTCTGCTTACAAGAGTACGATTTTGACGTTGTCTACAAGTCTGGGAAAAAGCATCAAGATGCCGACGCTCTGTCTCGCTGCCCGCTGCCACTATTATCTTCGAGTACATCTCTCCATTGCTCGCCACTTGATGATGAGACTAAGTCGCTACTCCCGTTATTACCTCTAGCGGTTACTGACACGTTATCTTCCAATCGCGTCACTCAGCTTGCCTCATATCAACGTTCTCACCCCTACTGCGACTGCATTATCTAATGCCTGTGCGGAACTACTTCTGCACCAAATGCCAGATTACGTCGACAACTGCGACTATTTAAGCTTGACAACGATGCGCTTTACCGCTACGTCTACAACTCCGACGGACACCACTGCATATCTATTTTTCCACGTTCGATGCGCACACAGGTCCTTGAAGCTTTTCACGACGACCCATCTGCTGGCCATTTGGGTTTCCACAAAACATACCACCGACTTTGAAGCCGTTTCTTTTGGCCAGGCATGTCTAGCTTTGTGGCCAAGTACGTAACTTCTTGCGTCCAGTGTCGACGGCGGAAACGACAGACTTTGCCTTCTGCTGGGCTTTTACAGCCCATCCCATGTCTCGAGACACCGTTTGCCATCGTTGGGATAGACGTAGTCGGCCCTCTGCCCATAACGCCGGAAGGTCATCGATGGATCATGACAGCTGTTGACCAGCTCACACGTTACGCAAAGACCGCTCCTCTACGCTCTAGTTCGGCCTCCCGCGTTGCCACCTTCTCTCTGGATGCCATTGTGCTGCGTCATGGTACACCTCATGCACTGTTAAGCGGCCGCGGCAAGACATGTCAACAATGATCGCAGAAGTACTCGGAGCTTGTGGCACAGTTCATAAGACGACATCAGCATATCACCCACAAACAAATGGCTTAACCGAGCGATTTCATCGCACACTAATACATTTAATACCAATGTATATTGGGCCAAACCACGACAACTAGGAAGAACTTTTACCTTTTGTGACTTTTGCGCACAACACCGTTATCCAAGAAACTACGGGGTACTCACCTTTCTACCTAGTTTACGGCCATTCACCGATATTCACCATCGACGCCGCTTTCTTCAATGCCCCAACACCTCGGCCAGTATACCCGAACAGTTCATCTCGAGACTTGAGGAATGTCGTCAACGTGCTCGCTTCAACACAGAAGTCAGTCAGCTAGATCGCAAGCAATGTTACGACATCTCTCGTCGCGACGTATCCTTTCGTCCTTCAGAGGAAGTACTCCTTTGGTTGCCCATTCGTAGACCCGCTATGTGTGAGAAGTTTCAATCCCGCTTCCTTGGACCCTACTTTATTAACGAACAAACATCCCCCGTGAACTATCGCGTCACTCCCATAGACGTTTCTTCGGACCATCGTTATCATTGTTCAGAGATCGTTCACGTTTCGCGCTTAAAACGATTCGTTCGGCATTTCCCTCCTGAATAAGTCGTGGGCTAGCTGGCCGCTTGCGCGCGCGGGGAAATTAGTGTGAGCATTATTCATACGCTTCATATTCTCACCAGTACATACTCATCATCACCGTTTTGGGGTCTGGTGGTGGCCCTCTCACTCGAGAGAATAAAGAAGAGACTGGCTGCCAAAACCTCGTCTCACAACCTGCGCGTGCGTGCGCGCGCGCGCGTGTGTGTGTGTGTGTGCGTGTGTGCGTGTGTGCGTGTGTGTGCGTGTGTGCGTGCGTGCGTGTGTGTGCGTGCGTGTGCGTGTGCGTGTGCGCGCGCGCGTGTGTGTGTGTGTGTGTGTGTGTGTGTGTGTGTGTGTGTGTGTGTGTTTGTGTGTGTGTGTGTGTGTGTGTGTGTGTGTGTGTGTGTGTGTGTGTGTGTGTGTGTGTGTGTGTGTGTGTGTGTGTGTGTGTGTGTGTGTGTGTGTGTGTGTGTGTGTGTGTGTGTGTGTGTGTGTGTGTGTGTGTGTGTGTGTGTGTGTGTGTGTGTGTGTGTGTGTGTGTGTGTGTAAGCGCGCTTATTATTAGTCACACTCTCATTTGCCATCAAATGGAACAACAGGGCAATGTTGTTGGGCAAGACAACAGGCCAAAACCCTGTCACTGGCGTTGCCAGTGACAGGGTCTACTACACCCCGTCATACACACTTCCGACACATGCTACTACAGTTGCTTATATATAATGGCCGAGAAAAAAGGGGGTTAACTGAGGGGCCCGATTTTTATTAATCACATCATAAGAAGTCAACAAACAGACACTAAGATCAACATTGAAGAAATTACTTGTACTTGCTATTAAATTAATGATAAATTAATGATAAATTAATGGCAATGAAATTGGATGCGAAAACAACTTGCCGCAGGTGGGGAGCGATCTCACTAACCCTTAGGGTCAATTGTAGTACTAAAGTATGAATACCCCAGAAAGTCCATGGGATAACAGCGCCGCGTTGTCTCAACTGGTAGCGCATCGTGCGCGTAATGCGTAGACGTGACAGGCTCGACGATATAGTTAACAGGCGACGTCTGCGCTACAACACGGTAGGTTCCTTGATGTTTGCAGAAAACGCTTACACGGGAGGCCAGCAGCTGGAACCCAAAGCCACACACGCGGCTCTGGAAGAAAGTGACAAGGCGGGTAGTCATCGTCATGTCGATAGTATTGCTGCAGCTAGTCTGTGGTTGTAAACAAACGGCCGGGCTGAAGGAGTTCCTGGGCGTGGCGGGCACCTTCCGAAGAGTACGTACGTTCGAATAATTCAGCTCCGTACGGAAGAGCTGTGTCCAGTGTAGTCGAAGATTCGTCGCCAATAAAGAGGAAGAATGGGGAAAAGGTTGCGGTCACCTGTGTTTCAGTGTTGTAGGGGAACGTGACAAACCGCAATGTAAGATACCAATCAGTGTGGCCAGAGGCGACAGATTCATAAGGCATGCCTCCAAGAGCGCAGTTACATCTTTCTGTCAAACCATTAGGCTGAGGATGGTAGGCGGTGGTGGTGCGACGAACGATGCGACATTCAGCAAGGAGCTCGTTTACGACATCTGAGAGGAACACACGTCCTGTGTCCCTCAGAATTTCGCGAGGTGCACCGTGACGAAGAATAAAGTTTTTCAGAGGGAAGATGGCCATAACACGAGTTCTGGCAGCAGGCAAAGCAGCGCTTCCGGTGTATCACGTGAAACGGTCCATGGCGACGACTATCTAGCGGTATCTGGAAGTCGTGCTCGGATCCATACAGGTCAATGCCAGTGCGATCGAGGGAAGGCCCTGGTAGGGAACGGGATTGGTTGGAGTGGACCAGAGACATGCTAAGCAGGAAACATGCGGCGCTCGCACTGAGGGCACGATCGAATGTACTTGCACACAGAGCTGCACATTTCACGAACCACTAAAACCTGGAGCGACGCCACGTGTAAGGCTGGAAGATGCTCGCATGTGCACAATGCGGGTCAGCGTGTAAGCCAGAACGTATTTCACCACGAAAATGTGGAGGCATGACCACCAACCACTTGCTCAACGACAGACAGGCAGGCAGCACTTTCAGTTGACACAGACGAACTGGAATGCGCGTCGGCAACGGTGTGGCGGCTGCTGCAAGGCATGTAGACAGCGCGCATGTCCAAATCATGCCACAACCCAGCCCAGTGACCTAATCGGCCCTCGGGGCCATTCAACGGGACGCCCAACAAAGCGCATGATCGTCTGTAATTACGTCGAAGCGGCGGCCATGGAGTCAGGGTCTAAATATACTAAGTGATCACATTATGGCCAAACAGTCCTCCCCAATAGAATAATTCGCCTCTGCTTTGGTGAGGGCGGGGCTTTCGCATGCAACGACACACTCGTCGAATCCAGATTTCCGTGCGTTGCTACGCTGAATGTGTGGGAACTCCCACTGGCGCACGCCTCAGCACCGGCGAGCTCCATTACCGCAGCAGACAGAAACAAGACGAAGCGCGAATCACGTGGTACAGAAATGTGCATTGCAAAGTAGACACTGCGTGTGCCCTACTAAACGCAGGAAATCAATTATGATGCTCCTTACTTTTTACAACCGAGTCATCGAACTCCTAGGAGGATAGCACTGACCGACGTCGCTATTACCTGCCTGCTGCCGGCAAAAAAAAAAGAAAATCAAAACCAGGCAATGCTGTATACATACAGTATTGGCCTGCTCGTCCGGTTGATGTGCAATGATGAAGTGACCAATAAAAACGGGGCCCCATGGTATCCTTTCTTCGCAAGAAAAGCAACCAAGCATATATATATATATATATATATATATATATATATATATATATATATATATATATATATATATATATACTGCTGGCGCTCGCTAACACTCCCAGGGTTTGATCCACTGTCAATTTTATTAATTTATAAGTTCTTCGTTTCAATTAACAAGTACAAGTAATTCCCCCCGTGCTGTCCTTGGTGTCTTTGTTTGTTGGCTCCTTATGATATAAATATATATATACATGCATATGTGTCTGTGGGCGGGGGGGGGGGGACGAGAATAAAGGAAACCGAAGGCCCGATTATTATTAGTCATATCAGGATTGCGCAACCACGCGAATAACATGGTAACGCCGTTTTGTGAAGGCAACCTCAATTACGCATTTGTATGGTGGTGTGTGTTAGACGACGCATCTCAGAGTTTCCGCATCAAGTTTATTCATAGCAAAAACGACGTAAAAACATACAGAGGGAGGTCCGAGAGCACCACGCGGGTAGCACCACGAGGGTACCTCCGGTGCAAGTTTACAAACAAGTGTAGCGGCTAAAGTAAAACAGTATAGCAGTTGTAAGCGTAGTTGAACTAGAACAGGAAAATACACGCTGATAAATATAGAAAATAACAAACAAAACCTCTAAACAAGAAACTATATCTACAAGAGATGAACATAAACCTAACAGTTAAGTATGTTAGAAAACAATTCTTCTTTAAAAGTACCGAGTGTTTGAGATAGGTTGATAAACCGTTCCAAATAAATAAAGCAGAAGAATGTGCGGTATGTCGACAGTAATTTAGGTAACTATTGCCCTTTGTCGCGATAGAATAGGTAATGTGACTGAATAAACGTGCAGTACAGTGTAATTAAGTTCGGAGTGTCAAAATTACGACGTGCTCTGATTAAGACTCTGACATCCTAAACTATAGTTTTCTTCCTAAGTGCGCAACGTGGTTAGTGTATTTTCAAGTGACGTGAAGCACGCGCCCATACCAAGCCGTTATCACAGCCGTCGCCTACACAAGCCCCGCGAGCTATTTTCAGCGTCTCTTATCTGCGCCTTCGTTACCAGAAAAAGAAAAAAGCGAACACAGCCGACAAACCAGCGCCAGCGAACGGATTGTTTTTCGACCGACCGAGCGCGCTCGGCGTGCCACCCTTTCTGCATAAGGAAGCTTCACGCCCTTCCGCCCGGCAAGTGCAACCAGTGCCTGAAAAACCGGTGCCGAGTGTACAGACCCCTTCGGCTCGAGCTGCCGAGCTCTGTTTCTGTCGGGCCGAAGATGGATACAGCAAGCCCGGCGGCCCTTGCGACGACGGCTGCTCTGGTTTTGACCGCCGTTACCGTCGCCCTGCTTTTTCTGCTCAGGTGAGAAATTTAGTTTCTCCGACATCAAGCGGAGTGCTGTCTATAGCTTTCTTCGTTCGACAAGCTTCGCATATCGCCACAATAATTATCGTCGCGTCCTCAACCTGCAACAGCGGGTTGCGAACGGGGCGCACGCCGAGAAAGCGAAAGGGGAGGAAAGGCAGGGAGGTCAACCAGACGAGCGTCTGGCTTGCACAAAGAGAGAGAGAGAGAGAGAGAGAGAGAGAAGGCAGCGAGGTGAGCCAGTGGCACGTTTCCGGTTTGCACGAAACGCGCAAAACAAACACGACGCTAAGCAGAGCGCATCGCTGTGCTTTATGGACGAGGACAACAGGTTGCGAGATCTGCGAAGGGCCTGCCAGACTGCTATTCTTGCGTCCTTTAGCGAAGCAAGTGCCTTCTGCCGAGACATGACATGGCGCATGCGTGCCCTTAGATTTTGTGGACGATTACGCCGACAGAGGCGCGTATGTTTCGGTTGTTGTGACGTGCTACAATGCACCATATACGTGCACGCACAGCTCTCCTGGCGTATACTCGTCGTCAATCATCGAGATCCCGACAGCACAGACAGTGCGCTGCCAAGATATGGGCGTAGGGTCAGGCACACGAGCCTTGAACAGCGCGCATGCGCAATGCCATTTCTCGACAGAAGGCACTTGCTTCGTTTGCAGTTTGGCTCCCCCTTGCAGATCTCGTATTATTTTGACCCCACCTGTACCAGACCCATACGTCTCGCTTTGTAACGCGCTTTCGCAATTTTACGAGCAATTACCGGCTCACTCGCGTTAACACCCTGTTAACCACGAAGCACCACTGCATCGATGTTTTGCACTGTGCCCCCCCCCTCCCCCACCGCGGGTGTTTTGCGATTCGTCCTATATTGTGCACGGTGTTCTGTATAAACGACAGCATCGCATTAGGTTCTCAATTCCTGTTTTTTGCCTGAACCACGACGTGATTATTACACACGCCGTAGTTAGGGACGCCGGATTAGTTTTTACCATTCCGGAGGGTTCATTAAAGCGCAGCCCGTGCACGGTCCACGAGCACTATTGCACTCCGCCTTCATTAGAATGCGGCTTCGTGGTTGGGGATCGAACCCGTGACCTGTGCTCAGCAACGCGATACAGAGGTGGGTTCGCGACAGGTTGAAGTTGTCTCCTGTGTGACTCAAGTGGCACAATACCACTGCGTTTCTTCGCAATGCAGCACCATATCAATCGTCATGCATTCGCTGTACTGACCCCGCCGTGGTCGCATTGCCGCTGTTTTCCCGCATACTATTGCTCGACATCCACAAGCGTGCTCGTCAATCTGGGAACGCTTTGCATAAGCAGAAACGATGCTTGATAACCAGCTGCCTCCAAAATTTTTGTGTAGCACCCATTTTCACAGTGCGTGGTGTCTGACACCCATACATACGCGCACACACAGGGTGTCCCAGCTAACTTGGACCAAGATTTTGAAAAAACCTATACGTTCTTCAGAACAGAAATCGCGTGGATGTTGTTAGCGTTTACTTGAACCTACAGTACCATTTCCTTCCTTGTCTTTCTTTAGTAATTAGCCGAGATAAATTAATTAACTTTTTAAATATAGCTTGAAACGTTCAGGCGTCAATGGGAAAGTTGTGGGGCTCTACAATTATTGCCCAACCCAGGCACTTCCAAGGAGATAGACTTAGCGTGGCCGTTTTTATTTGGAAAAAACGAAAGCCCGCGAAGTTTAAAGCATACCACGTGACAGGCGCTCTGTGCGCCCGATTGCGCCACAATTACGGTGCTCTCACCCGTATGTACTTCGTAAAAAACGTCGCTCGCTTCGAGCCTTTCGTGCTACACACGACAGAGCTTCGCCTTGTGCCTGCTTCCAAGATAAACGAGCAGTTGAAACACAGCGCGGCTCCCGTTTCTGCGGGGATAATTGCACTCTCACGCTAGCAGAATGCGCGCGGAGGAAAAATGACGGGCGCCTGAGTTCGAATTTGGGAGCAAGAAGACCCCAACAAGCGACCACGCATTATAACAAGCATCACAAAAGGAAGAATCGTAAAATGACACGGAAGGTTGCTTTTTAGCTTCCTGTCCATCTCTTGTCGGCAGAGAATTTGTAATTTCATATTACTTACGTTCCTTCTCCACATCGTATAAAAGCTTCGCACAGATGGCTCTTTTCGTGCATAAAGGCTGTAGAGATTTATTCGCTGTCATGTCTGTCTAAAGAATGCCTTCAAACAAGTCGCCCTCGGCCATAATGCCGCATTGGCACCTTTTCAGCACGTCCGACGTAGCTTTTTTGATGACGCAAGACTGTATCTGGCTGCAGGGCTCAGCAATCTCGGCCTTTAGCGCTTCTAGTTTAGTTGTAGGTTTGCGGTACACTCGGTCTTTCACGTGTCCCACAAGAAGAAGACACGAGGTGTTAATTTCGGTGACCTTGCAGGCACCTTGCATGCCTGCCGACCCACTGGCGTTTGGAGGCTTCAAGCCAGGCTCGAGCAAGGTTGCTGCTTTGAGCTGGCGCTCCGTCATGCTGATACCAAGTTCGCTTTAAAAACGCAAGAGGAAGATCGCAGCGAAAATCATCGACTGGGCCTTCCAAAATGTCGTTCACGTAACGCTGAGCGGTGAACATGTGGTGAAAAAATATGGGGCCAATTATTCTTCCATCAAGGATAGCGCACCACACACTGAATGTATATTGGTACCGGTGTCTGGTCTGGGCCACCCAATGCGGGTTCGTATCGCTCCAATAATGCGCATTATGAATGTTGACTTGAGAATTTTTGGAGAAGGTTGCCTCAAACGTCCAGAGCACTTTCTCAACAAAATCCGGTATTTCGTCACTGTTCACAAGGATCCAATTTGAGAAATCAAGCCGCCATTGAAAGTCTCTCGCAGCTTTCGATGCAGTTGGAGGTGATAGGAATGCATTTCAGCCTTCCTAAGAATTCTGTGACACTTTGAAATGCCGACCTCACCACTCGCATCACACACACGCTGGAATGAGGGTCTGCAGTCATGAAAGCCAAAATGTATCCTTCAGCCTTTTCACTGATGGACCCCTTCCTGCGTCGTGTCTCCTTGAAGCTACCCGTTTCTTTCAGCGTCAAGTAACTCCTCATAATTCTGTTCGCGCTAGGTCTTGCCCCACATTGACAATTTTGGTACACCTTGGCAGCTTTCCTCTTGTCGCCCCGTGCCTCTCCCAAGGCTAAGACCACGTTCGCCTTCTGCTCGCTTGAGTCCGGCATGCTTTAGGCACTGAATGACAGCAATAGTCGAGCTCACATGCATCTAGCCGCTGGCACGGCTTGGTAGAAAAGCGGCGTTATAACAAATGATGCTCCCTCTCGCACAGGTTCCAGATGTATGATGCCTGTTTTGTGTTTATTTCATTTCTATTCCGCATCGACTTGAACGCTGGAAAAAAGAAAATTTTTTCTTCTCGTCATATCGGAATAAACGGCTGATGATGACAGCGCGTTCTTCCGCGACAGGCGCGCGCGGCTGCTGACGAAGCGCTTTTTCGGAGCGCCGTCGCCAATCGCCGCCGTTAATGTCGGAGCCGAGCGAAGGTTGAAGCACTTTCTCGTAAGTGAAGGGAAGGGCCGGCTCTGGCGATGCTTTTACAATTCACTCATGAGAGCGCTTTAATCAAAGCGCATTCGAGCGCACACAGCGCGCTGTCACGTGGCATTTTTTTAAACTACGCGGGCTTTCGTTTTTCCAGAATAAAAACGGCCACGCTAAGTCTATCTCGTTGGCAGTGCCTGGGTTGGGCAATATTTATGAAGCTACACAACTTTCCTATCGACGCCGGAACGTTTCAAGCTATATTTAAAAAGTTAATTAATCTCAGCTAACTACTGAAAAAAAAAGACGAGCAAGAGAATGGTACTGTAAGTTTAGATAAAGTTTAACGACATCAACGCGATTTCTGTTTTGAATAACGCATAGGTTTTTCAAAATCTTGGTCGCAGTTAGCTGAGACCCATTGTACATTATATATATATATATCACAAGAAGCCAATGAACAAAGACACCAAGTGCAACAAAGGAGAAATTAGTTGTACTTACTAATTGCATGAAAGAAACTATAAATTACTGGCAAGGGGGGGGAAATGGATGAAAATTTTTATCCACTTTTATTGCCGTTCATTTAAAATTTCATTATTTCAATTCGAAAGTACAAGTAATTTGCCCCAGCTACCTGTTCCTCCCCGCCAAGCCGCATCGTCAAGCTTTGGACCTGCCCCGCAGGCATCCGTAGCGGCTGATTTGAAAAATTGAATATGGCATCGTTTTGTGAGCATTGTTTTTTTTTCTTCACTAGAGAGCCCACGATGCGGCTTCCCGTAAAAACTTGAGAGCGGCCCGCAGCTTTATCACCTCCCTCAAAAGGGGTCATCGGAGCCTCTCAGGGCCATCGATAAAGTTCCCTGTCTGTCTGTCTGTCTGTGTGTGTGTGTGTGTGTGTGTCTGTGTGTGTGTGTGTGTGTCTGTCTGTCTGTCTGTCTGTCTGTCTGTCTGTCTGTCTGTCTGTCTGTCTGTCTGTCTGTCTGTCTGTCTGTCTGTCTGTCTGTCTGTCTGTCTGTCTGTCTGTCTGTCTGTGTCTGTCTGTCTGTCTGTCTGTCTGTCTGTCTGTCTGTCTGTCTGTCTGTCTGTCTGTCTGTCTGTCTGTCTGTCTGTCTGTCTGTCTGTCTGTCTGTCTGTCTGTCTGTCTGTCTGTCTGTCTGTCTGTCTGTCTGTCTGTCTGTCTGTCTGTCTGTCTGTCTGTCTGTCTGTCTGTCTCTGCTGTCTGTCTGTCTGTCTGTCTGTCTGTCTGTCTGTCTGTCTGTCTGTCTGTCTGTCTGTCTGTCTGTCTGTCTGTCTGTCTGTCTGTCTGTCTGTCTGTCTGTCTGTCTGTCTGTCTGTCTGTCTGTCTGTCTGTCTGTCTGTCTGTCTGTCTGTCTGTCTGTCTGTCTGTCTGTCTGTCTGTCTGTCTGTCTGTCTGTCTGTCTGTCTGTCTGTCTGTCTGTCTGTCTGTCTGTCTGTCTGTCTGTCTGTCTGTCTGTCTGTCTGTCTGTCTGTCTGTCTGTCTGTCTGTCTGTCTGTCTGTCTGTCTGTCTGTCTGTCTGTCTGTCTGTCTGTCTGTCTGTCTGTCTGTCTGTCTGTCTGTCTGTCTGTCTGTCTGTCTGTCTGTCTGTCTGTCTGTCTGTCTGTCTGTCTGTCTGTCTGTCTGTCTGTCTGTCTGTCTGTCTGTCTGTCTGTCTGTCTGTCTGTCTGTCTGTCTGTCTGTCTGTCTGTCTGTCTGTCTGTCTGTCTGTCTGTCTGTCTGTCTGTCTGTCTGTCTGTCTGTCTGTCTGTCTGTCTGTCAGAAGGCTGCTCACAAGAATGCCAAGAAATCTTTGAGTCATAATTTGACTAAAGTCTTCGAGAATAGAACTCTCACATCAGTTAGAATGCTAGGCATCTTTTTTTTTCGATCAGTAATTTTCCATGAGCGGTCAGATCAACTCCCTAGAAGGTAAACTCTTCAGGTAGTTGGTACGCTTTACGCAATTAAATAATTACCCACGAACGCTAACTACCCTCATTAGGTGCTGTTCCGTCGTCTGGAGGACTAGTTTCGCCACAAATACAAATTGGCCGTTACAACTCCGAAAGAGAATTGTCCGCTGTTTCTCTATTTTTTCGTATGACTTTCCCTCACAGCCGTTCTTTAAAAATGTGTGTGTGTAATTGAGGTGATAGATTTTTTAAATACCGGTTATTATGAACTTTTGTTGAGGAACATCAACAAAATATTATGCTCATATGAAATAGCAGAGCTAAACAAAATTACGCCTCGCTACTCTACTCGCGTACATGAATAGTGCCGCATATATTGCGTTTGAGGACAAACTACTCGCTGCAAATATTTCGCTACAATCTTCATAAGATATTCAATCACAGGCTGATAAATGACACCGATCTAAGGTTTTGTGAGACTTTCCAGATGCACAATTTCTTTATCTTTTGAGAATACTGAGTGCGCCTCATATGTACATATGAATTGATGCTGATACAATTTATTCTCTTTGTATCTAGGACAGTTTTTCTTTTTAATAAATGAAGTAAAACCATCTTCAGTTACTTGTTCGCTCAGTGCAAGAAAATCCTTATTTCTTAATTTTCTTGCCTCGGTTTCTTAACTACATGCTCAGTTTGTATTGTTTATGAGCGATCGTTCTTTTTTGTATCTATTTGAAGCCCACCTCTTCAATGCATTATTTATTTATTAATTTATTTTTTCTTTATAATTCAGTTTATTTGTCGCATGCTACGTATACCCATGTCACCATGTACATGGCTTTGTCAAATTGATCCGCACCTATATGTTTGCTGTAGTAAGTGAACAGTGAATGACTGGCTTAACTGCGTTCATGAGCCAGTGCTGACATTGTTTTATTTTTATTTATTCTTTTTTTGCACTCAAGGAAGGAATGTCACCAGCTCATAGTCCACACTGATACTCTGTCCACTGCCCTCAGATATATCGTCTTAGTTTGTTCTATGTTTCATCAATTTTCAGATGGCGACAGAAAACTTTTGATTTCTTCCGAGGGACTGGCATCTCCGGTCCACCTCCGAGCATATTCTCGGGCCATTTCTACCAATTCTGGCAGAAGGTACAGTGCTTAAGTTTACTTACGGTGATAATGACAATGTTGATAGAAACAAAACTTTTATCTATCAGGTGCACAGCGCCCTTACTTTATGACGTTCTTCGAAAAGCACTCCAGCGCTCGCTGGGTATAGAACTTGTTAAGGCCAACAAGTTTTATAAATGGCACGAAGAATGCAAACGAATGTGCAGTCAGTTAGCGATTGGCTAGGCCTTAGATAAATAAGAAATAGTATTCAGTTGCTTCACCTAGGAGAGTCTACTGAAGTCATATAACACGGTTTGTACGAACACAACAAAAGTTCTGAAATTATTTTTGTAAGTGGAAGAAATTGGCCTACATGATAGTTTTTTTCACGTTAAAGTGAAAAATAAAGTAATGCCAGGTGACACTGGTTAGCTTTATCGGATGTTGTTTAGGCCTGTTTGAATGCCTATCTCGATTCTGCTCCCTCAGTGCTTTCCTCATGGTGACCCAGCCGATGTTGTGGATGGCTTCCACCGGTAAGCACATAAAATAAGAAAACATCGCGCGAATGATAAGCACGATGACTCGGCAATGCTGCCTAGGGGAGGTCTTCTTGTCCAGACCACCAGCAAGTGAATGTATTCGTGTGTGACGACCCTTACAAAAGTTAAGACAGAAATTGCGTTCCGTTGTATTTACTTCATATTACATTCCATTGTCTTTATGTTGAAGTGCAATTCAATGGACTGGATGGTCTTTGCAACATGCCTGCCAAAAGTAGCGCTCAGAGCGCAAGCAGCGTGATTACGTTTGTCTTTGAAGAGAGTGCAGTACTACCTCTTCAAACTGGCTAGAAGCACCCATGACCCGTATTGCTTCCAATTAGATCTGCCTTAATATATGTGCAGGTTGTAATATCAGAATAAAAGCAGCACTGGTCGAGTTCCAGGCCTCGTTTGACGACTAAAGGCCGGCCGGTCATTTGTGACACGTTAATGTTGGGCTTACATTGCTGACTCTGCGACTCTTGTTCTCCGATATAGGGAGGCACAGTGATAGCATTTCATGTGTAATAGGCGTTTTTTCGCTTGCCAGTGCAAGCGCGGTACATATAGTTATGTGGAAAGAGATATTTCTAGTGTTAATATAGGTTTCTGCATTTGACTATCGATGCGAATGCGCCAATTGGCTCAGTGAGCGAAATAGCCTGTGTCTGTCATCTGTAGTAGAAAAAAAAAATTCACCGCCCCTTCCAGTCCGTGAAGATGGTCGAACAGCGAAGCTGTGTTAGTTACACCGAGCGTTAGTTATACCGAGTTAGTTATCTCTGGCGCGCAGCTCAGGCTCGGCATTCCGACGACGAGTCCGTTCACAAGCCAACTCTCGCTTATATGCTCGCGTTGGGCAGCCTTTTCCTCAGGAGTAAGAACTAACCGTGGTCTACACATAGTTGTAGATGGGACACAATGCGCGGAACCACTAATACACAGCTCCGTGTGCTGAGCGCAAGACCCACCACTTGAGATGCGGACCCTGCAATCGTTTTGGCGATTGGTTGGATTGGTTAGACGATTCACGTGGCTGCCGACACTTGCGGCAGCAACAAGTGCCGGCTGCCACGCGCTCCTAGCATAGAGAAAATATTTCAACAAGAGGGGACACTCGGTGAAAACGGGCAACAGAAAATACGTCACGCTAATGTCGACCGTTTGCTTCTCAAGATATATATTATACATCTCAATATATATTATTCGTAGGGGTGCTTAGCAGACACTTTTCTGCGATCTCATTCCACTCTTAAAGCACTTGGGGGCTGGACATTTTATATGCTATTGCTGTAAATCCTGTCACCTGCAGCTTTTGTCTTAGTTTGTGACAATGAAGTGGTTGACACTTATTGTAATGCAGGGCTGTCACGTGCATCTTTTCTCTGACTTTTATAAGTTCGCACTATCTTGTCTAATGACCAGTTCTGTGTATGAGTTCTTGTAACGGTTGCGTTACTAGCATATCTCTACGCATTATGGCGCGTTTTTGTGATAGAAATGAATAAAAAATATCTGTGAAAGTGATTGTCCATTTCATGTACACGTAACTTGCTTCTGTAATCTGTCTTCTATGGGTTCAAGCTGTATATTCATTGGCACGTGTCAATATGCATCATCTTTGCAGCATAGATTCTACAGAAGGCTAATGTTTACACCTATTGCGCGATTAAGCCAATAATCAATAAAAATGGCTATCCCTCAGACATCCCTTAATAGTCCATGGTTCATCGCACGGATGTCTGACGGACGTTTAGCAATGAAAAGATAAACAAATTTCTGCATCCGGGGAACATCCGTATATCCGTTCTAGACATACGCAGGACAGCCCTCGCACTGCTAATTAGTATGCGCCTGGTAGCCCGGTGAATGTCCGCCGTAAACCCTTAGGCGATCTGTCGGCGGCCTACTTATGACCAAGCTATCCAGAAGCGGTGGGTCCAGCGGACGTCGAGGGCAGTTCAAATGCCCACTGGGATTGCGCACCTCCCTGCCAAATTTCTATCTACCACGTGTATTGTGAAGGCCTCTACAAGGAAGACCGCTACTACGAATATTAATATGCCCGTACAACCGGGGAATACAGGTGACCCCTAATGCTAATTTGTTGCTTTACAACGAGCGCCGCGTGGCGGTGCCACCGCGAAGCAGGGGTGCAGGAAGCGCCTCCCTGCGGGAGAGTCCGGATACCGCCGTAGTTGTGGTACACTTGCCCCTCACCTGCTTTTAACTGACGGGGCAAGCAACTCTGAACTGACGACCGAGGACATTGCCGAGGCCATCAAGGGCTACATGAAAGTCCACGAACGCAGCAGTGGTGATGAGCCTGCAGACTAGGCAAGCATTTTTGACGAGGCAAGCGCTCGAGGCTACGCAGATGTAACTTGCGTCACTTCCGATTGTTTGCCGCAGTACATGCTACAAACCTCGTTGCCATAGAGTTGCCAGCAGTCGCACAATCTACCAAATTAAATGTGCAGAAAAAATGTTACTGGCTTATTTCGCGAGTATCTGTTGAATTACTGCTAAATAAAGCTTTTCTTCTGCCGACCGTGCTAAGCCTTCACTGTAGCGAAGCGGTACGGTGCGCTATCTCTACACCGGAGTGACCTGTACTACGAAAATTTTCGGAGATCCCAAGCGCTTTCTTGTAAAGGCGTTTTACTCTGCAGTTATTTTTCTTCCACGTAGTGCCTGCAGCTAACAAGTAAGTCACGCCCTATGCTCAGAACTTGCGGTTGAATTTTTTATTAAAATGTGCGAAGGTGTTCCCCCAGCAGTAGAGGAATGTACGAATGGAGGAATTCCCGTCAAACTGTACGTTTAAAGGGACATTAAAGGAAATAATTAAGACGATCCAGGTCAATAGATTACTCTTCTATCATCATTTTCTATGTGCCAGCCTATCACTTCGTAGAGAGTTGCCGCCGAAGGTGCCTCTGCTTCTCCTCAATAAGAACCGCACGCGATAAAAGCGTATGCGTTGACGTGGGCTCCATGTGACCTCTGTCTATCGCCACTCTCCGTGAATCAGATTGTGTAGTCGTCGCATGAGATGTACCATAGTCCACAACAGGTGGCACCACTCCGATTTTTCATTTTCCCTAATTTTTTTCCGTCATTGCTGTGAATGATGAATTCGTTATTACAGAGGCCTGATATTTCAATCTAGCTTGACTTATTTTAAATTAGGGTCTCTTTAACGACTAGCTGTAAACTGCGCGATAGTCGTCCTGTTACTTTGACTTTCTCTCAGCGGACTCTTGAATGACTTGGAATAACAAGGTGTGCCTCTGATGTAAACTTGAGACATTTATCATAATTCAAAACTGAAGGGAATAATTTATAAATTTCTTAACTTTCTCGTGTTTTTCGAAGCATTGAAAACATCTTTTGTTTTCAATATAAGCCACTTCTTTCCTTCCAGAACACCGTGGAAGTCATAGATGAGTGGTCCAAGGAATACGGTGACATCTACGGGTAAGTGAACGTATCAATGTAAGTTATTATTTCCTGGCCACGTCACCAGTGGGCCATACAAATATCCACCAACTTTTTGCGGAAAATGCTGAATTTCTTAACCTGTAATGCGAAGAAGTTTCGCTTATGCACAGTCATCTCGAAAGCAATAAATGTGAAGTAATTCAATAGCCGGTGCTCTTTCAACGCCTCGCTAACCTACTGGGTGGTAAAATACTTTAAACCCTTTCAAATACTGGGCTTAGAATGTATGTTAATTCTACAACAATAGTTCACACGCTCCCATTAACTTGACACAAGCAGAGTAGCGTGGTCTTCGCATCATACGAGAGTGGTCTAGCGTTGTAGAGAGCAGACGAGGACACCAAGAGAACCGTCAATGTGGACCCTTCTTCAAGATCATCAAAAAATGCAAATCATAGCCTTAATGTCTACCATCTTCCTTGTTAACGCTAGGAACTAAGCATGATGTACTTGGGTGTTTCACACTAACATCCAGAGACATTCATCTGCCCTCGCACGCGTTCACGGCCATTATAGTCGCAATCATTTTATCGAATTTCATTCTCGCCACATCACATCAGTATTCTTTTAAGCCTTAGATTGAATTTGCAAGAAACAGATGTGCTTCTGTGACAGATATTGCGATAACAACACTAAGACTGCCAGTAATCGTCCCTTTTAATTATTTTTCTGCTACGTCGATTGTATCAGAACCTCTGATTCTTAAATCAGTTCTTGGGGTTCGTCTATTTGTTTTATGTGCTCGCGCCATGTCTGGTATTTTGCGCGAGTGATACGACACTTTTTATGTTACCGTGAACTGTACTTTTCATTCCTTTCCTGACAACTCTTTGTACTGCTTTAGCGTTTTGATTTGTAACACTGTTTTGCAAGCACGTTTTCATTGTAAACATTTTTAGCTCTTATGTATCGGTTTTCCCTTGTCATTTCTTCAATGACGACCCCCTTACTCAATGCTCCCCTTGTGGCCGGTAAGGTACTTTGAAATAAATAAATATCAAAAATGATATCTTTTTTTTTCTATGGAAATAAGACTGGTTATGCCGATGCTTTTGTTGGGGTGCAAAATAATAATTGAATGATGCATTATTTTATAAATTATATTTGATCCAATCATTGAAGAATCACAGCTGCTGCACATGAACTGCAAACTTGTATCGCCATGCGAATAAGCTGGTTTGTGCATTGTAAATTTCCCATTTGTGAGAATATTCCTTATATCTGTCTTCAGCATATTTCTTATAGCTGACCTGCCATGGTTGCTCAGTAGCTATAGTTCTGGGCTGTTCAGCACGAGGTCGCGGGATCGAATCCCAGCCATGGCGGCCGCATTTCGATGAGGGCGAAACGCGAAAACACCTGTGTACTTAGATTTAAGTGCACGTTACAGAACCCCACGTAGTCGCAATTGCCGGAGTCCTCCACTACGGCATGCCTCATAATCATAAAATAGTTTTGGCATGTAAAACGCCATAATTGTTCTCTCATAGCTCATTTAAGCATTCGTAAAGGTATTTCATTTCATGCCACTTCAGCTCAAACGCTCTGCAGAGCTTTTGCTAAGTGCAGTGTACTACACAGCCCGCATTCGTTATTTTTTTCGTGAGGGGGGTCTCTTTGGGGATGTCATCGCAGGATCTTCAATGGCGACGCCCCTTTCGTCATGGTGAAGGACATTGAACTTTTGAGGCGTGTGTTCGTCAGCGATTTCGGTCAATTCATGGACAGAGGGGTGAGTGCACTTATTACTGCTTTCACGATTCGCAACCATTCTAAAGAGGACAAGGTTGTGCAATAATTAGCATAACGCGCAATTGATGCCATCGCTTTTCTCGAGCGATGAACTTTGGTAGAACGAAGGAGCGCATTCTTAAGTCAATATCTCCACAACAGGACGTATTCAACTCAGTAAGGTAACGCATTTGCTTTATTGGCCTCGCCAAGACACGACCCTTTGTGGAAACGCGGGAAACGGGATGAGCAATTCAAGTGCTAATGGTGTTTAAGTTCAAGCGCTAATATCATAACGATAACTCCACGTTGAGGCTTCCCTTCTTCTGATTAAATAGCCTCCATCGTCTCCAGGCCCCAGTGTATTGTTTCACTTTCACTAACTGTGCTACACAACATCGGATTTAAGCTGCCACAGTCGACGGTGATACGGAGATGGCCTTCTGCTTAAGATCATTTAAAGCTTACTGATGTTTAAGCAAAATGAAAACTTATAAACGATGTGGCGGGATTGGCCGAATATAAAAGTACACCGCCCTCCGAGAAAACAAGAATGCGAAAACGAGATGCACGTTCTAACGCACGTGCCCCGTGCTAGGCCTAACTAGCACTTCGAACGCCTCGCGGCAACCTTCGGTACGCTTCTTCACTTGTCGTGCTTGCCCTGTGTGTTCCTCGCAGACTGTGTGGAGATCCTTGAACGAGCATCCGGCGTTCCGGAACTCGATTAGCATCGCACGAGCGGAGAGTTGGAAACCTATACGGCGGTGCATCTCTCCGGCATTCACGGCAAACAAGCTGCGAGCGGTAAGCACGTTTTCTCTTCTGTCAGTGCGCGGTTGTCGTCTGCTAGAGGTCGTTACAGCCCGCCTTCAAAATTTCTCGCTCCTATGGCCTTACAATTGCAGCGAATGACATTAAACGGACACCTATGGTATAATTTTATTTCTTGTGTATTACTAGATTACCCTTTCGCAATATAAAAGACACCACTGTCAACAGAAGAGGCTTGGTAAGCGAGAAAGGGCACAAAATGGAAATACGTTTAGTGACGTCACCTTGAAGTTCCTGCACTTGCTTTCCGCGAAGTCATGGATTCTTACGGCGCATACTAGTGCCTAGTTAGGTATCTATTGGCCAAAAATGGACTCAATTATGTTCTAAACAGGCCAAATATCGATCACGCCAAATTTCAAGAACCTTCACTGAGGCACTGCGACCCTAGTATAAAAAAAATGTACATTGAAATCCGTGACATCACAGTGACCTATCGGCACTGAGGCTGTGACGCGAAAGAAAACAGCAAAAAAAAACTTAACTTTCACCTCAATTTTCATTCAAACTTTTCCAAGAACATTTTATCAGTCTAAACTCAGTGTTTCTCGTTTGTTTCTTTTATACGGTGTGCTCAATAGCAAGTGCCTTGTATTGATCTATTTAATGCAATTGCATTTATTTGACTGTCAATGGCGCCTACCTTTGTCAATTTATTAATATTCCTATCCTCAACGCGCACTCTGAGATGTGTCTAGTCTCGGTAATATGCCTCGAACATTAGCCAATGGGAAATTAGGATGAAAGAATTTCAACATTGGCTGTGTTAGAAACAATCCGTGTTTTGAGGCTACAACAAAACAGTGCAACCGCGGCTTTAGGAATTGTGGTACCACTACTTCCCTGCCGTATTTCATTGTCCAAAGCACAGTAGTTGTGTTATAACTTCACTCTTCCGGCACACAGAACTGTTTAGTGGGTGGCATTAAAGCCATTAGCATCACACAGAACATGAAATGCCTTGTCTTGTGATGCTAATTATTCTTCAGACATTGCGCACATCGTAAGAATCGGAGGTGTAATTGTCCGCCTCATTTCTTTCATTTCCCTTTCTCCATTAATTTAACTCAAAGAGCCATACAGGTATTACAGAGGGGAGTGGTTGCAGAACAAATAAGCAAATCTAATGAAGCAGCGCATGGCTACAGACAGCAGTGTTCGACATTTCAAGACGAGTGGTGAAGGCGACAGAAGCGGAAAGGCGATTGCAGTTTCGGCTTGTTTTAGGAATAAAAGATCGAGAGGAGAGATTGCTTTTGTAATAAGGCAACTTTCATGCGACGATTACTGCGGGATGACAAGTGGTTGGGGGGCTCAAAAAGAGGCATCCTCAAATCATTATTATTGCGAAAGCAATTATACGGACGCTCCAGGCGAATTCCCGCCGTCATCATCGCCGTCGGTGTCGCCGTGATGTTCTGTAAAAAAGCCCTAGTGCGTAAGTTCGCGGGCGCGCACCGTATCCTTTAGGTGGGATGGAAAGAATGCAAGGGTGAGCCGAGTAGAATGGTGGCTTGGTGCGGTGACGTCGTTTCGCGTGCGCAATGGGGAATGGCATGGAGGATACGCGCCGACATTTTGCGTGTACAGGGAAGAGAGGGGGAGGGGGGTTCAGCGTAACGCGAGTCTCTGCGGTTACCCCGTTCACAGCTGTGGCTGCGCATGACGCTGCAGAGCGCGGCCACGCGCGCCCTATCTTCGAGGTGATATGCGATGAAACCCACCACATAGCCGAATGCTTCGTGGGCGCTGTGCTCTCGAGTTCCCAGTTCGCGTTGAAGCGAGACACTGCACGAAGGTAGTATTCGCTCGCTACTGCTGCCGCTCTTCATCACGCCGGCGCTCCGACAGCACGTGTCCGCCATCGTTGAGTTAGATGTGTTTACGTTTGCCAGTGCGCGCCTTACACCGTGCTCGTTAACTTAGACAATAAGTGAATATATACAGCAGCTTATACAGCTTATACATGTACTAACATTACTGCTTCCCAGTGTCAGATAATTTGCTATCGCAATCACTGCTTGGCCTTTCATGCGAAGCTGCAACTTTTTTGTTTAGTAAACATTGCAGAACAAGCATATTGGAGAAATACAGCGTCCGCTATCTAGGTGATGGGTATACTTTCATGCAAAAGACGCTAAACTCGCCATAATACACAGATCGAAACTTTGCCTATGTCGATATAGGGAGGCATGACAAGTGGTGACGTTGCACTCATAAATACCTGTTAAATGTATCATAATGTCCGCATAGACGGCACGTGATTCTTAAAGAACATGAGGATGCCGATAGATCTAAAAATTGCATAGCAAGATGTACAACTCCTATCCCACATCTCCACTGAAGCATGAGAGCTGGTCTTCTTTTCTTTTTCTGGCCCAGTACGACTGCTTAATGAAATCACTGTGTGAAATAGGTAATAGTAAACAATATTGTGTACAAATATTTTTTTTCGTTCTGTAAATATTGGTTATTATATGTGCCCCAAAATTTTAGCTGTTTCTAGTAATTTGTGTGATAATTGGAATTTTTTGTGTTACAAGTCCAAGTGAAAGTTATTTACACACTATCAGGGTCAATAGAACGGGACCCTCTAACAGTACAGTTGGTTCCAGAATAGTATCTATGTATGTGTGCGTTATTCATCGTATTGCTAACATTAAAATAAACTCACTTACTCATTGAGTTATTTGGGGAAGCGTGTCGTAAACGATTGGACTTGACCAGTTTGTTCCAGGCATGGTGGAAGCCGTCGACAGCTTCTTGGAGATCCTCGACGAGCGAAGCGTTCGCGAAGGCCCGTCTGGTGGGCAGATTGACGTGCGACCTTACCTGAACACCCTGGCGTTCGACCTGGTCGCCAGGACCACGTTCGGTATGCGTCTTGACGTCCAGAAAAATCCCAGCAACCCGCTCTTCGTGCACGCCACGTCAGTACTTCCGGGAACACTGGCCACTCTCTTCCGCACGGCGGCGCGTAAGTTAGTTCACGTGCCGCATCGGTCAATTGAAGTCATCATCATTATTTTTATTTATTTATTCAATACTGTCAATTCCGTCAGGGATCGTAACAGAAAGGGCATTCAAAAAAGTACACTGACATACAAACATGACAATAATAACGGTTTGGAAATACACATTAATATACAGAATAAACTTATACATCAGTAGCAGTAAAAAAATATACAATCAGGTTCACGCTGCAAGGTTTGGGTTGGGCAGATAAATGTGTTAAAATGCAAAACAAAGGTAGTAACCAAGTGATACTGACAGTAAACAAAAATAATTACTGACATGTAAGTAGATCGTTTTCAACAAGCGTGATAAAAGCAGTTAGTGATGAACTATTAACAGAGTCCACGTTCAAAGCGTTCCAATCGCGTATAGTCTGTGGAAAGAATGAGTACCTGAAAGTGTCAGTGCGGAATGAATACTCGTTTAGTGTGTGTGGGGGGTTATGACGTGTTTTCCTCGTTTGAGATTTCGTTATGTATCGTGAGGTATCCAGATTTAGTTGATTATTTATGAGTTGGTAAATGGTTTTAAGGCGCGCTAGTTTTGCTCTGTTTTGGAGGGTTAGCATCCCGGCTTGTTTGAGTAGTTCTGTCGGTGAGTCTGATAGCCTATGCTTGTTAAAAATGTATCTGAGTGCCTTTCTCTGAACGCCTTCAAGTTTTTTGATCAGCTTGTTAGTGAAAGGAAACCAAACTACGTTTGCATACTGTAGTACCGGTCTGACAAATGTTTTATATGCTAGTAACTTTATATCAGATGGTGCTAGTCTGAGGCGTCTATTAATGAAAAATAACTGTTTTAGTGCGGTTGCCGTGACTTTGTTAACGTGAGCATTCCATCTGAGGTCAGAGGTTAGTATTATGCCTAAGTATTTGTATTCACAGACAGAAGCGAGAGGGATGTTGTTTAGTGTGTACTGAAAGAGTGATCTATGTTTTTTCCTAGTTACAGATAATACAACAGATTTATTAACGTTAACAGTCATCTGCCAATCTTCACACCATTTGGTTACTGATGCTATGGCGTTATTTAAAGCTATATGGTCGGCGACAGAGTTAATTTCCTGATATAGCACGCAGTCATCGGCAAAAAGTCTAATGTTGTTAAATATGTTAGCAGGAAGGTCGTTTATAAAAATTAGGAATAACACTGGGGCTAAGACGCTTCCTTGTGGTACACCTGATGTGACATCAGCTGTTGCGGATTGCTCGTTGTTAATTTCGACGAACTGAGTACGGTTAGTGAGGTAATCAGTAATCCAGTCTAAAATTGGGCCAGTTCCTAAAGTTAGTTCAAGCTTTCTAATAAGTTTTGGGTGTGACACACGGTCGAAGGCTTTCGAAAAGTCTAGGAAAATAAGGTCAATTTGTTTCTGGTGATCAATAGAGGTGGTTACGTCATGCGCGAGTTCAATTAGTTGAGTAACGGTAGAAAGTCCCTTTCGAAAGCCATTTATTATTATTATCATAGTCATGATCACTAGCCTATATACTGCCCATTGGCAGAACGAAGGCTTCGATCTCCAGTTACTCCTTTCTTGAGCTAGCACGGCGATGCGTAAGTTAGTTCACGTGGACCATCGGTCAGCTTGAGTCAACATATCAGCATCATCAGCATCATAATCATCATCATCCCTGGTCTATTATTCTGCCCATTGGCAGAGCCAAGGCTTCTCCCAGCGATCTCCAATTACCTCTGTTTCACGCTAGCTCATTCGCACTTGCCCCTGCAAGTTGTAAAGATAGATATGTAAATAGCAGCTGAGGATGAATTACCATCCTTTAGAAAACACCCGTAAGACCCATATCCAATGATCCAATACAAACAATCATCCGACACAACCATCGCCCCTAAGTACAAACAAAGATCCGGCTGCGGCTTAGCTCGGCTACCACTGGATATGCAAAGCGAAAGCTTGCTTTAGCCTGGTTAAGTGTTGGTTTTACTTGCTTAGCTTTTGATCTAGCTGTAATTATTATACTTAGGCATACAATCATCGTTAAGCGAAGTATGACGACATTGCCGAGGTCAGTGGCTAGACATGACTGTGATTGCGCTTTGGTCGACGCGCATCTTTCGACGCTGCGGCGCCTGTTAGCGCTTTCCCTGCGGCACCTGTTGTGCCACAGGGGAAGCGCAAATGCTAGACATGCAAAGAGATGCCGCGAACACGCGCAGCGCCGAAGCACAAACGGACAGGGTGCGAACGCGGTTGCTACATTGATCTTGACAGTGCCCTGCCTGTTGCATTCGGGACCCTCTCCAGTGAAGCGGTTCGCCGGGCGATATCTGCGGAGTGGTCAGACGCCGCTTGGCGAGGACGGCTCAAAGCCTCCCGCTCCCGCGCAGCGCTCAGAAAAGACTGCCCGGCCTCGCTTTCATTCATGGCCAAGCTCGCAGTGACTAGGCGAGCGCGGCGGTCCGCTTAGCCAGGCGCCTGGCGAGTCACGTGGTCAGGCGGTGTCCCAGCTGCGGAGCGCGCATGCACCAAGCCGACTTCGGCAGCCGTGGTTAGCGCACGTGAATCATTAGCAAGGTTTCCAGCTGCATAGGCGCGCGCTCACGCCATGCGCTTAGAAAATCGAGCCGTGTCGCTTCCGCCGAAGAGGGAACGGGCAGGAAAGAGTACCGCGCGCGCTGCGCGGCTTCGTTTCCGTTCAGCTCGGTCTCGGTAAACGGGTGGGATGGTCGCACGTTGTGCTTTCCCCGAGAAACGGCTAGCCTTCGACGAGTGGCGGCGAGAACTCGCCCGCGAATGGGCGTAGGAGGAAGGAGGAAGGAAAGAGAAAAGTAGAAGGCAGGGAGGTTAACCGGAATAACGTCCGGTTGGCTACCTACACTGGGGGAATGGGAAAGGGGAAACAAAGATCACAGGGAGAGAGAGGAGGGAAGGAAAAAAGGAAATTGCGGTGAGTTCGCTGACGCGTGTGGCCTTACAGAAATTGCATTAATAGTCACAGATGGTTGCACAAACCCGTCGTCCTTGAGAAGCAGAAAAGCGCCTTCACCGCTTTATGGGCCGACAGGCGATGGGGACGGTGTTCCAGCAGCACCTGCACAGAAAGCGGCCGATTGTCCAGTTTTTGGAAAGCTTTGGCAAGTTCTTGTCTCTCTGGGACATATCTTGGACAGTGGCACAGCAGGTGGTCGATGTTTTCTTCGGTGCCACAGATCTCGCATGCTGCACTGTCAGTCACTCCAATTAATGTAGAGTATGCCTTTGTGAAGGCAACTCCTAACCAAAGGGGACACAGAAGCGCAGCTTCCCGTCGAGGAAGTCCGAGTGGAGGTCGGAGTTGCAGTGAGGGGTTCAGTCGATGCAGTCGTGTAAGTCGTAAGTTTGGCGAGTTCCACTCGGTCACTGTGAGACTGCGTGCCAGGTGTCGAAGCCTGTCTTGCAGCGTCAGTCCTCGAAAGCGGAATTGGAACGCTGTGCTCTTCTTGATGTGATGTGCGAGCAGCGTTATCGGTGGAATCATTGCCACTGATACCACAGTGGCCAGGTACCCATTGAAAAACGACCTCGTGACCTTTTTGTTGGACATCATGGTAATGTTTCACGACTTCGTATGTCAATTGGTTATGACATCCGTGTCGGAGAACTGAATGGGCGTAAGTTCAGTTAATGACTCTTACTGGGGATGTTTGAGACGCTTTTTCTTGAGTCCCATATTCTAATTTCCGTAGGTGTTGGGCCCGCTCGCCGCACGTAGTGTTCTGATGCAATTATCCCCATACCCCCTTCCCTCAGCGCAGGGTAGCAAACTGGACGTTCCTTTGGTTAACATCCCTGCCTTTCCTGTCTTCTATTTCTATCTCTCTATCTTTCCTAGCGAAAAGCACTTCGGCCGTGTGACGCAGTTAGTTTCGCGTGACAGAACCTGACTGGGACAAGTTCACTACGATTTCTCTTACACCGAGAACTATTGTAATTAATTTCGTTACTTTTTGGGATGCCTTGAGGCACGCTCGCTGCACCTGGCATTGTGACGCAGTTAGCGAAAAGCAGATCGGCCGTGGGACGCAATTTTTTCTCGTGGAGTCAACCTTACTGCAACAAGTTCGTGGCCCTTGCTCTGACCCTGAGCAGTATTCTAATTTTTTTACATTTTGGGATAATCTTGAGGCACACTCACCGCGCCTGTCGTGACGCAGCAAAAAGCAGATCGGCCGTGGTGACAAAGCTAGTTTCGCGCGTATTAATCTTAGTGGGACACGCTTGTGACCCTTTTTATGGCCCCGAAACAAGATATAACTTCTTTCGTACGCACGCTTGTCGAAAACGCGACGAGCGATTGACAAGAGTGACAATACGGGAGTGTGTTGCTAGCGCCAGCACAACGCACAAAAAACGCCGAAGAGCTCAAAAAATAGGAACTTGTAACTCGATAACTCTGTGTTATTAATGGCTGAAAACAGGCTCTGCGCCCACGCACCTTTCTTGAGCGCAAGTAGAAGGAATTCTACGAGCATCCAGCATGGTCTAGTTGAGAGCCTTGTTGTGGCCACCTCTGTGTATGCGTAGCGTTCTATCGCCTCGGTTAAAGCCCTGTTCTTCTGCAGACACGCAGTCGCCTGTTTATTTGTGCTATTGAAGGGCAGGAATTAAGGCCCCCGTGAATGGGGGAATGCTTGGAAACCAAATGATGTCGTGGCATGTACGGTATTGTTTTTGATGAGTCGGGTGTTTTCTACGCCATGTATGTAAAAACGAATTTCCTTTGTTTGTAATGCTGCCCATTCACCCCTGTCGCACGTTCCGCCTCTACACGCATTATTTCCATGAGGTGTTAATGTCAAAATGACACATGCTTGTAATTTACTTTTCTCAGCTAACGTCTGGTAGTTCTTCGTACTGGAAGCACTGCTTTCTTAGTGCCGCACCGTTGGATCAATGCACAAAAAACCGCAGACAAGAATTTATTTGAGCAAAATTACCATTTTCTCATTTCAAAAAGCGTGTTGCGTCTTCTTTATGACATTGCACATGGCACACATTCGATGAAGGCTTGTAAAGATCGTTCGCAGTCATCTTTACTCAATAAAAGGATTTCGCACCAAGGCCGCGCGCGGTTGAGCAGACGGAGTAAGAAAATCCGCGCTGATCAGTGCAGCCCGCGTCACGCGTTCCAGCTAGCGTTCAAAACACGCGCGCCCGAAATTGAAATCGGAAGTGCGGCTCAGGTATTAATGCGGGCGGCTTGCAGCGCTACCGCCAATTCGGCTGCTGGGCTCTATGGGAGTGTCCAGTCTTGAATTTCTTTCTCTATGGTAGGTCTATAAACGCGCCTTTACTAGCCGCCCAAGCCCAGGCAATGCGACAGCAACGAGAAGATCCCTAGCTGAGCGAGCAGGAGGCCAAAGCAATCCGGCATCGTTACCTGTTGATTACTTAACCATGACGTAGGTTAAGTGCACGTAGTACAACCATCACTTGCCCCCATTTCCCGGTAAGGGTAGGGTCGGCCATTTTGTTTGTTTGTTTGAGTTGGTCTCGTAGTTTAATTCTCACATGCTTTCGGTACTCATCATGAGCTTAAATGCCACAGCTTCCGCAGTGCATTTACCTCACATTTCTTGCCGTTCAGATGAAGGATACAAAGAAGGTGGGATGGCTACTCAGGATAACCTACGTTACGACTGCGGGCATACATTTGGTTCCATCGACACCACACACGCTTTGGGGTTGCCGTGACCTTGGAGATTACCGGGTTAACCGCTCTGTTACATCTGGTCGCTGCAGACGTGGCCGCTTTGCGCGACATTTAATGGCTGCGGAAGGTGGGGCCTTTTCTCTATGACGTAACCAGTGCGAGGCAGTTGCCGCGCTCTGTTTCCACTTCTGGGGAGGCCCCACTCTGAGCTACTGCCGTTTCTGTCAGACGAGTTGTTCTTCCTTGGATAAGAACAGTTCCTTCGACAATGGTCACGCCGTTTCCTGTCGGTGGCTGATGGACGCGTACGGCTTAATTTCCGACCAGCCTGGTTCTTGTAGCCAGGCCATCAGAGGTGTTCACTGCATGTGCGCAGAATGGGGGGGGGGGGGGGGTGAGGTGCCTGCAACTTCTGTGTGTGCGTGATCTCGTATACGTGATCATTTCTGTTTAAACACATCTCACAGCATCACTTCAAAATTATGTGCAGTGTCTCTGTCACGTTATCATGGCACATAATCATTGTGTACACTGTATATATGGAACAACATTTTATACATGTGACAATTAGTTTATGCGTAACTGCGCTTCTCCGTGTGTCTATGTGGTTATATGTTAGTGAGTGAGAACTCGGACACTACTTTGAGAACCTGCTGTTTACGCAATCCCTTGTTCCTTGTATATGTTATCGTCATGGTGGAATTGTGCCGGGATTGTGAGTCAGTGCTCGTATCGTCTCTTGTTTAAATAAACTTTTCTAAGCACATCCAAGAAGCTCAGGCCATGCAAATCTGTTTGGTTCAGCATAGATATACGCATTAAGACAAATCCTTTCATCGGGTCCAGCTTCCATGCCGCTGGTTTACACATTCAAAACCCAGAAATCTTTTTGTCAGACAACCGGGGGACCAACTTAAGAGGAAGCTTTAGCTCGGGCCCAACTCCGACGCGGCCTATTCAAATACATGTAAAACGCAAAAACGTTTTTATGAGGTAACCCCTGGACCAATTTTGATGAAATTTGTTGCATTTGAAAGAGAAAGTTAAATTCTAGTGACTGTTGGAAGCCGAATTTCGATTTAGGGCTTGAATTTTCTTAAAACGATTTTCAAATATTTGACCGTTTGAAAAAAATAGAAGCACGAAGTTTACAAATTCATAGCTTTGCATCACGAACTGATATCGCGGTTCTGTAAACGATATTCATTAGATCATTCAAAGCGGACAAATTCAATATGTCATTTTACATCTTACGTGAATTTGTTACGTTGGTTACAACGGTTTTGCAAAAGTTGTATTTCCTATGATTAAATTTTTTTATATTCATGTGTAACATGTCAATTTTGCCCGCTTTAGATGTACTATAAGATGCAATTCCCAGAATCGTATTATCATTTTTAGTGGTTAAGTTACAGAGTTGTAAACTTGATAGTTTCGTTTTTTGAAAATGTTCGATTTTTGCCAATTTTTAATAAAAAATTGACGACCTAACTCAAAAATTTGAAACCAACAGTCACTAGATTTTAAGTTTGTCTTTTAAGTGCCACAAACCTAGTCAAATTTGGTGCAGTGGTTGCTGAGAAAAACGAATTCTCCTTTTACATGTATTTAGATAGGAGCACTCGAGCTAAAGCTTCCTCTTAAAGTAATCATTTTGCATTTCAGAAAGTACCTGAAGTTCTAGTGACTGCAGAGAGCAAAATTTTGAATTTAGGCCTCCGATATTTTCACAAACATTACCAAAAAATTGAAAAGCTTAGAAAAAAATGTGCAAAGTTTGCAAATCCCTAACTCTGTGCCAAAAACAGATATTTCAGTACTGTAAACTGCATATGTTAGAGCATCTAAGGCTAGTAGATCCCATGTAAAGATTTACAGCTTATGCACGTCGTTTACAACCTTAACGAAGGTTTTGCAAGACGCCAGCTCGCATATTATTGGCATATTTCCTAGGCAGTGTGTATTGCACCCCTTTGGCAGCTTCGGATGTATTATTACACGCAGCTTACATAACGACAAACGCATTTTTCACTGCTGAGTTAGAGTATTAACAAGATAATTTCGCTTTTTGAAATTTTCCTTATCTTTAGCAATTACTATTTGAAAAATAGCCGGCTGAACAAAAGATCCACTGCCTACAATCACTACATTTTAACTTATTCTTTTGAATTATTTGTTGCTTCTATATGAAACAGTTCAACCCTAGTAGATAGAGCAAGCAATGTATTTTTTTTATTTTGTTACCTATATTTGATGAAAATTGTTCGAAATTGCTCATCAAAAAATAAAACCTGACGTAGTACGTTTTCACCTCTGTAACTCAGTGATAAAACTTGCTATAACAATTATGTAAAGTGTCCCTATTAAATCATGTACAGCTTAAGAAAAATATCTAATATACACCACTCTCGAATACACTAATAAAGTAAGAGTAGGACTTGTGCATAACCCCCGTGAACATGCTAACAATGTCACTTATGCTGTAAATTAGTACATCGAGTGCACTCGCCTTAGGTGCTTTGAAACTGGCAGTTAGCAGAATCTTCAGATCTGTTCTTACTGCAGAGTTACTGATTTGTTGACTTGGAGTGTAAACTTTCTCAAACACCACTTTTCAAGGAAAAGGAAGGAAAAAGTGGAGAAGGAAGGCAGGGAGGTTAACCAGTGTAGCGTAACCGGTTTGCTACCCTACACATGGGAGCGGGATGCGGGGGATGAAAGATGGGAGGAGGAGAGAGAGAGAGAGAGAGAGCACATAACACAGCAAACACATCGTCAGTTACAGTCCGTCTCTCTTGCGCGGTACGCGACATCACTGTCACAGCCGCTTGTCCAAGCCCGTATCCTTCATAAACCGAAGTAGTCCCTGCGTCGCCTTCAGCTGCGATGTCTTCTGTCGGCGATATGTGAAAATGGTTGCAACTGACAATGGTCTATTGTCCAGGTGCGCTAGAACGGACGCCATGGACTGTCTCTGAACATTATATTCAGGACAGTCTCACAGAATGTGTTCCAGCGTCTCCTCGCAAAGACAGGCATTGCAGAGAGCGTTGTCGGCCATTACAATGCGAAACGAGTAGGATTTCGTGAAGGCCACCTCTAGCCATAAGCGATAAAGCAGGGTGGCCTCACTTCGGCGGAGTCCAGTTGGCATACACAGATGCATCAAAGAGGGCAGGTCGTGTTGATGATTGCTGCGGTTGGTCTGGCTGCTTGGCGTGCACCATAGAGAGAGCGTGATCTCCCGTGCAAGCACTTGAAGGCTTCTGGCTGCGTCGGACCGTGAAAGTGGTATGGCCTCTTCCTGTGTGTCTTCAAGAGCTGTCCGAGCGGCTTTATCGGCGTCTTCATTTAATATTTAAAAACTATTTCGTCACTGAAATCAAGATGCAGCTTTGGATTCACTACAGTTTACCTTCTTTCTCACTTTCAACCAGCTTCATTTAAATCGGTCCAGCGGCTTTCTCATAAAATCATTTCTGCGCTTTACATGTATTTCAATAGGCAAATCGCAATTGGTCTCGAGGTAAAGCTTTTATAGTAAAGGCCCCTCAGCAAGCTCCGTGACAAATCTTGCCTGTACATGGATGGATGGATGGATGTTATGAGCGCCCCTTTGGAACGGGGCTGTGAGTTGTGCAACCAAGCGCTTGCTATTATACTGCCTGATGCCCTACCTGGCTTAAGAAAGAAAAAAAAAGAAAAACCCACCATTAATTCCCATAACCAATTTTTCTAACCCCTTCATTGTGAACCTTGGTAGTGTACGTCTCCGTTTCTTTGCTTTGGGGGGGGGGGGGGGAAGGGGCGGTCGTTTCCCTACTTTTCTTCCACCAATCTTCCAATCACCTCTTACTAATCTCTATTGCGGACATGTTTACTTTCCCCCTGCTTTCCCTGAACCCAAGGGCTTCAGGAGGCCAGTGGTGCCGAAATCGACCACTCATTGCAGATATCTGGGGTAGATACAATGAAAGTTATGCGGCGCCCGCTAGTGAGTGTTTTACAGCAACAATTTTTCTGTGCGCTTCCTTAGTAAAACCATATGTGAAATTGAAATGTCGGTGGCCACGTTACTGGGAGTCAAGCGTAACTGTCAACGTGCACACTCATCCCGTGCTTCCTCTGCATCGACTAGCGTCCTCAGGCGGCACTTCCTCGCGGTTTACTCCCATACCGGAGCTGAAGGACTGCGCCACGTTTGCGTTCCGAGCTTGCCCCTTACAAAACTGCATAGTGGCGCCGCCTTGTAGGGATGCCAGGAAACTTGCGTGACGATCCTTGCGTGGCGCACGTAAAGCGCCCTGGTATTTAATGGAGCCCAGCATAAAACACGTTCGTGTTAAAATCCGCGCACGAAGGTGCGGGCCATTTGAACATTCTTCTGCTTACGCAATGCGGCTCCGTTTCACGTTATTATTGGTGCACAGGGCTACTTTGGCGAAGGCGCTGCAATCTCTAACCGCATGTTTGACGTGACACGGCCTCTCATCAATGATTACGGAATCCACTGTAATAGCTCTACAACGAAATGACATTAAAACCAAGGATTGCGCATCTCCCGACCAAATTCCTATCTACCGCGTGTATTGTGAATGCCTCTGCAGGGAGCACCGCTACATTGAACATGCCCGTACAACAGATGAATACAGACGAACGCGAAGGCTAATTTGTTCCTTTATAACAAGCGCGCGTAATGGGGCCACACGTCGGAAGCGCCTCCGAGCAGGAGGGTCCTTGTACCATTATAGTTGTCGTACACCTCCCCCTCTCCGACTTTCCACCGAAAGGGTGAGCTACTTTGACCTGACGCCGGGCGACATCGCCAAGGCCACCAAGGACTAGACGCAGGTCGAAGACAGCAGAACTTGCAGCCTTACAAAGAATCTTGACGATGCGGGCAATCGACGCTACGCATGTGTACCTTGCGTCACTTCCGAATTTTGCCCCTGTGCATGTTACGAAGCTCGTTGCCATGGCGTTGTCGACAGTCACGCATTCTGCCAAACTAATTATGCAGGAGAAATATTAGTTACTTCACGAGTACCTTTTGAAATCATGCTAATTAAGGATTTTCTTTTGCCGAGGATGTTTAGCTTTCCGTGTAGCACGCGCTACGGTGCGCCACCTTTACACGAAATTGACTTGCATAACCAAGAGCTTTCGAGTTCCTCAGTTCTTTGTTATAAAGGCTTTTAACTGTGTAGCTTTTTACGCGCAAGCATATACGCCACGTGTGTCAAATCGACGATATTATGTGTGTAGCCGCAATTAAGGGCAGCCAGCGCCAGAGGAGGAAGGTGCCTGGAGGTGGAAAAAAACTGTCGTGGTTAAACGCGGTGAAACCAAGTTTGTCGAGAGATAACGCGGTTTTGCTCGCTTTGGGAAAGGACGCAGACGCTGCTCGGCGCCGTGAGCAACTAGGGCATCTGCCAATACACCACAAGACTGCACACAGACGCTGCTCGGTGCGGCAGCAGCAGCGAGCGAAATCACCTTCTTGCTGCCTCTCGCTTTAACGCGATCGAATGGTCGAAGCCACAGCGCATGCGCAGTTACCAGCACTCGGCGCACTTTGTACACGTCCCAGATCGCTTTCAAGATACGGGCACCCACGCGGCGTACGCAGCAGCCGCCGTAAGTGGCAGGCTAAGTCCCAGTTTGACCTTGGCTGAGCTTGAAGGTGAGATTTACGTAACCAGGCGTTTTGTGCGTCTGCACCTCGAGTAGTCGAGCTATCGCTTGTAAAATGATCGCCGGGTTCGCGCTCCTTCCATTTGTGCTCGCTCTGCTTGTTCGCGTCGTCGATGCATTTGCGCGTGACCCGCGCTCACAAAGTTAAACGTCACTGTAACCTCTTCATCTTCTTTTCCCGCTGTATACAATTGCGAACAGAGCTTTTCTCGGACGTGAAAGGCTGCGTGCCTCTTATGCTGACTCTGGACCGATGGTTCGGATACGATGCGTTACAGTCGCTGGCCGATTGCTCCATACCCGCCATCAAAATGCGGAGAAACGACTCGACGGTAAGCAAAATGAACGCAATGCTTTTATGAGCGCTAAGCTGCAGTTCCGTAACTTTGACAACATATATGTGTCAAACACTATCGTGAATATTTGTCTTTAGTTGGAGCATTGATATTTGCTACAGGCGATGTCAGGGCGCGCATCGCATGCATCAATGTTGGGGTCTAGAGTTCTTGGCAACTTTAGTGCTAACAGCAACTATTGGAACACACAGGAGAAGTTGAAATAGCTTGCTTAGGCCAAAGTTGATTCAAATCGAATTAAATACTATGTGTTTAACAGAACCGTTAAAGTTGTATCAGTATATCAGCTGGCACTAGATACTTTATTAGTGTCGGTTTTTACGTTGTTTGTGAAAAGCGAGAAATTTCGGGCCTCTGGATGACATTCCAAAAATAATGACCAGGTCATATAGCTGTACACTGAGACCAGACATCTTGCGATGAACTGGAATTCTACATCGTCTAGACTGAACAGTTGCCTGTTGTTTTACTTACGTTGATTTAGTCATTTAGATGTCTTGCTTTTTGCAGTTTACTAATTAAAGCTTCTCGAACCCGCCATAGTTGCTCAGTGGCTATCGTGTTAGGCTCCTAAGCACTATGTTGCGGGATCGAATCCTGGCCACGGCGGACGCATTTCGATGGTGGCGAAATGCGAAAACACCCGTGTGCCTATATTTAGGTGCACGTTAAAGAACCCCAGGTGGTCGAAATTTCCGGAGCGCTCCACTACGGCGTGCCTCATAATCAGAAAGTGGTTTTGACACGTGAAACCCCATAGTTTAAAGCTTTTCGGTCTTCCTTTCTGCATTTCCTTTCCTAAAATGTTCTGTTCTTTTTGTATGGAATACTTTTCGCTTTATCGCTTTGTTTATCGCATCTGAGACGCTCAGATTATTTTGTAGTACTCTGGTGTAACACGCTGTGTCCATTGAATATATCTGTTACTATCTTGCTTTTTGTCACCCGCCGTGGTTGCTCAGTGGCTATGGTGTTAGGCTGCTGAGCACGAGGTCGCGGGATCGAATCCCGGCCACGGCGGCCGCATTTCGATGGGGGCGAAATGCGAAAACACCCGTGTGCTTAGATTTAGGTGCACGTTAAAGAACCCCAGGTGGTCAAAATTTCCGGAGTCCTCCACTACGGCGTGCCTCATAATCAGAAAGTGGTTTTGGCACGTAAAACCCCAAATATTATTATTATTGCTTTTTGTCTTCTTTGTTTTGTTTATGAAGTGTTGGTATGCCACGGAATCGTACTTCTCGCTCTTTTAATCACCTCGCGGCAGTTCAGAAACCATAAGTAAAATGAAATTAACTCAAGCACCAAGGGTCAGGTGCGTAGCTCCTAAGTAAATATCAGAAATACCATTAAATTTATTGGCACAAAATTTTATTTAGAATAAATAACTTCGGTAACTAATATGTGAAAGTAGTGAAATCACGTAAATAATGTGCGTTAGACGAAAATTGATAAAGGTTAAATCGTTTTATACACGCTCTGAACTGCACCTTAAAACCATTGTTGTATCTATTTTGTGGGCAGTTACTGATTAAAAGAGTAGTTCACATTAAATTTCAAAATTTTTCTTGTGCTTGAGAGTAGAAATAAAAGATGGAATACACGCAGTCCTTACCATTTAACCATATCTTTGAACTAAAAATGTCGAATCGCCTTAGTAGTTGTGTTAGGAAGCAATAAAGAAGGTCAGCCTCACTTCAATCAGTGCGTAAAAACTAAACTTTTCTCCCAATTAAAGCTTTGTACGAAACCAAAGGGCGAGCTGCTAGTTTTATTTTGCAGTCGGCACGCAAAGAACGTTGCCTAAGAAAAGATGTCGCAGACGGAGAGAGCATCTTGTTTCGTCCGTCCACGCTAATCACTCGGTGCAAGGTAGTGAAATTCTCGTTAATAATTTCAAGCTGACACGGCCAGACCTTCTCCAGTGCATGCTGGAAATGGAATTCGACAGCACCCATACATACGTCAGCGGATTCCAATGGACCGAGGAGGAACGGGAACTACAGAATGGTACGCCTTCCCGTCACATATCTGAAGCTTGCGAGTTCACGCACGTTGCCACAAATGCTTTTTGTTCCGATAGCAATTATATATACACACATTTGAGGCGCAATTTCGCCGTCGCCGTCGTCGTGATGTCCCAACGTCGAATCCCATATGCTGCTCAGGCGCGGAGCGTCAGAGGGTCTTCACCGACACGCAATGCGTTTGGTTGCAAAAAAGTCCCGAAGCCAAGCGACGCACCGTCCCGCTCTGCTCGATAAACATTGCCGGAGCCACGGCGGCGTTGTGTATTTCAAAAATAAACTGAAATTCACAAATTAACTGCCTAGTTAATTACTCTTCGGCGCGTGTTGCAACTTGCGAATTGTAGCCGGTGGGCTTGCAAGACGTTTCCCCTTGAAATCGATCTCCAGGATATGGCACCAACTTCAATGCATCATTTCCCAAATGTGCGTGACGAAATGCGCGAACGTTCCAGTTACTTTTGTGTGTCAGTACATAAACGAAAGTGTTGCCGTTTGTTGGGCGTGTTGGTAAACTGAAAGCATATTTAGCGCCAACAAACAAGGACGGAAGGGAGACGACAACACAATGCGCATTGTGTTGTCGTCTCCCTTCCGTCCTTGTTTGCTGGCGCTAAATATGCTTTCAAACGAAAGTGTTTTGCCAAAAGTATGGAACAGTACATTTCTACCGCGTGTGTGATAGCTCAGATCTGTAACCCCCGTTACCATCCTCGAAATTCCTTCCTAGGGGATGTGCCTTTGCGGTCTAACCGGCTCCAATTCACAATTTGCGATATGTAACGTAGAGTATTTAACAAGTTAATTAGCGACTCTACCTCAACTAGCTGATTATGTGTATAGATTTTTAGTGCAGGTATTCTCCAACTTTTTTAATGTTCCGGCTCAGGCAATGCGACTATGCTATCGGGCACAAATGATGTTTGAAAATTCCGTAAAATTAAAAAATGACCACCCCCTCCCCCGTATATTCTCAACATTTCTTAGCAAAGCTACATGTTATTTTTTTCACTGTTTTTGTATGCTGAATGCTTCCAGTGTTCTTTAAAATGCCTTTATCACCGCAGTTCGCAACTATTTTATTGTCTACAATTATAGAACTGTTGCTATGCTGGTAGCCTTGATCACGTCATTTGGCAGCGCCCATATTTTTATTATTTACTCTTGGCGGACATTCTTTGCGGAACTCTGTATTGCACGTGCACGAAAGTGATATATTCTGGACGCGATCGTTTTATTTCTTAGTAACACCTAGTTTTAAATTTGGTTTCCTGCATTCTGCGTTTTGTGTCTGAAATGACATTCATGCGTTCACATTATCACAGCATCGAGATGCAATAGCCGCACTGGTGCTCAAGGAACTGATATATATATATATATATATATATATATATATATATAATACTAGGACACATAAATACGCAAGAAAGTGGATGGGGAAACAGCGCCGCGGTAGCTCAATTGTTAGAGCATCGCACGCGAAATGCGAAGGTTGTGGGTTCGGTTGCCACCTGCGGCAAGTTGTTTTTTCATGCACTTTAATTTCCATTAATTTATCGTTTCTTTAATTCATTTATTAAGCACAAGTAATTTCCCCTATGTTGTCCTTAGTGTCAGCGTTTGTTGGCTTCTCATGATATGACTATATATATATATATATATATATATATATATATATGCTAAAGTTATAGTGTAGACAGCTATCGCATTAAGTTCTCGCGCTGAATTACAATGCTGCCGTGACACCGTTGTATTAGCGCCCATGCCGTGTTAGAAACCACTTGAACGATCTGTATTTTCTTCCTAATTTTCAGGCAAGGAGAAAGTTGTACTGCCCATTAAAGACGTTGCTGCGAATGCTGCCAACATGCTTCAGGCAGGGTACGTTTTTCTAAACAAAGATTAAATGGGAGTTTGAGAAAGGGGCTGTGAAAAACAGGTTCGAGACCGTGGGAGTCACGCTGTCGCACTGCCTGTTCTGCATCGCCAAGTTCCAGGCTGTCCAGGACAAGATCAGAGCCGAAACTGAAGCCGCCCTCGCGAAACACGTGAGTCAATCCAGTATGAGTCTCTTTTTGTAAAAAATCACCGCCAAAGCACTTTTTGCATATGGTTAACCAGCGAAGCTGAACCGTGCAGCCCTGGTGTTTATCTCTCCATTAATCCCTACGGTTCATTAAACGGCGGCTTGGGAAGCTGTCGTGTCATCGGTACGCAGTTGCTGCTTGCACTGGGCTGCGCGATCCTGTTCTTCTGCCTGCGCTTCAGTATCGGCATGGCGTAGATGAGCTCGT
Source organism: Dermacentor variabilis (assembly GCF_050947875.1). NCBI lineage: Eukaryota > Metazoa > Arthropoda > Arachnida > Ixodida > Ixodidae > Dermacentor > Dermacentor variabilis. The sequence goes on from NC_134575.1 coordinate 53,035,513, forward strand.
TCCCGGTTCTGCTCGCCACGTTGCTGATCGAACGCTGCCTGTTCCTACGGAGTACGTATTATGCGTGGCCTGCCCATTTTGGAGCTGGAGAGAAACTGCTGCGCATGCGCTCGACTGCGACGGAGAGCAACGACGTCACTACTGGCGCAGCCAATCTCGCGCCTCCTTTCCTCCTTCGCGCATGCGCGCGGGGTTGCGCGAGAGGAGTTTTCGGCGTGCAAGCGACAGACCGACGGACGAATGGGCTAGCTATATACACATTCGCTGTAGTATGCTTACCCAAAAAAGCAGCGAGAGAAGACACTACAAACAGACGGACAGACAGACGGACAGACAGAGAACTTTAATTACTAGGTCCTGAGAAGCTTTGCCCTAGGGCAGAGCTGCGGGCCGCTCCCACGTGGGGACTGGTAGGGCGAGCCTAACCGCCGCATCGTGGGCTCTCTGGACAGCCCAGGTTTGACGTGATAGTTCTGCGCTCTGGATGGCAGAGCTCCATTATTCTTCTGTGATGGGATTGGGTCCCTGTAACGAGGGGCATCGCCAGAGCATGTGTGCGAGATTGCTAACAGCGCCACAGTCGGGGCAAGTAGAGCTAAAAGCCTCTGGAGTGATCGTGTGGAAAAGGGCCAGGTTTGGATAGGACTTAGTCTGAAGCATGCGTAAAGTGGACGCCAGAGGTCTAGCCAGATTGCTGTGAGGGGGAGGATAAGTACTCCAACCCAGGTGTTAGTGCGTAGTATTTTCGCTGAAAGTAGTGAGAGTGTGCCGAAACTCGAGAACCCCGGAGTCTGAGCTCGATCCTGCTCCCGCGCGGTGGGTTAGTGCGCGCGCTTGGGAGTGGGCGACGTCATTGAGATTGGGAAGAGAGTCAAGCTGGGGGTCGAGGTGAGCCGGAAACCGCGTGATCGTGTGCGGAGAGATTATTTTGTTCTTTGGAATCTTGTGAGCCTCCTCAGCGATGGATCCTGAAGCGAAAGCCCTCCACGCCGATCTCGAATCAGTGACGATTTGTGATCTGCTGTTGTCTAGGAGTGCTGTAGCAACTGCGACCTGCTCCGCTCTGGTTGGTGTTAAGCACTTCAGGGAAGCCGCATTCACTATCTGTCCGTTGTGATTAACGAGGACAATGGCGAAGTTAGACGACTGTCCATATTGGGCTGCGTCGGCAAAGCATGCCGAGTAGGGATCGTCCTTGGTACGCTTGAGGAGGGCGAAGGCTCTTGCCCTGCGTCTGCCTACGTTGTGTTTAGAATTAACATTACGGGGAAACGGTGCAACTCGTATATTGTTCCTTTGATCTTCTGAAATTTCATATTTCCGCTCTTCCATGGTGATAGGGTTGATCCCAAGAACTGCCAGGATCTTCTTTCCAGCCGGGGTACAGGTTGCACGGGCCAGTTGGGCTGACTCCTGGGCCTCGATTATCTCGTCCAATGTGTTTTGCACTCCAAGTTGCATAAGGAGAACCGTGCTCGCCCGTAACGGAATGCCTAGTACAAAAATTTAAATATATATAATATATATATATAATATATATATTGTGACGCTCTTAGGTGCATAGTGGGTTCACGCCTCAACACACAGTATGCGGGGGCACCGAAGGGTAGTGAACGAGGACGACGACGTGTGGCTGGCTGGCTGAATCTCGACAGGCGCTCAGTTGACCAAGGCCATCGCTTCTAACTCTACCGGGCTTCAAAGTAACGCCTTTTGTGGGCGTAACAATATATATATATATATATATATATATATATATATATATATATATAATAACAATTGTGAGGCTTCAAACAGCAATATGATTGTGAGGTGCGCTGTAGCGGGTGACTGCGGATTAATTTTTACCCCCTGTGGTTCTTTACCGTGCGCCTAAAACAAACTACAATCTCCGTTATTTTTTTTTTCTATTTGGGCCCCCTTCGGAATGCAGCCTCCGCGGTAGGGATTGAACCCGCGACGTCGAGTTTCTGTGCAGTGTCATAGCCACTAAGCTACTGCGGCGGGTCGCCAACGAATGTAGACCATTGCGAATCCTTTCCGTGGACGTCGCAACAATTGTTTCCTGGCAAGGGTGAATTGGTGTGGCTACAGGGTCTCACATTTATAGTGCAGTACAAGTAGCCCGTGACGAACTGGTGTGTTTACGTTGTAGCTGCACCTAACGCTGTTTGACGGGCTAGTTGTGTGGTGCACTTCCGAAACCAGCTTTGCCATCACAACATAAGGAGTGTCCCAGTTAATGTTCGCAAGGCTGGCCAAGAAAACTGGTACAATATACCACTAAAATATACGATTATATGATTCTGTGTTCGGTCATCAGTCTTCCTCCTCTACCAGAATTATCAATGTGTTCTAATTGCCGAGATAATATAGAAAAATTTTATTTAAACAAATGTTCTGTCTTTGCTAGGGACGTGAATTCCTATGAAAGGCTGCCTTCTTTTTTTTTAGTGTCAACATGTAACAGCAGAGGTTTCCGCCTTCATGTAGCACCAGGCACTGCTGCGCCTTAAAACATCGAATTCAGATTTCCAGTGCACTGTGTCGTGCATAATTATTTTATTTTACCCGCATTACTTTTCGAGCACGAGATACTTGCAACGCCGCTTTGATTAAGCGTCCGTGAGTCATGACACCAGTGGCCCCAAAAGTTCTTTGACCGAACTAACTCCACTCATTGCCTGACACGGCAACCGCCTGATCATTACGTTGGCTGCAACGGTCCCGCGGAACAGGAAGCTCGCGATCAGCAGACGCCAACGACGCCGTTAATAGCTTGCCACTTCTAGTTGGTGGTTCTGGTTCGTTAAACAGGTAATCATGATGCGTTTTCTTGCCTTCATGCCATGCCACGCCGTGCCGTGCCATCATGACATGACTGCTCACTGGCAACGGACCTCCTCCTGCACCTCCCAAGGTTCGATTCCACCCTCCGAGGGCATCGTTCCGATGCTGACGAAATTCATAAACGCCCATGTGCCGAGCATTGGGCAAGCATTTCAAAGAAAGGGTGCTGGCCAAGTAATCCGGAAACATCTGCAGCCGCGACGAGGACCAGCTCAAGCTGATACAGAGAGTGGAGATGCAAGAGCCAGTAGAGCCCTGGATTAGCGGCTCGACAATCAGCGATGGCCCTTTCGGAGGACACCTGCAAAAGTTCTGAATATTCTCTCAATAAAGTGTGCCTTTCTCTCTCTTTTACAGATGTGTTGCTTCAAGCCGTTAAATGCAGCAAATTCACTTTTGTTTTTCGTACGTGGAAAGGAAAAATTAATTCCTAGGCATTACCTCTTAAATTTTAGCTTTCATTTAAAGAGTGTTCTTCTTTGCCAAAACATCTACATTCATCGTGTTTAATGAATGCATTATTCCTCTTTATTGCCTCCTAGGGGGAATTCTCTTATGACGCCATTTCCGACCTGCAGTACACTGCACAAACAATACTGGAAACCCTGAGAATTTACACTCCAGTGATCTCGTAAGTACTGGCGTCTTTCGCCCGACATTTCAACAAAAACAGCTCTATATCGTATTGTTAACTACGTTACCCTATTTGATCATGTCCGCCAATAATTCTGTGCAGTAGTAGTTGCATTGCCTACTGAGTCAGTTGTCAGATATCAATGGCGTGCCGTAAGCTTTCGGACGCCACGCAGTGGCAGCGCCTACGCTGCTCGGTATACTGAACACGCGGCTGAAAATGCGGTTCCCGACAAAGCACAAAGAGGTTATTGACCTTTATCGCCCCGAAAGCTTTGAACAACACTCCATATTTATCACAATTGAAACTTCTTGTTCACCTATATCTCTGGCCTAGGGGAGTATACATTCGTAGAAAAGCGATGAAATTTTAATCGAGTTAAGATATTCAGTAATTATCATTTATTGCTTCTCGAGCCTGGACAACCGAAATTTCACTCAAGCTTGTCAATAGCACTACTCTGTATTTTTGCGTTAGGCTTCCCGCGATTCAATGAGCATGTTGAGGAATCAACTACAGAGTAGCAGAAGTGATACGCTAGGTTTTGTCTGGTTGGGTATAGATAACTGCAGGTTATCGCGTTTAATCTAGTCATCCGCTAACACGCCTCGCATATCCAAGTTTTTGGCTTGAGCCATTTATCCCTGTCATTGAATCAACAAAATCAAAAAAATTTGCGAGACGGAGCGACAAGGTACGTGATATATGACCGGAAAAGAGATACGAATCGTGAATGCCGTGACCGGTTCTCTGTTATCTCGCTGACCACAGGTTTACAACCAGACGCGCTTCATCTGATTACCGCTACGAAAACGTGCTTCTGCGGGAAGGTGTGAGCGTCATGGCCTGCAGTCACCAGGTTCACCGCGACCCCAACTTGTGGGAGCGACCAGGTGAATTCGACCCAGATAGGTGAGCGCACTGCAGACACGTGGGCGGTCAAGAGTGCGTTGATATTTCGGCCAACGATTTTGCGGCGTGACGCGTCAACGAGGTACCAATCTACGGTCACGAAATCCTAGTTTGTCAATGCGCCCGTCATCTAAACACCTCAAAGTAATGAAACGACTCACAGTAAAGTCCGACCGTTTTGCGAAACCGGCAACCGTGATCACGGATTCTCCGGATGCTTTTGTCTGAAACGCCACTCGTACGACCACCACGGTGGTTAAACAACTCCGACTCTACGTGTATCGTCTCTGTGACCAACGGCACGATTTCAACTCGCACTGTGTGCCGGGACAGACAGGGACACCAGGAACCGTACGTGACCATCGACTAGAGCTCAAAGGTTCCTCCTCTGCCAAATAAGTTACCGTTGGCCCTGTCCGCAATTCCTATAGAGGAATGAATGACTGTTTGCATGCAAAAGCAATGTCCATTTACCACTGTCCCAGTATTGTTTTTTGATTGAACTTGACTAAGACAGGAAAGAGGCTGTATTTTTGTGTGCGGTGGCCCGTTGTGCATAAGTAATCATTAGAGAAATGTGGAGGATTCCTTTCTTTTTTACGTTAACAATTTATTTAAAGAAAGGATTTTCACTTTTTTTCCGGTGAATTTGCTGACTTCATTTTTTTTTTTCCTCACAGCTAAGTTACTAAACCAACAAGCACCTCCACTGCTCTGATTCTTCTGGGCCATTTGTAAGCATGGCTTCGCACTTCTTGAAAAGGCACGTTGCAATGAAAAAAAAAAGGATGCTTGAGTTTTACTGTGCCGCAACCGCGATATTATTAGGAGGCATGCCGTAGTGCGGGACTGCGGATTAATTTTCACCACCTGGCGTTCTTTAACGCGCGCCCAATACACGATACAAGGGCGTCTTTGCATTCTCGTTGCATTGCCAACGCCGTGCGTTGGGTTTCATCTTCCGCAGGTTCTCTCCCGAACAGAGAGCGTCTAGAGACCCGCTCGCTTTCCAGGCGTTCGGCGTGGGACCACGAAACTGTGTCGGCATGAAGCTGGCGCAGCTGGAAATGGCGCTCGTTGTTGCCAAGCTCGTGCACCGATTTCGGCTGCATCTGGGTTCGAAACACGTGAACGTAAGGAGCGTTTGAATACTTCTGTTTCAGAAAGCTTGGGCAACGTACTGCACGTTCAAACAACGCCTCTATGTATATGTGTCCTCCTTGTCTTTTCGGACTACTTAAGCTTGCGACAAGAAGCCCTCCTTCTATATGTCAGGTGTTCGTTCTTGGAGTTAATATAATTTTTTTAGTCGCCTGTCAGATATAGAACAGGTATACAAATTGATCTGCATTACTCACTGAGCCGGACATCAATCTCGGAAGAAATCACTGTACTTAGACATTCTTAAAGAACCATCAATACTTCTCTAATCAACATTTAAGTAATGTCCTTTGGGCGCATATTGCAATATGCGAGTTGAACATCGGACGAAACATTCCATCGGAACTTTTTTTTTCTCGCTCACTAGTACCAGTATTGAAATGAGCACCGTGAAAGTTGCGGTAAAAATTCGCCGTCGTTCCATTTACTTCCTTAACGATACGCCCTTCTATGAATAAAACAAAATTAACCGGCACTCCGATGCACATTTTGGGAGCGCATGATTTCAAATTGGTGTCATCTTTGTAATCTTTTTGATATCAGCATATCTTGCGAACTCACCAGCTGTAATTCGCAAACCGCAGCATGCGCTGCGAGGCAGTAAGTCAAGAGCTTAATGAGAGGAAATTTGATACGCATTTCACCACTGATTTCGATTCCTCATGCAAATAATGTCAGAATCTTGCAGTAATCCAGCTCAACGTGCAGGGCTTTGCTGCGTATACACAGGCAATTTTTTAAAAGTACGTTAACTGTAAAAAAAAAATACATCGACCTATACGGACGTTTCACAAAATTGCAACAGCTTTCTGGCTTGCGTGTGCATAAAAAAGAACAGTTCCTTTCTCGGTGTGCTTCTAGGCAGGCCACTGATTTCAGCTCTCAGAGAGCCGGTTCTCGAATCTCCACAGCTGGTTCGACTTTTCCACGATTTAAAAAGACATTATGCCGAGCGCGATCGCTCACGCCAGCATTGAGCCGAGGGCACGCGCTTGAAGACAGCGGGGCTAAAGTGAGGGAGAGGAGGCCGCTATAGGAAAGCGGCGACACCTCGTGCGCTCCTGCCTCCTTTCCACTTCTTGGTTGGCGTCCGCCATCTTGTGTTAGTCGGACGAGGTGCATCGGGAAAGCATATTTGCCGAGTTGCCTTTATTATCCGTCGATGGCTTGCACTGATGTAATCCTACCCGCCGTGATGGGAATGCGGCAGTGTGAACAGCTGAGTCATTTGGCACGTAACGCGCCTCTAACGCTCTTCAGCTGAGCCGGCAGGGAAGGGGGCCTCTGCTAGGCTTTCCTTCCTCCATGACACCCGCCGTGGTTGCTCAGTGGCTATGGTGTTGGGCTGCTGAGCACGAGGTCGCGGGATCGAATCCCGGCCACGGCGGCCGCATTTCGATGGGGGCGAAATGCGAAAACACCCGTGTGCTTAGATTTTGGTGCACGTTAAAGAACCCCAGGTGGTCGAAATTTCCGGAGTCCTCCACTACGGCGTGCCTCATAATCAGAAAGTGGTTGTGGCACGTAAAACCCCAAATATTATTATTCCTCCATGGCAGCAGGTAACCCGCGGGGCAGAGCATTTGATAAACGGACGTCATTCCGGGCGGCCCATTGGAGAGCTGTTACAGGGAGAATTAAACTGTGTTCGTGATGTCACGCGCAAGTTATCTACTGGCGCCGCCCAGATGAATATACGCGCTACTAGTTCTTACGATGCGAAATGACCCGTTTAAAATCGGGTTAGTGCATTCAACTACTGAAGAAAGAAAATCGCTAGGTTGCATTGCAGCGCAAAATGATTGACAATTTTCTCAATTACATTCCATTTCGTTACAGAACTCAATGCTGCTTGCTGTTACCAACGTTCTCTCGGCGAGGCGCAGGCAGCACATGCACAGTAGAGCGCGAGCCCCGAGCTGCATGGCACAGCTATGTAAAACAAATCACTAGACTTACCGCAACTAACTTATCGCAACTGCTGCTGAATACCAATTATAAGTGAGACATCCGCGTATGGCTGGAGAATCTCGCAAGTGCTTGAGATACCCTCCGGCACTCTCGAAAAACACCCAAAGAACGCCGGTAGCTCGCGTTGCCAACGCCCAGCGTTACAAGTGCGAAGATTTGCAACGCAGTAGCTTTTCAGTCCCTGGAGTAACGTCGGCCTGGTGACCTGGAGCTTGACCAGGTCGGTATGTGGAGAGGACCAAGGCCCAACCGAGGGGACGTAGACAAAAAAAAGAAACATTCCGGCAGAAACAACAACATTGATGTGACGTCACACCGTACTGCAGCCGTCTAAACGCGTGATGTGTAGGAGCCGTGTACCACAGCCGGGCTGCACTCTCAGGCTTCTCTCTCGACACGGTGCGCCGTCTAGCGGTTGCCGCGCGAAGTGCACCTCTTTTTGCGCGCCCTCCCACACTGCACTGAGGCCACGCCGGCGAGGGCTAACCCTGAGAAATAATCCCTCGCTGAAACCGGGATACTGTGGTGCAGTGCTATAGCGTTGGGCTGCTGTGCTTGAGGAAGCCTTGTGACACGGTTTCGAATTGGCCCAGCGCAACATTAATTTTCTTTTATTACGGAGAAAGCGGTGTAAAGAGGACTGACAGACAGACGGACAGGTGGCAGTATAGGCTAAGGATGTTAATTGCATTATTAAGGTGTTTAATTGCATTCGTAAGTAAGGAGCACTTAATTGAGCAAGCTGCTTGGGACGTGAAGGCTGCTTTGCCAACGAAGCGCGCCCCTCGTCCAGGACAGAGAACGAATCATGCTCAAGCGAAAGTCCGTTCTCGGTCGCCGTGCCCGGGGATTTCGGGTTCAGTGCCCCAACGCGAAGCGCGCGTCAAAAAAATGGGCCCGCTTTCGCGCTGGAGCACAAATGCAAACATTGACGTGCAGGCACGTTAGTACGTGTTCGCCTCTCCAAACGCGGGGCTTATCGGCGTTTTGAAGCGACCAACACGTGCTCGTTTTTTGAAGCAGTTGGTGTCGATTTTCACTGCGTGTCTCGAATATTTGTCCATGGGAAGAGCCGTGAAATCCTGGAAGACTATACCGCGTGGTATGACGGGACCGATATGCAAGAACGCCTGTGTCCCGTGCATTGGTGGCACATTAAAGATCCGCTGGTGGTCCAAATTAATGTGAAGACCAACACTACGGCGCGCCTCATAATGATATCATTGTTTTGGTTTCTAAAAACCCTGAATTCAATTCCAGATTTGCCCATGGAACACTCATTCTTAACAAAGAGGTACAGCGTTGCTATCGTGAAAAATGGACTCGGTTGAACTGGAGACCAGGAGAAATTAATAATTTATACCAGTTGGGACAGCGCTAGGTAGAAGTAGGATTGTAAATAATTATCGCAGTGAACCGACGGCGCTTGTTCGTTGGAATACTCAGGCGACGTGTCAACGACTACTGAATTTTTTGTTCACCGCACGTGATGCACTACGTGAGCACTACCCATGCCGCATTCTTTTAGCACTGTAATGCGCATTTTGCATCCTCATTCATGAACTTGATGATTTTCTCTTTCTTAATCAGGGTGAACTGAAACGACACACGTACTCCATCATTGCATGCCCGGCTGACGGAGTCTGGATCCGTCTTGAAAAGCTCATGCGGGGATAATAACCAGACAGATCGACTACGCAACAATTTTTTCAAGCAAGTCCAGCCAAACAAGCATCATTTGCCGTCGCGCAGGCAGAAGACAAAAGCAAAGAGGAGGGGTTGCAAGCGTTCATTGTGCATCAAGGAACAAAAAAGAATGGCACAGCATGTAGTGTCATTTCTGGTACGAAAGTCCTCAGTCGATCCTCTCCAAACTGCTCCGGCATTGTATGTCGCATAATGCGTCGCGGTTCAATAAATGTTTTTGCACACCACATGTGTAACTTAGTATTAACATGATACGCTTCATTGTTCAGCCATTGATCTCTGCAACCCTTTTGTCATCTTCCGAATCATGCCAACGACGTTGCAGTAATGAGTGGAATATTAAACTAGGCTGTAAAAAAATTTAGCTCGCTCGAGAAACATCTTTAGGCAATGTGAAAGACTCTTCTTTTTATTGAATTTTTCATTGCCCTCTGTGTAGGATAGCAACCCGCACCCTTGTGAGTTTGACTTCCTTCCCTCTCCTCTCTTTGCTTTCTGTCTTTCTCTCTGGGCGCGGAAACTCCGAAGGTAATGTCACCATTGAGAATGTCACTTCAGATATAAATCCTCTCCCGGTTCTCTGCAAACTCTTCCGGCATGTATCCGCCCCAGTGTGTCACTCTGGAAAAAAAATGTGGTGCATGCCACATAATAAATTGCATAAAAACACGTTACGCTTCCCTGTCCCACCATTGGCATGTAAAAACGTCGTGTTTTTTTTTTTGTCTTCCTCTTCGTGTCAACCACATGTCCTAACGAGTTAAATACTTAACTACACGGCAATCAAATCTTACTTGTTCTTTAGATTGTTTTAGAGCAATATGAAATGCACGCGTTCTTTTCCGAATTTTCTCTAACCCCCAGTGTAAGGTGGTCTAGACTAGACTAGGTAGAGCAGACGTTCGTCAGGTTGACCTCCAGGCCTCTTCTCTCCTCGCTTTCTCTCTCTTCCTCACATTCTCACGGCTTGGTAACTGTGAATCTAATGTTACCATTAATTCAGACATCGTGTATTCCATGAATGTGATAGGTGGCGTCATGGTTATTGTCATTGCCACTCACTGTCTTCGTAAGTCGTCGCCTTACTGTCAGCTCAGAACTCGCACAGCGCAACACTAGAGATCTGCTCGTCGTATGTGCTGAAAAAAAAAAAAACTCATCCACCCGAATATAGCACGAAGCTATAAAAAACTTGTATACGAATTTTCTCTTATAATAAGCTACTCAGTCATGGTCCTATTGCGGGAATCGTCCTATTGTCTTATTCCTGGGATCGAACCCGACACCAATGGGTTTGCGGAGGCGGTCGCTCTACAACCTGAGAAAACCGGTATAGGCTAGCGGATCGCAGAGTGAGGACGAATTGACGTACCACTCGAAGTACGGGAACAGTGACTACTGCAAATCAGTTCTGTGAAATCCGCCAGACAAAGGAAGTTGCATGAAAGGAACGTTGTCGTCCGCCCGAGCGTAGCACGAACTTAGAAAGCTTTGTTACTTTGTAGATTCCTGCTACATTCAGGTGGATGAACTATCATAAGCTATTTTATGATGAAGAAGCACCTCAGAAAAAAAAGCACTGCAAAGAAATTACACGGCACAAGAAAAAGAATTGCTTTTTTTTCTTATGCTGCGTTGTTGCCTGATAACTTATTGTTATATCTTTGACACCATTCTGAATAAAACCATACTAGCTACAGCAATCACCTTCTTTCTCGTCCGATTGTCTGCACTGTCCACTATGCTATGTCCTATGAGAAAGGCGGGCACGTGTCTCAACCCAAAGGCAGTGAGGTGGATACAATATGCGTATGTGCAACAAGACGGTGCACAAGACGAGGCCGTTTGCTTGCACTTTCATTTATGTACAGTCGGCGTCACTTTTGTGTAGAGCGCGGAAACTCCGGCTACCGGGCCGCTGCGCAGCCAGCCAGCGACATCTGATGGTAGGTGCTTGGCTCGAGGCGTCTAATCTGAGGCGTCTAATCTCGGGCCCAGCCTCTACCGTTAGACGGCGCTGGCTGCTGCGGAGCGGCCCGGCGGCCGCCGTTCACGCGCTCCACACAAGGGTGACGCCGACTGTACATGTTCGTTCTGATTTCTCGACCTGACACAATCTACAGCCCAACCCAACCATGCCTTATCGTCGGTACCCGCGAGCTATAAACAGTGTCTTCGATGTTCACTTTGAAAAACAAAATGGAGTGCGGAAACACCGGCAGCACAGTGCCTGCATTCGCGGCTCTTTGTGAGCCATCGCACACCCTCAGTGCGCTTTGACGCAGGACGACGTTTCGCCTTTATTCGGCAGTTTCGGCAATATAGCCGCTCTGCGTCTATACTGTTTCGGCTGAAGCAGCCGGCCAGCCGGTCGCCGTTTTGTCAGACCGCAAGTGAGTGCAGGAAGCCTATAGCTGCCATTGCGACGACAGCTGCTGCTCTGCTTTCAAGCGTTGTTGACGTCGCCTTCGTGCTTCTAGTTATGGTAGGAAAGAGCAACTTCCTAGGTGAACAGGCTTGAAGGTTGTATCTCAAGGTGAAGCTTTCTTTGCCTACTTTCCCGGTAGGAGTTTTGGGTTTGGCGTGCCTACCTCGCGGGTGGGTGCTGTTGAGTCGGTCGCTATCTCGGCAAGTATATTTGTGTATATATATATATAAAACGGTTAAGTGTGCGACGAATGAAAGTACCAGCGACCGGGTTCATATAACCCTTGCGTGCTGACCAAGTACACGCGCCTCTGTTCTGCGTAGCAAATTACTTTCTACATAAAAGGGCAACGTATATGTCGGGCTCACATGCATCTCTAAAATACACCTATCTGTTATTGGATAGTTGAATTATACTTAACGGGTCCTTCGATTTAGTTTGTCTTCCTTGACTTAGGCCCTCATTATGGGTCACTGGGTGTATTACCTGTTCTTTGCCGATCCTCCAAAATGGGCACGTCCCACTGAGATTCGTACATGAAACCTGAACATTTGTCATCAGCTCACAAATATTTCTAAAGCACGTCGATCTGTTGACCCCTATCTGCCGGTTTATTTTATGTGCTTCATTTTTCTTGGTTTTGCCATTCGGTATGTACCGCGGGGGTCGGGGGGTGTTACCCGTTCTTGGCCAGTACTCAAGAATAGATACGTCCCACTGTGACTCAAGAGGTGCACAATCCCTGAATGTTGCTTGCTACCTGTCGTACTTTGCTGTTCATACACCTGTGGTCGCCATTCTTCTCTCGACGATGATAGTGCACCGCCTTCGTTTTTGTGACATCGTTGCGTATAACTCTCACACTGTGCAAGCACTGGATTTGTTGGCATAGCTTCTGAACGATGCAGTGCGTGAGCGTAAAACATTGCATGGCAATAAAGTTTTGACCTTTGTTGTGGGTCGACATAACCCTTCCATGAGATTTTATACGTTGCGTAGCATGAAAGTAAACAATATAGTAGACATCACCGTTATTCATAAAGCATTTAATTAAGCGCTTCTTTTCACATCGATTCCGAGGTGTCCGTTGGATCTGCATACTTTTTTTATAGATCAGGTTACAAGGGGCTTTGTTTTATCTTTGCACTGACAGCGCAAGGAAGCCGAATAAGGAGCAGGAAATGACAAGAAAAGCGTTAACTTCAAAGTTTATTCCCGACGCAAAGCCCTTGTTTTTTTCGTTTGAAGCTAGGGCCTGTCCTTTCCTTTGTATAAGCTAGCCCAAATTTTAGTTTTTGTTTTGTTCAGTGCGTGTTCCTCTTTTATCTTTATTATATGTAAATATATGCGAGAAAGGAATGCCCAGAACCACTTAAAGTCACTAATGTCTGTTAAATGTTATGTATTTCGAGCAAATGTTTACACTGCTAGTTAGACGTAGTAGTTCTGCGGAAACCCGCAAGGTGGAGAGAAGTAATGAATAAAGGGAAAATCAGACATCCACCCGTTTGTAGCAATTGCTACAAAGGAAACCCATACGGGTTCCTCGAAAGAAAAGCCTTATAGTTGAAGAAAAATTCGTCCTGGTCCGGGACTCGAACCCGGGACCACCGCCTTTCCGGGGCAGCCGGAAAGGCTTTTCTTTCGAGGAACCCGTATGGGTTTCCTTTGTAGCAATTGCTACAAACGGCTGGATGTCTGATTTTCCCTTCATTCATTACTTCTCTCCACCTTGCAGGTTTCCGCAGAACTACTACGTCAAACACTTGCCTATGCTTTGCGTTGTCGACAAATTCGACTTCGCCCTGCCATCTGCTAGCCGCCTGGTTAGCTCAGACGGTAGAGCGGCTGCCCCGGAAAGGCGGTGGTCCCGGGTTCGAGTCCCGGACCAGGACGGATTTTTCTTCAACTATGAGGCTTTTCTTTCGAGGAACCCGTATGGGTTTCCTTTGTAGCAACTGCTACAAACGGGTGGATGTCTGATTTTCCCTTTATTCTTCACTGCTAGTTTCTGCATGCTAAGCATTTCCTACTACTTTCACGCATAAAAGCAATACTAACTAACGAAGGGCGCAGTTGTCACACTCTTCCCCAACAAGCACAAGTGACGTCACCGTTTTGGCTTTAAAATCATGCCAGCATGAAGCGACCGTCCTTATCACTCCCCAATCTCGCCTACTTGGTGCTTGCCCTCGAGGACAGGCACGTTGTATATGGGCATCAACTAAGGGCGTAACAGTTGCGCTCTTCGGCCGTTATGCTTCGGTTTTCTGGGAGAAAGTGGTGACAATTTATTGCAACGAATAAATTAGCAGCGTCGAATTTTACGTGCCTCGAAGCTGTTATCAAATTCTGGAAGGATGTGCTTCAAGTTTTGTATTGAGATCAATCATGTGGCTCTCCAGGGCAAAAAAGAAAGATACAGTGCGGCACGTGAAGATGTTCCTCAAGCTTCCACCATGCTCCAGCTGGTAAATGTGTTCCCCTGGTGTACAAGAAGAGAAGATACACGGGCTTGTCGCTTTAGTATATCTCACCGTACTGACGGCAAATCTCAAAGCTACCAGGCTGCGGAAATGTTGCACAGTGAAGTCATAGAGAGCTGTGTATTGACCCCTTTGCTTTTGTGTATTGCGATTTTTCGTGATGTACAGTGAAGCATGCTATTGGGTTCATGTTCCAGTGGGGACAAAAACTTATTATACGATATCTTATAAAGGATACCTTTAGAAAGTAATACAACGATATAAGATGCTATTGTTGTTGCTATAAACCATATATAAGATACATTACAACGACAACAGAAATAAACATGCGACGGTTTCGAAAATAGAACAGTTTCGTCGCTTGTGCGCATGGGTTATATTTTGCGGACGACGAAGTTACTGTGCTCGGTTGCTGGTTTTCTTCTGGTGCTGCAGTTTTTCTCTATTTACCTTATTTTCGTGCATCAGTAACAGGCAACGACGTTTGTGCTGAACCCTGCAGTCTTCTACTCTGCTGGGAGATCCTCCCCGCGGAGCTTGCCATGGAAGATATGGTCTTGGACACGTCCGGCTTTCAGCATAGACCGCCCGCGGCTCGGAAGCGGCTCAGTTCGGCAGTAGGATCCGACGCTACTGATTCCGAGCTTTCTGACTCAAGATCTGAAGATTCAGATGCTTTCATACCTGTCAAGCACCGCCGCCCACGACGGACGTCACCGGCATCGTCCTCAAGTGAAGGGACTGTCATATACAACACCATCAAGACTACAACAGTAGCTTTCATTCCCGTCGACGCGATGGTAAGCCTGAATGCTATCTCTCGACAGAAACTTAATGATTTCTTCTTCAAACTTGCCCCTGGACTAATCCAAGAGGTTCGCGTGAACCCCTGGAAAAATGTCATTGCTGTTGACACAACTGATGACAAGATGGTGCAAACTCTACTTGGTTTGTCTGAAATATGTGGGGTCCACACACGTCCCTACATACCACAGGGTACTAATATAGCAGCTGGTGTCGTATCTGATGTGGACTTGGATCTCAAAGACGACGTTTTTAAGAACATGATCGTTTGCACGCCACCATGCAAAATAATTAGCGTTCGAAGGCTAGGCTCGTCAAAGTGTATGAAGATACTTTTCGCCTCTGGAAAGCTGCCTAGTCATATAAAGGCTGGACTTGTGCGCTATCCTGTTCGACCTTTCGTACCACGGCCTTTGCAATGCCATAAATGTTTTAAGATTGGTCATGTTCAGGGCTTTTGCACCAGAGATTTGGTCTGTGCCAAATGCGGTGGGAATCACCATGTAGATTCCTGTGAAAGTCAGGCATATCGGTGCCCTAACTGTAATGGTGAACATTTGGCAACAGATAAAGGATGTCCCTCATTGAAGAATGAACTAAAGGCACTAAAAGAGAAAGCCAAAAAGAAGGCAGCAGGAGATGAAAGCTCCCGTCGCCGTAGTGCTGCCCCAGCGACTGGAAAGGCAGCGCGTTCAAAGAGTGACAAAGACACAACGCATCGGAAAGTAGGGGGGCGGAACTTCTGCCTCTCAGACACATCGTGGCCAGCGCTTCCATCGAAACCGTCGGAACAAGTATCTACAAAGACTTCGACCACGGTGGAAAGCACTGCAAACACAATACCTAAACCGGTATCAGCCAACGACGATGTGCAACTTGTCAATCTTCTAAAGATGCTTGTCAGCGTCATCAGATCTCTAATCGCCGGTCGCCAGACACCAGCAGCGTCAGCAGCAGAGCAACTTTTGGAGGCACTCGTTCCTGTCCTCGACGGCCTTCGCTAGACGTTTTACCGGAAACAATTCCAACAGTTGTCAGCAGCCTCGCCCCTTTGTGCTGCAATGGAATGTCAGGTCGATGCGACCGCGGCACGCGGATTTAGTCCTTCGACTCATCGCTATGAAGACTCCACCAGACGTTATAGCGCTTCAGGAAACTAACGTAAGGAGAGACGAATATCGATTGCCAGGCTTCGTGGGTGTCCACAGTAACACTCGATGCGCGGAACCAGCTTGTGGCTCTTTCCAGTGCGTGGAGGAGGCGCATACGCGCAATGCTTCAAAAGCATCAGTGTACGTTCGTGCTGACTTGGACTTCGCGGTTATTGACACAGACGGCATCTGTGACGATGAGTTTGAGTGTGTAGCTGTTACTGTGAGCCTCAGAGGTGTGTGTACGACGGTGGCAAGCATATACAACAGGCCTACACGTTCTTCCGATACCTCGCTACTTGAGAGCTTATTGTCTCGGTGTGGGGCATCGTTTGTGTTATGCGGAGATTTTAATGCCCACCATCCACGATGGTGTAGCCGTCCCCAAGACAATCGTGGGACAGAGATTAACGAGATCATTATCAAGAATGATCTCCAATTACTGAATGACGGTTCACCTACATTTATAGGTAGAGGAAAGGAGCATTCCACTATAGACCTTGCGATATCAACGAGAGATGTGTGCTTAGCCTGGTCATGTGAACCCGACCCGTGGGGCTCAGATCACCTTCCCATTTGGTTAACACCAACACATACTGCGGGTCGCCAGGATGTCGTTTATACAGTGACTAACTGGGACAAGTTCCGACAGCTGATCTCTGAGGCACCATCTCAAGACAGCCTATTTAAACTTATGAGTGAGTGCTTACGGAAAGCTACAGTACAACGACGACGGAGTATCGGCAAACCAAATCCCGATCTAAAGTTTTTGCGGCTCCGCGCATGTCGACGGCGCGCTTATAGACGGGCACAGCGCTCTAAACGACGCACCGACTGGACTATATACAATCGCATTGATGCAGCCATACGGCGGCATACAAAACAGCTTCGTCGAAAGAGCTGGGAAGCTTTGTGTAGTTCGTTGCACACTGGAAGTGGTTTTGGAAATGTATGGCGCATACTGAAGGCTCTCCGCACTCCTCAAATCTGCAAGAATCCTACGGCTGCATTGAGCATAGCGACTAACCAGTCACCAAAAGTAATAGCGGAGGCATTCGCAGACATTTTCGTCTCTTCTGCATCCAGTGACACCACAATTAGCGACCTTCGTTCTTTGACAAGTCACAGCACCATAACCGCTTGCTACGGTCCAGCCTGCCAGATGGATGAGGCGGATTTCACTCTTGAGGAGCTGCGACACGCGCTGAGCCTCTCCAAACGCCGCACTGCTCCAGGCGAAGATGGTGTGACGTACCAAGCATTGCGGAACGTTGATAAGAGTTTCCATGACCGTATATTGGACGAGTATAATGAAGTATGGAGAGCCGGTGTAATCCCTGCTGAATGGAAATCGTCCGTGGTAATACCAATTTTAAAGCCCGGGCGTCCTGCAAGGCACCTAAAGTCCTACCGACCAATATCCCTAACTTCAAATGTCATCAAGTTAATGGAGCGAATGGTCTTGTTTCGTTTAGATGTCAGGCTAGAGGAGCTGAATTTTTTCCCTGATGTCATGAGTGGCTTTCGGCGCTGCCGTTCGGCTCTGGACAGCATATCAGACCTTGTCTCAGCACTCGAATTTGCTAAAGAAAACAAGCACTCTGCCTACATGCTCTTCCTAGACATACAGCAAGCTTTCGATTCAGTTCCGCATAAGGCGATTATTTTCGCTCTTGCAACCGCGGGAATTTCGGGTCGTCTGCTACAATTTGTGCATAATTTTCTATCGGAGCGCCGTATGAAAGTGCGTATCGGAGGAGTAACTAGTGAATACCGAAATGTGAAGTGCGGTGTGCCACAGGGCAGCGTATTATCGCCGCTTTTGTTTAACACCGTACTCGCCGCTCTTCCAAGTCGTTTGCCTCGGGACACTGATTTCCCTGTGAGCATAGCTGTCTACGCAGATGACATTGCTCTGTGGATAAGCGGCCCTTCGCACCTTGGTCCGCGGCTTCGTGCAAGCTTGCAAAGAGCTCTCAACGCTACTTCGGAGTATTTGGGTGAAGTTGGCCTGCTCATATCACCTGCTAAGTCGGCTGCGATAGCATATCACCCTAAACAACGCGCTCGTCGAACGATGAGCCGACTGTATCTTGACGAAACGCCTATAAACTGGGTGCGACAACACCGTTATTTGGGGTTAATTGTGGATGATCGCATCTCTTGGCGTCCTGCCGTTAAATCTGTACGACGCAAATCGCACTCCCTCCTTAAGTATGTGGCCGCCTTGACTGCTCGAGGTGCTGGCTGCGACCAAACAACGGCTCTTCAGGTGTACCAGTCATCTGTACTCTCAGGCATGCTGTACGCATTACCAATTTTGAACATACCACATAGTTTGATGTCCCAACTGGAGCGAGATCATCGCGTTGCCCTTCGACTAATGCTTGGATTACCTCGTGAGGCGCAATCTATTGCATTACTCACTGAAGCGCATCAGTTACCCCTGAGGCTGCAAGCAGATCAGAGAGCTCTGTATCATATTGAGCGTCTGCACCGCGCATCGAATGGTCAATCGCTCCTTGATCGTCTCATTAACCGCCCGTTATCTCGAATGGGAAAAATGGCGGCTTTATTTATGAATATCACTACCATTTCTGAACATGCTGCTTCAGATACGTCTCCGCCTCCAAAAGGTATCACGAAACACGTACTTCCCATTTACCTCACAATCCCTGACATGCACAAAAAGTCTGATATGGCTGTTTCGGCAATATTCCAATTGGCTCAGTCTCACATGTTCGAAAAGTTTCCAGATTACCTTCAAGTTTTCACAGATGCATCTGTACACAACGACGGTCAAGGCGCCTCTGCAGCTTTTTTCTGCCCTTCAACTAAAGTACGACGTATATTTCAAATACCTCATCCAGTTTCGTCAACAACTGCAGAACTAGCAGCGATTAATGTTGCATTGAAATACGTGCAAGAGGAGTTAACTACATCGAAAGTTGTCATCTTTACGGACTCCCGTGCTGCCCTTAGCAGGTTACAACGCAGTGCGCTTGATTGTCCACTTGTGCGCAGCATTACTGACTCTGCGAGCAAAATTACATCACGTGAGGTATCTGTCGTCGCTCAATGGATACCTTCACACGTAGGAATCGCCGGAAATGAAGAAGCTGATCGGCTCGCTTCAAGTTGCGCTCATAACAACTGTGACTGCCCAGAAATTCTGTGCAAGCTTGATGACGCTCGTCTCCTGATACGTCGCCACCTACTTAAGCAGCATCCAGATCAGCGTGTCGCAAATGGAACGTTCCCGCCCCGTGTTCGTGGTCGAGGCTTGCCTCGTCGCGCTAGAGCACAACTGCTCAAGCTGAGGGTTGGTTGCGTGAACGTGCACGAACGTTTATACAGACAAGGGCGTGTGGCAAGTCCATTCTGTGCGTCTTGTGGCTGCTACGAGACACTTCAGCACCTTATATTTGAGTGTCCCGCTTTCAGTGCGCAGCGCATGTCGCTAGTGAGAAACTATCACCTCCTTGGTCTGCGGTGTGCGACACTCGAGGAATGCTTATACCCCAGTGGTTGTGCATCTAAACGTGATCAGGCCCATCGCGCCCTACTAACCTTTCTGGAGCTAACTAACTTAAGTTCACGTTTGTAGCGTGAACGTTCAACATTCTGTAGTAGCGTGACCTTCAGTGACCGGCCCTACTGTGTGTGATCTGTACTGTGTCCTAACGCTTCTTCCTTCGAAGATGGGAAGTGGCGGGTTTAAACACCTTGTAGTGCATATTGTGAACCGACTACCACTGAAACGGTGATTGCGTGCAGCTATACTTGGCGTCTCATCGTGGAGCGCACAATTAGCCGCGTAGCAAACTAGCCATGGATGTGATTGATAATTGTGGAGGCTGTTCGATGCGGCGTCACTTTAATTCCGGCTGCAGAGTCGAAACTCGGCGGAACAACGAGCTAGTGTACTGTGTTCTACTTTAGTCTTTAGATTTGTCCTGTTGCTCTTCCTTTCCTCTTTCCTCCCTTCCTTCCTATCTTCCATTTCTGTGTTGCTGTCCCCTCCCTTCAGAAGAGTAGGCAGGCTTTGTGCCCCTTCCGGTGGCAGTTGCCAGCCTGCTCCTCGCCTTCCCTTTCCTGTTAACTGTATATATGTGTATATGTGTTCAAAACAAATAATAATAATAATAATATATTTTGCTGTGCCAAAGCAATGACGTAAACACAAAAACAAGAAGCTTCGTAAGGTTAAAAAAGTTATAAGATGAATCTTCACCGTCAACAATCAGCTCAACTTCGGAAAACTCCAAGCAGAAAGCCACTCAAGAGCGCCCCCTGAATGAAAACAGCGCCACCGCATTGCTACACATCCGCTTTTCTTTCCCTTCTCATTCTTCCTAGCTGTCCCCCTCCCCCTCTCTCAACTCCCAAAGAAATAAAGAGACAAAAAAAAGAAAGCGCTGACACCAAGCAACAGCTCATCGACGGCTGTGTCTGCCCTACCTCCGTTGCTGTTGACAACCGCACCGCCTTCGCAGGTTCGTTGGTGACGTTGCTTTTTTTTTCTTGTTTGCATTCTTTTTCTCCTCCCATTTCGATTGCTTGTTTCGTACCTGGAGAGTGTCCGGACGAAGGTGCGCGCGTCTATCGTACACACCCACGCACCACGCTAGATCCAGTTCACAGGACCCTGGCGAACTGGATCGATTTAATGCGACGTATAGCAGCACACAAGTTGTTTTCTTAGCGCTTTTGGGTGTCGGGGACGCGTGCTCCTGGAAACACACTAAAAGGACCGCTCTGCGGGAAAACACCGTTCAATGGGTTATGTCACGCGGTGAGTATTCGGCAACAAGTATCTGGGGGACCTCTGCACCTGCAGTGTGACGCTCTCCTAATCAACAGGTGAAGCCGCACTCGTTCTGCCATTATTGACGCCTCTGCCAGCTTTCTCAGCGCTGCTTAACCATTGGTGTGGTTGGTAAACGATAAGAAGAGGTACACTCTTATGCTCACTTAGTTATGCAATTGTCTATTCCTCGAATGAAAATGTGTTACGTGCATACCTTGCCCTATGACTGCACTCCTTCCCACGTATAGATCAAGGTAAGTAGAAAATTCACCACAAAATTAACATTTTTTTCCGGGGCTTCCATTTCTTTGAAAGCTTTTGCGGCCGGCTCCACATTTTGCATATCAAGACGGAGAAAGTCCTTAGCGAATCTAGACTTCTTGCATGCCTAGACCGAAAAAAAATTGAACTACATCGTGGTGACAACATCGCTATTGCGAATGCCTGCACGTCTAAACATATGAACTGTGTACTGTATGCTTCTTTGCTTGTTCATAAGCCTTCTATGCACATGACAACCACAATAACGCCGGTACTGTTGTTTTTATCCTCACACGACGATTGGTGCTTCATCTAGCCTTATTGCAATGCGACCTATTTCTATCTTTGTGAAACGTTGCCTGTAATGTATTTCTAATACAATTTGCTCATTTCTTGTCGCAAAAATGTTGGCCTGTGTAAACAGAGGCAGAAAACAGTCGCACCCATGTGCATTGATCTACGAACATTGTTCTTGCAGCTGCCAGCTTACAGCAGTCCGTTGCCATGAGGAACCTTACCTCAAACTAAAGAATTAAACGCAGTTCTTAGAGATACATGATTATGACCCTGATATAGTGCAAATGAAATGTTTAAGAAACGTGTTTGTCCACAACAGGTTACTGTTGCCTATTATGCTGCTTGGTGGCATGCCCTTCCCGCCATCTGGCTATCATATGTTATCCGTGAGTAGTCTCCACTCGTGCTCAGTAGCACATTTCTTTTTATCACAACACTCATATCTCCTCACTTCTTAACTTACTACGTTTGAGCTCCTTTTTGAGGTGTTTTTCGCATGCACAAGTAAACATGAAAAGGCATAAAAAAGTAAGCGTAAGAAAGCATGCGTTTTGAACGTAGTCATTGCGTCTCAGACGTCTTAACGACGTTTCTTTCTTGTTGTTGTTGTTGTTGTTACGAGTAAACTTAGTTTGGGGGCCGAGCCTGGCAATATAGTTGCGGCAGGCGACGGCCGACTTCTGCGGGTCGTGTTATTCGTCCGAAACTAATCTTGAGTTTGTTCAACTGGCCACAGGCACTGCGACAGACGGCCGGCACTTGCAAGTCCTCGAGTGCATGTCCCTGTCCTAAAAACAAATTTGTCTCGACTCGCTACCCTGGCTCGCCGCGGCCGTCATGGAGTTCTGCAGCTGTCGCAAGCGCGATGCCAGCAAACTTGAGAAACCCAACCGGTTTACTTCGAACGCTCAGCGAAAGACTAAAGAAGGCTCACGCAAAAGCGAAGCCGTCCCCAACGTTACTTCGAAGCATCAAGCAAATTCAAACGAAGCATGAAGCGAGATCAACGAAGGAAGGTTACACCACGAGTTTGTCATCCGCCTCCGCCAGACTTGGTGTGGCATCCGCGCCCGCGACCTTGGAAGAAAACGGAGCAGCGGCAACCGAAGCGAGCGTCGCGAGACGGACGAGTTCGACAAACTCGCCTGACTCGCCGGAGGAAAGTTTTCTCCAAACGACAGCTGTCCGCCGGGAACTACACTTTCAACGAGGGCTGCCCACAACGGGTCGCGGTGCCCACGCGCCGGCTCGCGTGTTTCAGCGCGAAGACGCGGTCAAGGCACAAGTAAACACAACGACAAGAGACGTCGTTCTCGACGGAAACGAGCACAAGGCCCCGACCGCTTCGGATGACACGGACGTCAAATGGGTGGCGAGTGTTTCGATGCTACGTTCCGTCGGAGGACGAGACGCCGGCGTTTTTTCGAGTGTTGGTGATTTCTCCACGCGGTCGCGCAGTCGTTTTCGGGAGCTCGTGGCTGCTGCAAATGCAAGCGCGACGGTGCAGGACGTTGCCGTTTCGACAGTTGGTGGCAGCATTCTAACTGAGAGCTCCGATACTTTTACAGGGCGGAACACGCAATCGTCCGCGATAGACACTGAAGTTTTATCAACGCGCGCGGCCACAGCGGAAGCAAGACTTGCAGCGGCTCAAACTCCACGTCCTGCTCAACTTCCCATTAGTTTCTATGCGACCTCTGTCAGAACTAAGCGTCAGTTATCTGACGCAATGGATGCGTTTTCTGCTGCAAAGCCACGATCAAGAAATAATAACGTCGAGCTCAAAGACATTCCAGAGACTGTTGAAATGTCAAACTTAGTTGCTCAAGTAGTTCTAGCTTCTCCAGGAAATGTAAACGTCAAGCTTTCGAGTGATGAGACTGCTTATAAAGACGGTAACGTAATGAACTCGGCAGAAGCATCGCCTACAACGCCATATGCAAATGCTTTGGATGATAGCATTTTGAATGAACCCAGTGAACGCCATTCTTTTGAACTAACAACACATGCTTACGGGGCAAGTACAACAAAAAAACTAGCAAGAAAATGCAAAGAGTGTTTCTTTGCACCTTCTGCCGGTCACGGAGCTTCTTCATCGGCAAAGACTCTGCATGAAATAATGAACTTTGCGAAATCACTAACGGAGACGAGCAATAGGACCCTTCTAACACTTAGCGATTTTGATAAAAGCACTGCTAAAATAATCACGACGGCTCTTTCCGCTGTGCCAAACACAACGAAATTTGAAGCGGAGCCAGTGAAAAAAATAAACTTCGGAAGCCCAGCAGCAGAAGATATCAATACAGAAACGAAATTTCCTGGTGCAGTTAAATTTTTGAGAGCAGCAAGCTACGTCGACTACGAGCATATCGCGGACGGTGACCGCACCGACGGTCAAGGTACGAGGCTGCTAGCCAGGCATCCGAGGGCGGCAGAAACATTCAGTACCATCATTACATCAACTACTAACTCTAGCCCTCCTCATACTGCTCTTGGCACAAGCACAGTGTCGAGACCTGCAAAACCACACAGTGAACAGCCAATTGCGAACGGAAATGGTCATATATTAACTCCTGTTCTTATAGAGCGCTCTGAAGCACAAACGACGAAGGGACAACCACTCGTAGGTTCCATGATATCGATGCTCCCTGAGGAAACTGAACATTTCAATTCGACTACCCAGCCACAGACAGCAGAAACTAGCCATCCTTCCACTTTACTAGGTAGCGCAGCACCTACCAGAACTCGCTTCACATATGAATCACGCACACCTCTGATAACCGAGCAAAACGCAGAGATACGCACTGTTACAGTCTCACCAGAAGTGACCACTCGAAGCATCCAAGTGCATAAAGAGATGAATATTGAGCTTTCCCAGTTACTGACATCCGGAGGTGACCAAGCGAGAGAGCTGTTTAAAACAAATTCCGAATCGGAAGTTTCTACGCTGCAAGCAACTCAGGCAGCATGGTCAACATCACGGCATCACACGACCGAGACGCAGGACAGTGACACCACTCAAGAAACATCGCCTGTAGACATGCACCCTAGCGGAACATCAGCCGATCGCAATCTAACGCTAGAAGAAACCACAACCTTAATGCCAATACCCACCGCATTGATAACAATGAGACTTTCCTCGCTCCCAGTCACATCGGAAGATGTACCATTTACCGAACGAGAAATGAGAGATGTAATCTCAACACATGCACAAAGTTTATATCCCATGATGACAACAATCGAGAACATGCTCCTCACCGTCGAATTAACGCCACCAACTCAAGACGCTGCCGCAGAAAGGACAACGCTATATACCACATTAGATTTGACGTCACAACAGACGGCTGCTGCCACTCTAGGCCAAAGGGAGGCTGTGACCGTCGACGTTCGGAGATCGTCTCCATCGCAGTCTTCGACGTCACAAGCAGGCGGTCTGCGGAACTATGGAATTGATCCCAAGGTAAGATTTCTGCATAACTTATCACAACTTCAACCTCAGATATCAAAACTAAAACTGCAGCATTGCCTCGGCCGTGGTATTGCCGATAACAAGCAGTCTAGAAAGATGTTTTCTAGAAACAAGCGGCTACCGCGTCCATTAAGTAAACAAAAGCCAGCATGATATCGCACTGAAGCTGCAATGCCTCAAAAGTGGGCAGTCCACGAAACAAGGCAAATGAACTGAGTCGGTAAAGACCTGGCATAAGTATTATTCTATGGCTGATGTTAGGGTTGATGCAATGTCGCAAGTGTTTTGTATAAGTTACGTTGTTTTCACAGTACACAAGATTGTGTCCGGCCATGTAACGTTCAAATGTAAATACACTGATAGTTCTGGCGACTGTCTGACTCCGCATCAACCACACTTAATTTCCTAATGATGTGTGGCCTTCTTGGGCCTGAAATATTGAAATAGTTACCAAGTCGCGCGAGAAGAAAACAATGTGTACCAGGTATATCATAACCTGTATGAAAACGGAGCGAGTATTAAAGTGGGCACAGTGAGAACTGACCAGAAATTAATAAACACATTGACAATTGATTGACTTTTGCATTTTAGGTCAAAAGAGTGTGTTCACCGCAACATGCTGAAAATTATAGCGAGTTGTAAACTCTTCTATGTGATGATGGCTTAATCTATTTGTTTTAAAATTTGTGTCAGATCGTACTAATTGTATGGTGTTAGATCGTACAATAACTTGAAAATGGAATTAAATAGGGAACCACTCGTGCAACGTTATTAGAACACCACTTGTTCCTACTGCGAAAAAAAGTTTTCCATCGCTAGATGCAATGTTATGTATCGTGAAACCTATAGAACATGAAGGCGAGAACTGTGCACTCAGTAGTCGCTTTCGCAATGGATACAATGCGTTGCCTGTTGTGAATCAGCGTTCTCGCGCGGACGTTTTTGTTGGTATACCATATGTATACATGTTCACATCACAGGTAACCCTTCATACTTGTAGTCATTCGTGCCTAAAAGCGAAGCACGGTATAACTTTCTTGGCAAATAACATGCAACCCTTCATACTTGTAGTCATTCATGCCTAGAAGCTAAGCTCGGTATAACTTGCTTGGCACATCACGACGCTGTAGGGAACAGGAAAGAGACAGCCGGAAGTTACGCCACATACCACGGAGCCACCGGAAGCTTACCCCAGCGTCAATGGCGTCCGCGTGCGCCTCGGACTGGACGCCGACTACGGCGCATGCGTGCGGGGCCGGGAGTGGCAGTTCCGGCAGCACATCCGGCGTCAGCTGAGTGTCTTGCTCAGAGTTCCTCTTCCGGGCGTTAGAAACGTCCGCGTGCTGCCCGGTGAGAGCCTGCAATATTTATGCTAAAACGAGACGTACAGCATCTTTTGTAGCGCTTCTTCTGCTGTTTTTCTTTTCGTTTGTTTGGCTATTTGTCGTTATGCACCTTAGTTCAAGAAGTTAATCGAAGCAAAGTGTGCCTAGCAGACTCGCTGCAATGGTGCACCAGTAATGCGCGTTCAAGTGACATCAATGCAGAATTTGTTATCATCATTACCAACATATTTAGGAGAAATCAAGAGAACGCAGCCTCCTCTCATAGATCGTCAATTTGCCCATGTCTTAAATTTACGAAACCTTACAGCTCTGTTTGGACTTCTGCAGCGGTCAGGCGCTAGTTTCCTCCACTGGCCCAAATTAAACGATTACATGTGCATGTTTAGTATGACAAACCATATTCAGTTATAACAGTCAACGAACAAGGAGAAGCTTCAGTCCGGTCCGAAGGTTTCCAAAAGGGGACTTGGTTTTGCCACGAATCTTCTACAAACGTAGTCTCTTAGAGGAAACTAGTGCTCCACACTGAATCTTCTATTGTTAGCCAACTATTCAAGACTCCATCTTCCTGAAGTTTTATTGTCTTGTCCAACTTCAGCACTAGTAACGAGTGATACCAAAGTGATGGTCTAGTGTCACAAATGCGAATTTGAAAGAAAAAATCCTATACTGCGTATTATTTCCATGCCTTTTTCTTCATTTACTCATGAAGATAAACCCGCACGGTAGAGTCACATATTTCTTTTTCTCTAAATATACGCAGATAGAACGTTCACCTTAAGTTACAGGTGGTTGTAGTTTGTGTCCAACAACCCTACAAACGAAATTCCCGCAGCAGTTACGCTTCCAATGTACCCTGCAGGTGATTCAATAACTTCGCTCCAGTTTACAAGGAAGGTTTAAAAAGCGATACATCGACCATGCTGCTCTTTTCACCATCCCCTTTGAAGTCCGTTCGATAACTTTCTTTTATACCGTGTGGCCCAGCTAACGTTAGCCAAGCTGTTCAACAGAAAAAAATGAGTTAAAAGACATGCTGCAAGATACAATGAGACCTGCGGTATTCGATTGTCAGGAATTTGACAACCGAAGACCGTAGGTGTTGAAATGGTATCTCACGGCGTGTTTTTTAAATATATTTGTAGTTGAAGTGCTTGGCTAACGTTAGCTTGGGCATCCTCTATATTAAAGGACAACAGAGCTTTAAAAATCTGCAGTCAATTCTGTCCTTCGCTGACCACATTTCCAAGCCCGTGATTCCCTAACATAACTTTCGATACTCGCATGCGTTTCCGTTCATTTTGAGGACAGTGCTAATCAGCACAAGACTCGGTAAGCAGCCTGAGATTAAGTCTAATAACATTCAGTTTTAAAACGATAAAAAAGCAGATAATCAACTCTGATTATACCTTTCAAAGGCCACTGAAGACAACTGAAACAATTACACTCAGTGTGCAATAGCATTAATTAGGCTTGCTGAATTGTCACAGGACCCATTCTTGCGCAAACAGCGGCTCTGTACCTATATATGTCATAATTTACCATATTAAAGATCACAAATTTCGCTGCCCGTTCACAGCCACAACACCCCAAGTGCGCAAGTATCACACATGTGAGTCGCTCATCGCAAGTGTGATACTATGGTACTATCAGAGAGTCGTAGCACACTATCAGAGAGTTGGTTGGTTGTTTAGTTGCTTAGTTAAGGTGTGCGCTACATGCGAGTCAGTCTGGCGCTCAGACCCGTTCATTGATACATTCCCAATAGTGTGCTTCCGATATTCAGGAACGTGTTCCTGCTTATAGACCTTACCAGTGTCCCATAGTTACAAAAGTAAAACGCTCAAGATTTCGCTTGGCTCGTGCCAAGCGAAATCTTGAGCGTTTTATTTTTGTAACTATGGGACACTGGTAAGGTCTATGTGCCAAGCGAAATCTTGAACGTTTTTTACAAGCGAAATCTTAAGCCTTGTTCCTTCGGGAAAACATATCAGCGGCCCACACGCATGGGTAAAGATGCTTTTATTTGCTTTTCTTTCTTTCTTTTGAAAGTTGACAAACGAAGAGCTCCTTTTGACGCAGACTCACAGGCAGGACCAAATAAAGCATCTCGCATCGCACATTCTCTTGCACGCTGTGCATAATGAAAATAAACGGACAGATCTGAACACCGAAGCTACAGTGCATACGAAGCCTGTTCGTATTGCGTCCTACACTTTTGATACATTGTTGCTCGCATCCCGTTGCTTTCAGGCAGCATCATCGTGGAAGCCGACATGGTTCCGGTGAAGACGCCATCGCTGGACGTCGATAAGTCCGCACTTCTGGCGGCGCGAATTGACCTCCAGGATCGCATTGACCGGGGCACCGCTGTTGTCACAGACCTGGACGGCAACCGCCTTCCAATCTTCACAAGCGCTGTCTACTCACTACAGCCCCCGCGCGGTGGGTGCCTTTAAAAGCGCACTGTACAATATATACCGTACATAACAGAATCTTGGGGAATAGCATTTTTGGATGATTTGCAAAACTCTATGATCGGCACACATTCGGGGATTTTGTTAGGAACCACGAGAACTTAAAAATAAGGCTTGCCACTAAAGTCAGCAACAAGAACAGTACCGTAGACATTTCTATCCTCTGCCACACACCACTACAGCTTACTGTAACAATTTTTATTTTACTGCGAAAGCATTACGTGTCCAATTAGGCAAAAAATTCGTCGAACTCGGCGTGACCGAAAGATGGTACCAAAAATGACCGATGGCGCAAAAAGTACGAACGCGTCAAAAGACGCTCGGACTGACCTCCAGTTTCTACGCGAATTTCCTCTAAACAAAGTAAATGTATGGCTTTGAAAATGAAATTTTGCGCATTTGGGTCTGGATGGGAAGAGATCCCGGGCCTCCGGGATGGGAGGCGAGCCCGCTTCCCCGTCGCCATGGCGGCTCCACGGTTCTGGCTGACTAAATAGGTGTGCCCAGTGCGTGCGTCATTGCACACGTCACGTCGCAGGTTCCTCAGCGGCTCGGTAGATGGCGTTACGGGCGCCGGCAGGCTGGCGGGTCCGTGGCAACAGGCGCCGGAGGAGATCTCCCTGGGGGTCTGCGTCGCAGTGACGTGACCCCAGGGAGGTCGATTGTGTCTGTTAGACTTCTTCTAGCATGAGGGAGCGTAGCGTTCTTAGCCCAGAAGGCCGAGAAACGGGCAAAGGTGTGGCCTAGTGCGGACGTCATTGAGCAGACGACGGCGCAGCCAATGGGGATGAGGTGTTGCCACGTCACGAGTGTGCAAAATGAGCGCGTTCATGACACTCCGAGGTCTACAAATGGAGTAATGCTTTCGCGTTCCCACATTTAAGCAGTCTTGAGCATCTCTGCCAAATTTTTCAGTGTTTGGTTTCGGCGAAAAGCTTGCAGCAACAACTTCATGTCAGTATGGCGGTGCCGAGATTGAGCGCGGGCAATCGCGTGTCTGGCTCTGGAAATTGGTAATGAGTGTCCTTTGCATTTTGAGGTTGTTGTCGATTACTGTTATCTTGGTCGGCTTTGCATTCGGGAAACGCATTTATTTTTCTTTTACTACCCATCGAAATTTGAGAAATCAGCTTAGAGTCGAGGCTAGCCTACGTTTTGAGTAAGTACTGTATATCCGAGGCGCGAAAGAAAAGGCCACATGGTGTAGCACTGTCATGAATAGAAAAAAAGCCCAATACAGAGGACACCAAGTCAGACGAAACAACGCGCGCTCGTGTTGTTTCGTCTAATTGCCTTTTTTACGTAGATTGATCTAGATCTTGTCGTCTAGATCTGGCCCACGAAATACCATTCGGACGATTCAATGGGCCAACTTCAAATCTGATATGGAAGATGCCTGCAGCGAGGGCCTACCCTCTGGGTTAGAACAAACAATTAAAAATACGATGCGGAACGCCACTCGCATACTGACGATATCTCACACGCGGAACGACTTCGACATAGAATTAGAGCGACTTCGCGCACTTCGTCGCCGGGCGGAACGTCGATATCGGCGTACAAGATCAATCCATGACCTTCGGGCAGCCAGGAGGATACAAAAGAAGATTCAGCGTCGAATGAATAGATTAGCGTCGGAACGTTGGGCAACGTTTTGCCAAACACTCGACCCCCGCAAGCCGCTGTCTCACATTTGGAAAACGGTGCAAGGTCTGCGTTGCCTTCCGGAACAGCGTTTTCCATTCAAGGCACTCGCGCTTTTCCAAGGGCGGCAAGACATCGCTGTCGCAGAAGACTTTTGTGCGCGAATGGCAGACCAAGCGACACGTCCAGATCCTCCAGCCCGAGATGATGTCCCCCATTCCCGAGATTGCCGCATGGACCTTCCTTTTACAATGGAGGAGCTCGAGGCGGCACTAGCTCTCTGCAGGCGCTCATCATCTCCGGGTCCAGATGGTATATCATACCGAGCCTTGTGCTATCTCGGAGAATCCGCACGGATAGCACTATTGAGTCTCTACAACACCTCATGGCAGGAGGGAAATGTTCCTGACGAATGGAAAGTGAGCCGCCTGGTGCCAATCTTGAAGCAGGGCAAATCCCCGCTAGAGCTCACCTCTTACCGCCCGATAGCGTTGGCCAGCTGTGTAGGAAAGATAATGGAACGGATGATCCTTGGCCGCCTGGAATGGTACCTTGAACACTACAAGATTTATCCGAGTTACATGGCTGGCTTCCGACGTGACCGCTCTTCCATCGACAATGTCGTTGATCTCGTTTCATATGTCCAGCACGAAAGGTCCCGTAAACGTTTATCTGCAGCTTTATTCCTAGATGTGAAAGGGGCATACGATAACGTATTACATGAGGCTATTCTCGACGCTCTTGTGACGGTTGGCTTAGGTGGCCGAGTATTTTTATGGATTGCAAGTTACCTATCTG
The DNA here is from genome assembly GCF_050947875.1 of Dermacentor variabilis. Classification (NCBI taxonomy): domain Eukaryota; kingdom Metazoa; phylum Arthropoda; class Arachnida; order Ixodida; family Ixodidae; genus Dermacentor; species Dermacentor variabilis. Next base: position 53,066,716 of record NC_134575.1, read on the forward strand.
CAAGATCATTCTATGTATTAACTGACGATGGGCCAACTACGCGACGCTATACCAGCAAGGGCGTTCCTCAAGGCGGTGCTCTCAGCCCGACGCTCTTCAACCTCGCTCTTATTGGGCTTGCTGACCACTTGCCAACTACCACCAAAATTTCAGTATACGCAGACGACATCTGTCTCTGGACTTTGGCAGTCACACGTCCTCAGATACGTGCACGGCTTCAGAGAGCGGCTACTTTGACAGCTGGCTACTTGTGTGAACAAGGTCTCAGCATATCGCCAGAAAAATGCGCCCTAGTGGCGTTTACTCGCAAACCAATGACGCCTTATGTCATCTCAATCAATGGGCGGACCATTTCCTATGTCAGAACCTACAGATTTCTTGGCGTAATTATCGACCGAGACCTCTGTTGGAGCCCGCACGTAGCTTACATGAAACGACGCCTAACAGCAACCTCCCAGTTGTTTAAATACCTGACAGGAAAGACGTGGGGGATGTCAGTAGACGCAATGCTGAGACTCTACAGAGCTCTCTTTCTCGGTTTTTTAAGATACAGTCTACCTGTACTGAACAACACCTGCAAGACAAATATTCGTGTTCTGCAAGCAGCGCAAGCTCAAGCACTCAGAGTTTGTCTTGGTTTGCCGAGATGCACGTCAACTGAGGCAACTATTGCGATTGCTCGGGACCATCCAATGCAGACTCACATCACGGTGGAAACCCTGAGAACGCATATCAGACATTTGGCACGGGCCCCCTATCACCACCTTGCAACACTACCTTCAGACAGGCACCAAGCATCATTCTCAAAAACTATTGTCAAGTACAACGACAAACTTCCCTCGGGCTTCACCGCTGCATCTAAACCATCAATGCCCCCTTGGTGCCTTGTCAGCCCCACAGTCCATCTCAACGTGCCAGGAATCGGGAAAAAGTCTGAGCTGTCGTCGCCTGTGCTGAAACAACTGTCTCTGCTTCTTCTGCACGAGCGGTACGCAGACCGTGCACATATTTATACTGACGGTTCCACAAACATCCAGTGTTCGTCCGGTGCTGTAGTCGTCCCAGAAAGCGGTATTACCATCAGCTTTAGGACTGACCACCCAACGACTTCTACATCTGCGGAACTAGCTGCTCTTCGAGCTGCACTTTGTTTTGTCAATCGGGAACCACCTCGACAATGGTCAATTTTCAGCGACTCAAAGGCAGCCCTACAATCTGTACTATCAGCTCTGCGTCGCGGGCCATTCGAACAGCTCGTATTCGATATTAGATGCCTACTTCATACATCACATGAGAAAGGACATCACGTGACGTTTCAGTGGCTGCCAAGTCACTGCGGCGTCATCGGAAATGAAGACGCCGATAAAGCCGCTCGGACAGCTCTTGAAGACACACAGGAAGAGGCCATACCACTTTCACGGTCCGACGCAGCCAGCAGACTTCAAGTGCTTGCACGGGAGATCACGCTCTCTCTATGGTGCACACCCAGCAGCCAGACCAACCGCAGCAATCATCAACACGACCTGCCCTCCTTGATGCATCTATGTATGCCAACCGGACTCCGCCGAAGTGAGGCCACCCTGCTTTATCGCTTATGGCTAGGGGTGGCCTTCACGAAATCTTACTCGTTTCGCATTGGAATGGCCGACAACGCTCTCTGCAATGCCTGTCTTTGCGAGGAGACGCTGGAACACATTCTGTGCGACTGTCCTGAATATAACGTTCAGAGACAGTCCATGGCGTCCGTTCTAGCGCACCTTGACAATAGACCATTGTCAGTTGCAACCATTTTCACATATCGCCGACTGAAGTCATCGCAGCTGAAGGCGACGAAGGGACTACTTCGGTTTATGAAGGATACGGGCTTGGACAAGCGGCTGTGACAGTGATGTCACGTACCGCACAAGAGTGACAGACTGTAACCAACGATGTGTGTGCCGTGCTATGTGCCCTCTATCTCTTCTCCCCTTCTTTCATCCCCCCCATCCCGCTCCCATGTGTAGGGTAGCAAACCGGTTAGGCAAAACTGGTTAACCTCCCTGCCTTCCTTCTCCACTTTTTCCTTCCTTCCTTGATCTATTCTGGTCTTGGAACTGATAAGATACACTCCGCCGCGATGCCTCAGTGGCTATAACGTCCTGATGCTGAGTGTGAAGTTAGAGGTTGGATTCGCTGCCGCTGGAAAGTCATTACGGTGAAGGTTGAGGGCAAAACTCAAGCATGGCCTTCCCGTTAAATGGCTGCCGGCAGTCAAATTTCATCCACGGCCATCCGCTAAGGCATCTCCATATTCCCCGTGCTGGTTTGGAAAGGTATAGTTAGTAAATTAGCTGTTTAAAGCGCATAAGTTAAATCCGCTATTTAAATTCATAAATTATATATGAATTTTAACGCTCCGAAGTGGCACATTGTGCTAGGAGTGACACCATGTAGCAGAGCTTCGAGTTAATTTTTGACCACCCAGGACTCGTTATGGTAGAAACCTAAGTAATTCTAACCGAGCATTTTTTTTTTTTTTTTTGCATTCGGCCGCCGACAGAATGAGGCCGCCGCGACCGAACAGGAAGCGAACCATTGACGCGCGTATGTACGCGTATGTACCATTGACCAGCGACCGCATTTTTCTTTTCGCGTTTTACAGCAATACAAGCAGGTGGTAAAAGATAGGCACTGTTGCGGACAAATAATACGCCGAACTGCATGATTTGAACATGAAAAAAAAAAGTATTCAACACTTCTATTGGCGCATTTTTCTGTTAGAGAATTTTAGTTTTTCCCGCAAAAAGTGTTACCGCTGGCGGATAGCCCGGTGATCGGAGGCGCAAGCGTGTGCACTCGGGCTGGTGGTACCATCTGGTGGCTCGGAGCTCAACCACACAATACAGGCCTATTATTTCAGTAACCAAGTGTACTCTACTTCGCTGCTCTGTAAATTTCTCTGCAGCACCGTAATCGTGAGCACGTCCTATTAGATGTTTCTTTTTTTTTTTAAACAACACACGTGGAACCCGAAAGCGTGTCGACAACGTCTTGTGGTTAAACTAAGCGTCGCAAGAGGTCGCTGCTAGCGGCCGGTAAACCGGCATCGTGCGAACACGGTTGCGCATACCGGAATGCTGGAGACGCGAAACCAATCTATTAACGCACTTCATCTTTCGAACAACGGTGCACAGTGCGTCCAAGTTGCAATCGAGTCCTCCTGATGTGGATGCTCTTCGAGCACAATTCTCGCGTACCCGTTCTTCCGACTCGGTGTTTCCCTCTCCAGCATCCAGTTGCCTACGGCGGTGCACTGACTACAACACCGGTATTGTGGCAAGGCGGACTCATCCGCACCCGTTGTGCTTGCATCGTCCAGGCACGTCCTATTCACCCGCGCTGCTGGGTGCGCTGACCGTGATGTTCTTTGGCGCCGCATCGGTCATCGTGGCCTCGGCGTACCTCGTCAAGCGGCACGTGGGCGAAGGGCACGTCTCCCCGTCTCCGGAAGCGGTGAGCCAAGTTGCGCTACTTTGGGCGCTCGTCAGTGCTCTGCGGGAAGTTCCCTCGTGGCCTGCAGGTAGAAAAGAACTAGAAAAAAAGGATGTTGCCGTATTTACTCCAATATAGGGCGACCTTATCTTTATCCAGAAATGCGGCTCAAAACGAGCTATCGACCTATATTCGTGCCCAAATAGTCTCGGCCTGTTTTTTTGGGAACAAAGCGAGCAAACCTACCGACATAACGCAGGTCTTCCGTCGCGGCCCCCGTAAATCCAAGCTAGACATTATCCAGGCTGGCATGAAGAAATGCAGCCTATCGGAGGCACTCGAGGGCACCGAGGACGACTTGTCTGGTTATTCTGACGAGGATGCAGCTGGTGGCATCTACTAGCGAGATTTAGTATACAATCTTACGGCATGTAACTATGTGTCACGTTTCAAGTTTCATCTAAAGATGCACGGGTCGACCTAGGTATGAATGATAATTCCGTTTTACTTCTCAGCGAGTTTAATATACAGAGGTTCACCTATATTAGTGTCAGACCTGTTTTCAAGTAAATACGACACGCGACAAACGTTCATGTTTTGCTAAGCATGTTGGAACTTGGTCTGTCTGGCAGGTCCTTGCGATGGATTTCTGAATTTCTATCAGGTCGCAAAATATTTGTTCAGACGGGTGAAGGAAAGAGTGCTGAACATCTCGTCAAACAGGGAGTACCACAGGGAAGCGTACTCAGCCCCTTCCTTTTTAACTGCGTCATGGCTGATTTAACCAGAAGGCTGCCATCACAGTTAAAATTTTCACTGTATGCAGATGATGTGTGTATTTGGACATCTGGGTCTAATGCTCAACTACTTCAAATGGCATTGCAAGACGGCATAAATATAATCAACAAATTTTTGAGAGAGAGAGGAATGGTACTATCACACGCAAAGACAGCTGTATTGCCCTTCACTCGAAGGCGGTTAAAAAATTTCACTCTTAGTCTGGAAGGACACCCTCTAATGATTGTCACACAGCATCGATTTCTAGGCATAATACTTGATAGGCAGCTATCCTGGGCAGCCCACATAAAGAAACTCGAAAACAAGGTCAATGCCGTAGTGACTGTACTTCGCAGACTTGCAGGCACATCATGGGGCGGATCAGTATCGTCCATGCTAACTGTATACAATGCATTAATACGACAAAAAGTAGCGTATTCCGCGCCCATCTTACACGGACTTTCCCACACGTCAGAAGAGCGACTTCAAAGACTTTTAGCTAGAGGACTACGCCTATGTCTAGGAGTTCCACGAGCGACTTCTAGTTCTCTTGTAATAGCTGAGGCTCGCCAATCACCATTTCCAGTTATGCGAACAACAGAAACATGCCGGCATTATTTCCGTCTTCAAACCCAGCATAAAAACCACCCATTGGCTCTAGACATAATGAAACGAGATAGAAGTTATGTTCATATAGAAATTAGAGAACATCTTCACATATTGCCAAGAAATGAATTTTGGAACTCAGACATCGAATATCCTCCATGGCTGCTTACAGTTCCAAAAATCGAATTGTCAGTAGATGGGATATTCAGCAAAAGAGATATGTTCATTCGAGCTGCTCAACAACTAGCGCTGTACCAGATATATATGCGGTATTCAGGATACACACACGTCTATACAGATGGCTCCAGTACAACAACCTCTTCAACTTCATCATTCATTATACCGCACCTCAACAAACAAGAATCATTTAAATTATCTCGTGCGACTTCGTCTACAACGGCTGAACTGTTCGCAATCCTATGTGCGATAAAATTTATATTGTCAGTAAGACATGCGCAAAAATGGGTAATTTTCAGCGATTCACAGGCGGCTCTAACATCACTCTGCAACACAAAGGGGAAAACATTCAGTGACAGTATAATATATGAAACACTTAAAAACCTCACAAAGGCAAGCGAAGCGAAACATGCAATATCATTCCAGTGGATACCAGGGCATTGCGACATTCCTGGCAACACAGCAGCCGATGAAGCAGCACGACAAGCGCACCTAAAAGATGATACGGCTCCGCTCCCAATATCAAAGGATGAATTACGCTGCATTATAAGGACAACGTCTCTCAAATTATCTAGAAACACTTGGTTTGACCAGAATTCTAAGAGCTCGGACTTATACCATATTGATCCATTTATTGAATTCAAATTTTCATTGTCGTTAGATAGAACTATGGAAACCCTTATTCATCGATTAAGGCTAGGCACTGCTTACACAAAGCATTTCTTGCACAGAATTGGCCGTGCGGAAACCCCCGAATGTGATTGTGGATTTGTAGACGAAGATATATATCACCTCCTTCAAGATTGCCCACATCACGATACACCAAGAAGCCGACTTAAATCAGCGATAATTAAATTAGACCGCAGACCTTTCAGTTTAAGGAAACTTTTGGGCCCTTGGCCAACAACGGCCTTGCAGAAGAGTGCTTTAAAAGCACTAAAGACTTTTCTTGAAGACAGCGGCATTGCTGGACGTTATTAGCGCTTTCATTGTTCCCTTCATTTCATTGTCACTGTATATATCCATCTGTTTGTGAATTATGTTATGTTGACTGTTCTGTTGAGACTGTATGTGATAATGCATTTACACGATGTATCTACCACTCGCTGACTAGACAATGTGTTATTAGGCGACAATATCTTTTGTACTTTTGAGACTTTCATCTAAATAAGTGTGGAGACATTTACATTATATATTGTATGTACCATGTGTTCCTTACGTCATAGTCTTCCTGTGGAAACGTTGCGTGATAAGTCCTGGTGCTTGTGTGAAAAGACTGTTTGATATGTAACCTTGAACCCTGTACGATGTATGACGGAACCACTCAAGAGATGAGGAGTAGCCGGCGCCTTAAATTGTGCGCCAACATCTCCTTATACCATATCAATAAAAAAAAAAAAGAGTCGGCCCCTTGCGCGATCACGTCGCGGTTTGATTTAAACCCTTATTCTAGAACGTTCCCCAACTCAGCCCTCCCCCTCGACTAAAGAAAGTGAATGGCAGCGGCACGCACTGGCAAAAAGTGGCCACTGCTCATTAGGATAAAATGCGTAAATAGAGGTTGCCAAAGCACTCGGACGAGTACGTGTCGATATTAACCTATACGGGGAACCAAGCACGCTGTACCGAGTACGCCGAGCGCAGGGTGTCGTGCTGGGCCGACGATTTGAGAGGCTAAAGGCGAAGGGGATGGCTTCTCGGACAGACGGCTTGCGAAGGCTAAATGCGTGACGTGATGCTCTTTCTCCTGCAGTTTATGTCCCTACTTCGTGCCTCGGTGTACGGAAAGGGAGTCGGGAAAAAACGCAGGCACCTGTATAAGGAGGAGAACAACAGTGACGCCCGCTATCAGCTGAAAGGTCGCGCAATGCTGGGAAGAAAAGTTCAGTGGCCATTAGGCGGGGAATGCGAGAGAAGTGCGTTAAGCTTACATTGGGTCGCACCTCTATGAGGTCCCGGAACCATGATATAAACCGCGTTTGCTACGTTGCAAGGTGTTGATCAGGAGCTCTCTCGGCACACGTCCTGCCTCTTCGAGGAGCGAAGTGCAGCTGGTGGCGGACGGAAGCAGCCCACCGTTTATCACTGTGCCCTTATACCGTATAACGTAAAACTATTCCAATATGTTTTATTCCAATCTCCTGACGTCGAATTTGCGTAACCGCCGACGCAAGCATCAGGCGGTCACCCGCAGCGTTGTCTGGACAGACCAATCAAACGCTCTCCTCGTTCATGGGTGGTCGCTTTTGTTTGCTTGAAAAACGAATAACATTGCCTGCACTGAGCGGCTTGTCTTATCTAATTGGCTGACAAAAGGCGAGGAGCACGCTCAAGTGCAGAGGGATTCGATGGGCCGAGCCACTGCACTGAAAATCGATAATCGGATCAAGAGAGTAGTGCCGGCGTCTGCGATTGGTCCGCTTTCCCTTACATCGCTTGCGGTGGCCGGTCGGAAACCGTGGCGTCATGAAACGGAAGTTTAACAATAACGCTAAAATGGGACCTCAGTAAAGAAAACTTGACAGAACGAGGTCGTAAACGTGCCGAAAGTGTTCGAAAACGTTAAACAGTCACGCAAGAAGTTTTATTATACGCAAATAAACGGCAGGGGTGAGTAGCCAGTACCTGAGCGATCGCGGAAGCCATCTTTTATTCCTTGGGGAACGGGGCAGCCTGCGACTATCCGGAAGCAATTTTAGTTTTATTCGGCATATTATTACATATTTGACGCTTACACGTCACTTTAACGCGGTGAGTTTTTGCGGTTTTGTGACGTCGCATGACAGCCAGGTGAAGTGGGTGCAGCCCGAAAACTTTTGACCAATAGCCGAGGGCTAATGGCGAAAAGGCGTCGAATAAGAAATAACAATTTTTCTTTTGTTTGGTCAAATCATCCATAATCAGTGTGTACACGCAATATAAGATGGAGAACTATCGCGATTTTTGTGACGTCGCGTGACAGGCAGATGAACTGGGGGTGGTTCAGAAATGTTTTTGACCACTCGCGGAGGGCTGATTGCAGAATTGCAATAGAAAAGTTTGGAATAGTTTTACGTTATAGCGCCCCTTGTGTTGTCTTTCCTTGTCCCGATGCTTACCGCTCATTAAATAGGTTTCAAAATGAATCAACAAGCTCAATTTCAGATCCTTCTCCAGGCCACCCTTAATTGCACAATACATACATACATACATACATACATACATACATACATACATACATACATACATACATACATACATACATACATACATACATACATACATACATACATACATACATACATACATACATACATACATACATACATACATACATACATACATACATACATACATACATACATACATACATACATACATACATACATACATACATACATACATACATACATACATACATACATACATACATACATACATACATACATACATACATACATACATACATACATACATACATACATACATACATACATACATACATACATACATACATACATACATACATACATACATACATACATACATACATACATACATACATACATACATACATACATACATACATACATACATACATACATACATACATACATACATACATACATACATACATACATACATACATACATACATACATACATACATACATACATACATACATACATACATACATACATACATACATACATACATACATACATACATACATACATACATACATACATACATACATACATACATACATACATACCCGTACGCACATACGCATAAAACACACGCTCTTTAAGCACTCCCAACCCCTCTCTACTTCTACCACATGACCTCCTTCCCACGCTTCTCACCCAAACACTTTTTTTTCCACTTTGGCACTCCTAATGAATAAAAGAGAAATGCGGTGGGCATTCGGGGAACTGTCTATTACGGCATAACCATTCTTTGACTCCGCGGTTATTTCGCTTTTATTTACTTCCTTTTCCTAGCTTATGCACGTCTACCCGTCGATTTTCTGGTGCCAAAGATATGAAAACCGTCTTCTGAACGGTGTGGAGATAAGTTTCCAGGAAGCTGCATGGCCCCTTCAGTGCGATCGTATCAACAGAGCTGGAATGCCGTCACAACCGGTTTCACCATAGCAGTTCTCTTCCTTCTTTTATTTTTTCCCCATTTCTCTTTTGCCTTTCTTTATTACGACCATGACGCGGTAACGATGAAGTCACCAGTTATTTTTAACGCCACCAATCATTTATTATTATTATTCTATCATTAATTATCATCCTTCTCTACACACATTCCTCCGTAATGTTAGTTGTAGTATGGCGCTATATATATACAACAACGTTTGTTGGAGGCAATGTCGATGACGCGCGGTCTAGAGTTAGTTGTAGTCATCATCATCAGCAGCAGCCTGGTTACGCCCACTGCAGGGCAAAGGCCTCTCCCATACTTCTCCAAATATCCCGGTCATGTACTAATTGTGGCCATGCTGTCCCTGCAAACTTCTTAATCTCATCCGCCCGCCTAACTTTCTGCCACTCCCTGCTACGCTTCCCTTCCCTTGGAATCCAGTCCGTAACCCTTAATGACAATCGGTTATCTTCCCAACTCATTACATGTCCTGCCCGTGCCCCATTTCTTTTTCTTGATTTCAACTAAGGTGTGATTAACTCGCGTTTGTTCCCTCACCCAATCTGCTCTTTTCTTATCCCTTAACGTTACACCTATCATTCTTCTTTCCATAGGTTGTTGCATCATCCTCAATTTAAGTAGAACCCTTTTCGCAAGCCTCCAGGTTTCTGCCCCGTACGTGAGTACTGGAAAGACACAGCTGTTATGTACTGTTCTCTTGGGGGATCATGAGAGTTGTAGTACAGTCTCTTGAGAGTTGTAGTACAGCGCTATATATATACAACACCGTTTGTTGGAGGCAGCGCCAATGACTCACGCTCTAGAGGTAGTTGGAGGACGCGCTCCTACGAAGTCCGGGTTTTCAGGACCAAATCCTGGCCCTCCAGCGCGCCCGCGTTCGGGCTGGCAGACCAGATCTGTCAGTCCCGCCGTGGGATTAGCCGGGTGCGCGTTTTATCCCGTTTTGCTGGACCAAATAAAGTTTCTTCCCTCACTCTCACTCATTCAGCGCTATTTATATACAACAGCGTTGTTTGTTTGAGGCAACGTCAATGACGCGCAGTGTAGAGCCTAAGTTGCAGTGCAGCGCTACTGCTTACTGGAGCCAACCTGAATGACGCCGCTACTACGCACCACCACAGACAAATTCAAGACTTTCTACGGTTGTTATGGTGCCCTTTACGAGGCATTTTCGTTCAAAACTCTTGTTTGTGACTATCCAAAGCAAATGAAGCCTTTCGATCAGAGCGCATGCCTTTTATCCTACAGTTCTTTAGTGTCGCAGATTAAATGTAAAAACATCGTTTTTCGGTGTAAGAAAAACAACAAAGGAAACTGAGGCGCGCGATTATTAACGCGATAGCATTATATCTCTCATGAGGCAGCAAAGCCGTCGTTGTGCGCAACGAGTGGCACAAAAAATCGTCCTCAGCGCCTTGTATGTTTGTCTGTCAAGAATAAAGTTAGAACGGATTAGAGGAAGGTGAGTTAAGGAGGAGTAAAGCGAATTAAGGTGAAGTAAAATGAATCAAGGTGAAATATTTTGGATTAGAGTAGATTAAAGTCTGTTAAATTAAGTGGACTTATATAGATTAAGTTGCATGAAGGTAGAATAAGGTGGCTTTCGCATTCGAATCTCACAAAGACACTTAAGTGACACACACACACACACACACACACACACACATATATATATATATATATATATATATATATATATATATATATATATATATATATATATATATATATATATATATATAATAGAGTTAGCGTTGTAGTACGGCGCTATTGCTGGTTGGAGCCAACCTCAATGACGCCGCTACTACACAACACCATACACATTTCGAGGCACTCAGTGCTTACTCTTTCATTTTTGTATGGTTGACCTCCCTGCCTTTCCTTTCCTTGCTCTCTCTCTCTCTTCAGAGTTATAGAACGATGTCACTACTCCTTGTGTATATATATATATATATATATATATTTATATAACAAGCGATACCTTCATGCCATACCTCTGGATGTTAAATCATGATGTGACTAATTATATAATAAGTCTGTATGACGGTGTGTATTATACCGCGCGACCAAGAGTTTCAGAATCAAGTTTATTAAGTTCATAGCAAAAACAACGTAGCAATAAATATACAGAAGGAGGTCCGAGGGCACTTGGCTGTAGGGGGAGCTCCTCCTGTCCAAGGTTACAAACAAGTGTAGTGAGTGAAATAAAAGTGCATTATAGCAGTAGCAAACGTAGTTGAATGAGAGAGAGAGAGAGAGAGAACTAAACTTTTATTTTCCGAAACGGTAAACCGAGTCAGAGCCCGGTTCACCCTAGGTGGGAGGATTCCTCATTCCAAGAACCCTCTGGCTTGGGCTGCCTCTTTGGCCCGGGCGACGAGACTGCGTTGGTCGTCCAGGTCATCGGAGGAAAGCTTGGCCTCCCACTTTTCGGTTATCGTATGGATCTGCGGTGAGTTGGGGCGCTCATTTTGTGCTTCTATGGGGCGGCTTTCTTTGGAGTCGTCTTGTGGAGCTTTTGAGGTAGGGTCTGTGGATGTGTCACGCAGTGGGCAATCCTGGACCATGTGTTGCAGGGTGTCTGGAACGTCGCAATGGGGGCATATGTACGAGTACTGCGTAGGATACAGTCTGTGCACCATTATGCCGTGCACGTAGGTGTTGGTCTGTAGGCGGCGCAGGATGACTTCTTCGTCTTTGCTCAGATTCTTGTTTGGTAAAGCGTACGTTCTTCTGCTGAGTCGGTGCTGTTGCAGAAGCTCCGAGTACTTTAGGGCGATATCATCAACGTTGGTGGCCGGCCTAGTGTGGGATGGCAGGAAAGCCCGGCTGGTATGCTCGCGGGCAGCGGCGTGTGCCGCCTCATTTCCTGTCATGCCCTGATGGCCTGGCACCCAGTTGATGTGAGTGTCGGGGAGCGGGGCGCGTGCGATGTGATTTGTTAGTATTTTGAGCGCTGTTTCTGATACGCGGCCTTTTTGATAGTTGCGAGCTGCTGCTTGGGAGTCGGTTAGTATTATTGCTACTTCAGGGCAGGTTGTTATTGCCAGAGCAATTGCCGTTTCCTCTGCAGTCTCAGGGGCTCTTGCTCGGATGGTGACAGCTGCAAGTTCTTTGCCTTGGTGATCCGTGACGCTTAGGGCAAAGGCGTTTCGTTTAATATACCGGGCAGCATCGGTGTACCTCGTATCAGGGTTGCTCCCGTATTTCTTGCTGAGTGCGCGGATTCTGCTTTGCCGACGCTCCTTATGATAAGTTGGATGCATATTGCGCGGTATACTTGCAACGCTGATGTAGTTCCGGACTGCAGGTGGGATTCTTGCTTTCTGGTCTGTGTCTGCAATGAAGCTTTCACTGTATTTGAGGTAGCGCAAAACTGCACGTCCGGTAGGTGTGAGCTTGAGCCGCTCTAGTTGGCTGATCTTATGAGCCTCGACAAGCTCTTCCCACGTATTGTGGACGCCGAGCTTGAGCAGTTTCTCCGTTGATGCCATGGGTGGGAGCGTCAAGGCTACTTTGATTGCCTTTCGAATGACAACATTGAGTTTTTTTTATTTCTGCCGGCTTGAGCGTCAAGTAGGGAGTTCCGTAGGTGATACGGCTAGTTAGGAGCGCTTGAATTATGCTTAGTGTGTCGTGCTCCTTGAGTCCGCTTCTTTGGTTTGTGATCCTCTTGACGAGGTGCGTAACTTGTGACAGTGTGCGTTGGAGACGCGGGAGAGCGGCCGCTCCTGATCCGTCCTTGTGGATGTGAAGTCCGAGTACGCGAAGAGAGTCGACTGTAGGGATCTTGGTTCCGTTGAGCGAGACGCTAGGATCGGGTTCGATATAGTTAGGTGGTCTTCCTCGTGTCCGTGCTCTCAGGACGAGAAGCTCCGACTTTTCGGGTGCGCATTGGAGACCGCAGTCTCGGAGGTATCTTTCGATAGTATCGACGGCTTCTTGTAGAATGCGTTCTTGTTGTCCAGTAGTAGGCGCTTTGGTCCAGAGCGTGACGTCGTCGGCGTAAAGGGCATGGCATAGGTTTGGGATGGCGTTGAGTTGTTTCGGTAGGTTGATCATTGCGATATTGAAAAGGAGGGGTGAAATAACTGATCCTTGTGGGGTTCCTTTGTTGGGTAGCCGAAATTTATCGCTGCGGAGGTTGCAGACGCCTACTGTTGCTGTTCGGTGTGTCAAAAAGCTGCTGATATAGTTATAGATCCGCGCTCCGCAGGCTGTATCTTCGAGGTTGCGGAGAATGGCTTCGTGGCTCACGTTGTCGAATGCGCCCTTTACGTCGATAGCCAGGATTGATGATTTGCGTCTGTGATCGAGGTAATCAAGCAAGTCTTCTTTGAGGAGCAGGAGTACGTCCTGCGTGGACAGATGCTGTCGGAATAAATATAAAGAATAGGAAGCAAAAGCTCTAAACAATGAACTGTATTTTTAAGAGGTAAACGTATACCTAATAATTCAGTAAGAGAACAGTTCTTTTTTGAAAGTAGCAAGTGATGGACAGTGTTTGAGATAAGATGATGGAGCGTTCCAAGTAGATAAAGCAAAAAAAATGTGCGGTATGTCGCCCATAATTAGTCCGTATTACAGGTAGTAAAATATTTCCCTCCGGCGGAAATCTCGTAGGATTAGCGTCAAGAAGATCAACAGTATGCCATAGATTTCATAATACAAGATTACTCAACGACTCGAAGAAGATAATGGTGAGATGATATTTAAATAGACTACAAATTAAGGGTATATTCAAACTGCGAAGCAACGAAGTGACATTGCTGCAATATGAACTGAACGTTATTATTTTGATGGCTTGGTTTTGTATGCGCTGTATAAAAGATAAATCATTTAGGTTAGTATTGCTCCTTGTGGCAATACAGTAGTTAGTATGACTGTGAATAAAGGCGTAGCATAGAGAATTGAGGTCGGAGTGTTGAAATGATGACGTGCTCCCATTCAGGCTCTAATGCCTTGAGCTAGCTCTCTTCGTAAGTGCGCAACGAGTTTAGTGCATTTTAAAGTAACATCAAGAATGACACCCCGGAAAGACAATTCGTTACTCGAATGCTACTCGAATGAACTTGAACAAGGCCAGCAACAGGGACTTTTAGCTTATTTAAAATGTCCATTATTTCATTAGGGACTCTGGGAAAAAGGTAGAAAAAATTGTGAAGCACGCGTGAAAGACTGTTGAAAAAGTCACGGGAGGACTATGGGCGGGATTGCAAGAGAATGAATTGAACTCATTTCCAATGTCAAAAGGCTGATGGAAAAGCCGGCCTGACGGCTGGAGTTCAGGGACGGTGACTTCGTACGTATTATTGCTTAAAAAGGAGTTAATTATTTTTCATTGTTTTTTTGGAGTTATTACCAGCACCCGTCATTTTTGCTGCATAATAATAAGAATAAACAATAATATAGGGTGAAGAGTGTAACGGCATTTCTATCTAGTGTTACAAAGATGGTGCTTCACTTTGTCATAAAGGGTTTTCTTTACTTTTCATAAAGGGTTTTCTTCGCATGTACTGTAAATTGATGTTTGTTAACCACGAGTTATGGGAGCTTGATGAATTTCCTGGCATTTCAGAATTTTAGGGGAACCGAAGAAAGGCACTTTCAAATGGACGGACAAAATTAATGAAATGCTACGTAGGCGATGGTACACGTTTCAACAAAAGATAAGTCAATATTAGTTATACATGTAACAAATAATTCTTTGTTTAGGATGGATTTTGTACACTTGACAACACGATTATGCATAAAATGTCCATAAGAAAGGAAAACGGCATAATGAACAGCGATATTCACCTCAAGTGCACCGCAGTGGTCAGGTGGCAGGAGATTTGAAAGGATATAATCAACGATTGTGCTACTGTGCCCAGGTATACACTTTGTAAGAAGTGCAATCAAAGATTCCTAACTAAAACCTAAAAAACAATTAGCATATTCAGTGGAAACCGAACTGGTATCGTCGAGCATAATAATACTCAGGTCACCCACTACAATTGCATTTTTATGCTCTAGCGACAAATTCCAGAGAAGTGGTTTGAAACTCGAACAAAGCTCAGTAATTGACGATGAAGGCGAATGCTATATACAACCAAGATTAAGTTCGTCATCTTTAGGAGGCGATGATGGCTCATGTAGTCCTGTCCACACAGATTAGCAATTGTGCGCAGCAATATGAAGGTCATATCTGCGTTTGTAAGATGTGGTGGGTGAAATGTAGATGGCTGCTCCATCGTTACTGACTGATGAACGATAACAGACCCCTGACTCTCATCCGGGAAGGCCGAACAAGTTTTTATCGTCTGGCGGAAGCCACGTTTCTGACAAGCACACCAGAGAAAAGGAATTAGTATTCAGAGATAGTAAGAGGGCGTTAAGGTCGTCATAATTGTTTTAATGTTTCGTGCGTTAACTTGTATTGCTGCTACACAGTAATTATTTGAAAAGGTTTTTAGTTTATCGCTGGAAAAATATGAAAAGATGATGTAACGAGGTCAAGTTGATGGGTAAGCTGCCGAATGTGCTCAACCCTACCGAAGGACTCTAGGGTGAGCCTCAATGTGAATGCGATGAACTCACAAGGATACAGCCAAGCGTCCATTTGACTGCCTTGCTTTAATCTGACATTTCTCAGTCCGCAGATATAACCATTCCTTTTCCGTTTTCAGTACAAGAGCCTTGGCGTACAGCCTATTGCTGTTAGGGGTCAGCTGATCATATGCATACACAGAGTAGTAACTAAGGCCGGGGAACCTAGCGTCATAACCTTAATGACGCGCTGTCTGATAAACACTGCCCTACATAATAATTATTAGTCGCATCATGATTGCGCATCCACAGGTATTGCGTGGTTATGTGTCACCGAATTAGAAACACGTCTAGAGAAATACGTTGCCTCTACAAGCCTGCAGAGGGCATCTTAGGAAGCTTGTGAACTTCCGTTATCGAAATATGACATTTCGATTTACAGCTTCATGGCATAATGCTCACGAAACCTTGGTGTAATGGTGGTAAAAAGCGTTGTGCTCCGCCGTCAACAAATTAAGCACCTGTTTTGCCGTTGTTGTTGTTTTTCTAATCAATGAAGGAATATAACTTGGGGGATAAAAATTGCAGTGATCAAGGGTTTTTTGCAAACCTAAGCTCTTGAATTTAAACACGTACAAACTTCTTTATCAACAAAGAGGCGTTATGAAATATCTGCCCCAGAGTACCGTGACCGAATGCTTGATGCCACTTGGCGGCTTTCCCTAGGTGGTGGCACTTTTATGTACTAGGAGATGCTTGAAATGAATCAAGTGGTATACTTTGTGGCTTTGCGCGTGGCCTAATTTTTTCATGCATAAAAATTTTTACTTTGCAAATATACGGCAGAAAAATTGGCAGTGGCTTAGCTCGGCTATGCCAGGATATGCGTAGCGAAAGCTAAGGCATAGCACGGTTAGCCTTGGTTAATCTTGATTGCAAGTCCAGATTAGCCTGGTTGTCTAGCTATGTTGCGGCGTTTAGCGAGTCGTTCGGCGCGCTGTTTGTATGTTTCCTGGGAGATTCGTTTCCTCTTCATTTCGTTCCGATGTCGATTCCACGCCTCCTCCTGCTTATCAAAATTGTCGCCGTCCGTACCGCCGCCTCAACTGTGGTTGCGGCGCACGCGAGCTCTCCTTTTCAGTCCTCAGACATGTTGTCAGGCATGCGACGCAGCTGGCGAAGCGAGCGGAGGCGAGCGCAACGACGAGGAACGCGGTGTGACGTCATACCAAACGGCGGCGGCGGAAAGGCACGGCGCGGCGCAGCGCAGCGGCGAAACACCTGTGGCTCGGTGCTACTAGTGGCGCATGCGCAGTAGTGACTACGGAGCGAGAGAGAAATATCCGCGGCGAGGCTCGCGTTGTGACGTCATGAGCCTCCTCGGAGCATCGCACGGCGAAATCCCAAGTTCGCAGCCAGTAAAGCTTTCGCTTTAAAAACAACGCAAATTGTCAGTGCCCTTTTTTGCCGCCACCAATCATTATTTCTTATTATCATACTATTATCACATGTATCAATCAGTTATTCTGATGTTTACACTCAGCATCCCCCCACTTCAGGCTTCTCTGCACACACCCCAGTGTTACACGAAAGTACCCTTTCAAGGCGGATTGACGACAATGGTTTCCTCTCCGTGCAATTTGTATATTTGTAATTATTCCCTACCGCTTATAAAGCTAGAAATCAACTACATTCGCACAATTATATAGATCAAATGCCTTAACTTCGCAAATTAAGCAATTTCGTGCAGACAGAAGGCATTTCAGCTTTCGCTTGATGTACTCGCCGAAGAATGCGTAGGAAAGAAAATTAAGCTATAGGGTTTTTCGTGTCAAAAACACGATTTGATCATGAGGCACGCCGCAGCAGGGGAAGTCCGGATTAATTTCGATGACCTGGAGTTCTTTAACGTGCACCTATATGTAAGTACACGGATGCTTTTCTTTTTTTTTTTTTTTGCATTTCGCCACATCGAAATACGGCCGCCGTGGCCTGGATTCGATCCCGTGACCTCGTGCTCAGCAGCGCAACACGAAAATCACTAAGCAACCGCGGCGGGTAGGGTGTTCTGGCAATGAAATAAACAAGACGCAAAACCTATCTGCGTATGCCCGAGTGAAGGCCGTGCCGGCCCGTCAGTCAATAAGGCGTGAAAGATAATGGTTTAGGCAAGGCAATTCAAATTAACGTGATAAGTATACTTTGGGTCGTTCACCCAGTTTGCAAATATGTGCGATTGTCTGCATGTAACATCTCTTATGCCAACTTGGGTCACTTGTTATGTACTATTCAGCATGTTGTATTCTTAAAAAAAAAAAGAATCCTTAAAAATGTTTGCAGTGCTGGGCCGAATCCAACCTGCACGATATACAGAGTGTCTGAGCTAGCATGTACCGATATTTAAACAAACGGATCATTCTACGCGAACAAGAACAAGTGACTGCTGTTTAGAGTCGTGTTGAGAAGCCGCCAGTAATATTTTGGTCCCTTACCTTCAATGAAATGTTTTCACCTAACTTTTCAATTGTTGTTCTAATTGCCAAGATGCCAATCGGGCATATGTAGAGAATAGTAAACACGTCGCAATGAACTGTTTCCGGCAGGGTACACATCGCGTGTTTACCCTTTCCAGGAAAATTTATTTATTTATTTATTTATTTGATACTGTCAACCCCGTTGTTGGGGTCATTACAGGGAGGGTGATGTGTCAAGAATACATGATACATAATTTTCTTTCTATGTAACATACAAATGCACTGGCGCTCTTGGAAGTTAGCAAAAGCAAATAACAGTAGTTATACAAAGAAAAGTCAACGAAAGTGCTCGCAGCAACAATTTAGTATACATTCTCGTAAAAGAAAGTATCCAACGCATTTTCAAATTCGGCAGAGCCCTCGTTGCTCACAACTGCATCAGGCAATCTGTTCCACATTTCAATTGTGTCAGGAAAAAAGGAGAAACGAAAAGCATCAGTACGTGTTAAATAAGGTTGAATAGCTCTGCTATTGTTTAGACGATCGCATCTCCGTCCTGGGGGTTGTAGATATAGATCCTTGTTTATTTTCGTTCGCCCACTCATGATTTTAAAAAGAAACTTTAGCCTATGCTTACTTCTGCGTTCCTCCAGAGGCTCTAGTTCACACGATTTTAACAAGGCTGTAACAGACTCCATGCGTCGGTATTTACCGCATATGAAACGGACTGCCAATCTTTGTATTCTTTCTATTTTTGCTTTCAGGACTTTCTGATGAGGGGACCACACAACACAAGCGTACTCCAAGACTGGTCGTACAAAAGTTTTGTAGGCTGTTAATTTCACGTCCCGTGTAGCGCATTCCAGTTTTTTCTTTAAAAAGTATAGTTTTTGGTTTGCCTTAGAACATATATTATCAACGTGTGAGTGCCATTGCAATGTGTGCATAATACTGACTCCTAAGTATTTGAAAGAAGCTGCATTATTCAGAGGATGGTTTCCGATGTGGTATATGAAGGAAAATTTGCTCCTGCTTGAGCGAATATGCGTAAATGTTGTTTTGCTATAGTTTATTTCCATGTCCCATGTTAAACAACACTCGTCTAATGCCTGTAAGCATCTATTTAGATTAATTTGGTCATCTTCGCAACCTATTGGCGAATAAATCAAACAATCATCAGCAAAAAGTTTCATTTTAACAGGCGGTTCGACTAGTGCACCGATATCATTAACATACAACAAAAAAAGTATTGGTCCCAAAACGGAACCTTGGGGAACCCCAGAGTAGACACGCAATGGATTTGAAATGCAATCCTCAATCCTTACGGACTGTTGACGCATAGGTAAATAGGCCTCTATCCATTGTATTACTTCTTTACCTATTCCTATTTTATCGAGCTTAAAAAGTAATTTACGGTGAGAAACCTTATCGAAAGCTTTCCTAAAATCAACGCTTATTACGTCTGTTTGTAGGTGTGCATCCATGCTCAGGTAGAAATCATGGAGTGTTTCTGTTAACTGTGTCACCGTAGAAAGACCGCTCCTAAATCCATGCTGAATTGTGGAAAGTAACTCGTTAGTGTCAAGAAAACTAATAATATGCTTTGCAATAACGTGTTCTAGAGCCTTGCAGCAGACTGACGTCAGGGATATGGGTCGGTAATTGTTTACTTGCATACGGTTGCCACCTTTAAAAACAGGGATTACTATTGCATTGCGCCAGTCTTGTGGAAGTGAACGAGTTTCAATTGACTTCGCATATATTATCTCTAAGTAAAAGGAAACCCATTCGGCGTATCGTTTCAAAAATTCAGTTGGTAGACCATCCGGTCCGCTTGCCTTCTTCGCGTCTACTTCAAGAAGCAATTGTAAAACACCTTCACGGCTGACAATAACTGATTCCATTGCGGTCCTCATGTCGCCGTTCATGTATTCGCCTATCTTATCACCTTTGTCTATCGTATAAACAGATTGAAAGAAGCGATTGAAAACATCAGCTAAGTCTTCAACTCGTGTCAGAACTTTCCCTTCATGTTCGATCTGTTCAACTTTTTCCTTTCTTTCACTGAAGTACCGCCAAAATTTGTGTGGTGAACTTTTAAGAAAGTTGGCAAGCGTGTGATCAAAGAACTGTTTTTTTGATTTCACAAGAGCTTCTTTCATCTCAATTTTTATAGCTGCAACTTCCATCGCTCTCACTTTCTGTTTTCGTAGTCTTTTAATTTTCCGTTTCATATGGATAATGCTGCGTGTTATCCAGGGGTTTCGTTTGCGCGTTTTCTTAATACGAGTTGGAACGAAGTGCTCGACGCAAGCTATGATGCTACTTTTAAATCTTTGCCACAGTTGTTCCACAGACTCGCTCTTCGATGCCTGCTCGAAGTAACTAAACTGTAATTCTAAAAAATCTATGATGGCGGTGTCATCTGCATTTTTAAAGTCTTTTACTTTTACCGGTAGAAACGGTCTCCCTATACTGCCCACATTGGTCTGTATGTCTAAAGATAACATTTTATGGTCTGATATGCCCTCCAATATATCTAATGTATAATCTATTATGTTGTGCGATAGGAAAACAAGATCCAATAATGACTTTGACTTTTCTGTAACTCTAGTTGGTTCTTGAACAAGTTGTTCGAAGCCATGACAAAATTTTATTTCCAAGAGCTTTTCCGAGCTAGCTGTTTCTGTCTCGCCGGGCAATAAACTTTGCCAATTAATGTGCGGCAAATTAAAGTCCCCAGCCATTATCAGCCTCGTGTTCCTGTTAACATGGTCAACCAAGAATTCGCTTAGCAGTTCCAGAAACGCTGGCGAAGACGCAGGTGGTCTGTATACTACGCCAATGAAGTACGTTCTGTTTTCGAATGTAAGCTTACACCATACACTTTCGGGAACATTAGATTCAATCGTGGAAGCATGGACGGAATTTTTAACTATGATGGCAGCACCACCGCCTCGTGAATCTCTGTCCCACCTAAAGAATTTGTACCCGGAAGGAACAATGCAATCACTGCGTATTCCCTCACGCAGCCATGTTTCTGTAAGTAGTATTACATGGGGACTATGCGCCAGTAGAATATATTCTAGTTCTGTGACTTTATTAACGATGCTACGGGCATTTTGCACAAGAACTCGTAGCTATGAGTGGGGCGGTTTTCTTGAACTGCTGGCAGAACTATCCGAGTCAAAGGATTCATGCCGGTCATGCGCACTTGCTGTTGGAGTTGTTACGTCTTTATCGATCTTGTCACTCCGGCTTTTATACAGACGCCGTTCATTTTTCTCTTGATCCCAAACAAACATGCGTCCATTTATCTTTAGTTTATCATACACGAGTGATACCCGTGCCCCCTTAGCTCGGTCCGGCGCACTACTTTCCCATAATTTCTTTCTGAGATCAACGGTCTCTTTTGAGTAGTCATTATTGATACTGAAAGAAGTGCCCTTTAGTTTTTTACAGTTGCGCATTACTTTCTCTTTTTCGCGATAATCCATGAACTTCATAATGACTGGTCTTACCCGGCCTTCGCTTTGTTTACCAATGCGATGAATTCTTTCTATCGATTTAGTTTCTACCCCCAACAAGCTTCTGACAATGTTATCTACGACAACTTTCCGCAGATCTGTTTCCGTCTCAGTTCTGGCCTCGGGAACACCAAAAATTAGCAGATTATTTCTTCTGCTTCTATTTTCATAATCCACTAGTCGTTCAGCTTGTTGTTGGACTATGTTTTCTAGTCTCTCAATTTTCATTTGCATTTCCTGCATGGCCATGAGATGCCTGTTCATTCTTTCAGTCTTCATATTAAGTTCAGCGACTTCTTTTCTAATCGTGTTCATCTTGTCATCAGATTCCTTCTGATTATCCAAAATTTGTTGTAACAATTCAGCCGTCTTCGGGCCCGGGTTTTCCTCTACATCCCCTGAAGTTAACAATAGCAATAATGTCGACCAACAGTCCACCACAATAGACCAACACATACGAGGGCACGGCACTACAATCAAGAATCTGTTGTCGCTTTTGCAACAAACTGGACAAGTTTGTACACCAACCTGCAAAGGTAGGAGCGGTGGTTTAGCCATCCTGCCAGCTTGACAAGTGCCGTGCCCTCTGCTGTGCCCATTGCCGTGTCGGTTCTTTAGTAGGCTTGTGGTTGCTGACGTCACCGTCGTCCATCGAAGATCATCCAATGAGCTGTCAGATGCCTTGTTTCCCAGATGATTCAGCAAGGGTGTAAACTGCTCGTGTACGTTGCTCGAAGAAATCACGGCAATAATGCACGGCCATGCCTGCAAAGGTAGGAGCGGTGGTTTAGCCATCCTGCCAGCTTGACGCTAAGCATGAAAAATACAGCACACGGCTGCACCTCTGTTCACACGTAATAGCAGCGACTGCCAATGAGAAAGTCGCGTCGCTCACCCTTGTTTCCGGCAACGTCCACTCAGACTCACCAGCACTCACTAACGCCCTGTTTCACTCCTGTGAAATTACGGGGACAGCAGTATGAGCTCGTGTACTCATTTTGAGCATGCTAAACTAGGGTTGTCACATTAGCATACACCTGTGATTTGGTTTTTGGTCACGCTAGCTTGTCCAGACAAGGTGGACGGCCATGTCTAGCTTGCCTAGCGCGAGAACAAGAAATTTGCAGTTCCACCGGGAAGGCGAAGCACCGATTGCGATATCGAATTAGTAAATAGCTGCACAAAGTAAGGATAGCAGTATTATAGGCCGTCTACAATTGCAAGCGCTCGCTTACTAACTAAATTTACAATGACAGAATGCGTAAGCGGGATTCAACGAGGTCCTAGAACGAAACAAACAAACGGAGACAGCGCTGTCTTTGCGTGTCTGCTTCTTCCTACGTCCTTGTTAAGTCGCACTTACGTATTCTATCGTGGATTCAAACCAACTAGCCCATCAACGTGTTTAATTAAATTAACCAGCACGGTATCACGCGCGCAGAGGTAAGCATGGACACACATCGCTCGATGACAGCGGAAACTGTCTGTGAAAACGCTGTAGTTAGAAATCGTGGCAGCAGCTGCGAGCCAATTGACCTCTGTGCGTATGTCGCTTCAACGCGTAGGAAACGTCGAAAGCACAGCGCACACGAAGCTACCGGCACTACGCGAACTCTGCAAACATCGCACATCGCTTTGAAGATGAGGCCCCCCCGGGCGAGCACTTGGGCCACGTCGCAGACCGCCTTCAAGTCATACGAGCGCTGGCAACGCGTCTCTACGGCGTCCGCCGAATTCGTCTACAACGGCGTCCGCCAAAGGCGTCAACAACGGTCTCCGCGATTCGCGTGGCCAACGCCGTAGTAGGCGCTGTTGTTGTGGCCACTCTGTACGCAGCGGCGGGCGAGGAGGACATCCAGGCACCGTAGCAGCCGCCGGAGAAGAACGACCCTCCTCTCTCGCCTCACCCCAATGCCTCGCGCGCCACAGGAGAGGGCATGCATCCGGGCCGCGTTCGTCGGTCGCGCACGCGAGATTGAACCGCGTTCGCCGGCTCACCCTCACACGCTTTCTCTCATTCGGAACCTCACGGCGACGGCGACGCCGACACCAACGGCAGAAATCCTCTTGGAGTGTTTATATAACTGCTATCACAATAATAAACTACTTGTGACTCTGTTCCGCGTTCTTACGACTGCAAATACATTCTACCAGTGCTCGTAGTGGCATCACATTGCCATCAGCTGCATAGCGATGACCGCGAGGAGCAGCGAAGACGCGCATCGCGATCAAGCGTTGTGATTCGTTGCTTCGCAAGCTTCGGATGACCGTGCCAGTTTCACAAAGCAAATTTTATTTTAAAGCAAAAGCGTTACTGGCCGCGAACTTGCGATTTCACCATGGCGGTGCTCTGAGGAGGCACATGACGTCACAACGCGCGCCTCGCCGGGGATATTTCTCTCTCTCTCGCTCCCTAGTCACTACTGTGCATGCGCCACTAGTAGCCCCCAACCACAGGTGTTCCGCCTCTGCGTAGTGCCGCGACTTACCGCTGCCGCCGTTTGGTATGACGTCACGCCACGTTCCTCGTCGTTGCGCTCGCCTCCGCTCGCTTCGCCAGCTGCGTCGAATGCCTGATAACATGCCAGAGGATTGAAAAGGAGAGCTCGCGTGCGCCGCAACCACAGTTGAGGCGCCAGTATGGACGGCACCAATTCTGATAAGCAGGTGGAGGCCTGGAATCGTAATCGGAACGAAATGAAGAGGAAACGAATCGCCCAGGAAACAGGAGAACAGCGCGCCGAACGACTGGCTAAACGCCGCAACATAGCTAGACAACGAGACTAACCTGGACTTGCAATGAAGATTAACCAAGGTTAACCATGCTATGCCTTAGCTTTCGCTACGTATATCCTGGCATAACGGAGCTAAGCCACTGCCAATTTTCATGGCCTCGCGGTTCGCGCCGGACGCACAGTTCAATATGACCATCGCTGAGCGTTTCTGCCCGGCGTCGTCCGGCGCAGTGCCACTGGGCGTCTACGCGGAGACAGGCAAAGCATCCCAAACGACGAGGGCTGCACAACAGCATGGCCCAGGCGCTCCGTTGGGTTCGACAGATAGCCAGCCGACGCCAATCTAAATGCCGAATGTAATTCGGTCTTTATGGGAACCGGTGCGCGCCATTCCCTCAGCAGATCAGAAAAGAGAAAGAGCGGATCATCTGGATCTGCTTCACTAACGGCGGCAAAGCAACTAGGATGCTCTTTAGTTTCAATAACGAGTCGTCGATCTCCTTGCAGGATGGCACTGACAAATGTTACTATTACCAGTCTGCGTGATAAAAAAAAAGAAATAGTGAACAAGAAATGGAACGGCTTAACGGCCAGTCGCTAGGCGATTTTGTGCGCATTTGCCGGCTTCTTTCACGCTCGGAAAAGCACTTTTATGTAGCGCGTATTGAGCAACAGAAAGCTGTATTGTGAGTTTTTCATGTCGCTCTACCATTTTCTCATTGACACTTTTCATCTAACTAGAGTATTTGAGAAGTTGACTAATTACTTAGGACTAATTATCTAATTCGGTGGAAGGAAAAAATTATTTGAGTGTCTCCATGTGACGGCAAACAACATTACTTCTGTCCAGCTACATAGTTCTGCCCAGCTACAGCATATTTTTAAACTCTGGCTAAAGTTAGCTTGGTCACCGCTTATACATATTAAACTCTGGCTAAAGTTAGCTTGGTCACCGCTTATACATATAAATGAGAATTAAGGAATCTGAGCAGTGGCCCCATTATTTTAATTCACACCACGGCTTCCCATGAACAGCCAGCCATTCAACATTTATACTCGTGGGAGCGAACCTCATTGGCACGGTCTACTGCACAACATCATACACACTTCCTACGCATTCTACGCTTATTCTAGTGCCTATTACGAAGCATTTTTCTTGGAAATTCTTGTTTGCGACTATGGAAAGCACACTTGTGGAGCCTTTTGATCAAAGCCGATGCCTTTTTATCTTAGTCATCCTTGTGTCGCAGAATAAAGGTAAAAAAATGTTTTTAAGTGTAAAAAAGAAAGAAGAAAGGAAACCTAGGTGCCCGACTATTAATGCGAAAGCATTATATGTCCCTTGAACCAGAAACGCCGGCGTTGCCCGCAACAAGGGGCACGAAAAATCATCATCAGCTTCTTGTACGTTTGTACGTCGAGATTATAGACAGAACAAGTTGAAGAAGGGGACTTATGGTGGAGTAAAGTGAATTACGCTAAAGTGAATGAATGTTTAATAACATGGAATAAGGAATAGGAAATATGGTATAAGGGGAATAAAGGGTATTTAGGCGTATTAAAGCGAATTGATGTAGATTAGGGTGGATTCAACTTTATTAAGGTAGACCTCGGCGGATTAAGGTAGATTAAGGCGGATTAGCGTGGATTAAGGTGCATTAAAGTAGATTAACGTGGGAAAAAGTGACCTTCGCATTTCAATTTTGTGAGCATACTTATGTGACTGTCAGTTTTTATGTCACATCAAGATTTCACATCAACGGGAACAACAGGCGAATATTGTTTACAAAGAGATTTGCCCGATCGATTTATATATTCATATATATATACGTGACGAGGCAAAAGGAAACTGAGGAGCCTGATTAGTCACATCAAGATTTGACATCAACGGAAACAGGAGCCTAGGGCAATGCGGTTTGTTGGAGACAACCTCAATGACGCGGTCTACTACCCAGCACCGTACACACTGGCGACACATTTCACTATATATATATATATATATATATATATATATATATATATATATATATATATATATATATATATATATATATATATATACGGTGTCCTAGCTTAGAGTACGAAGGTTTTAAAAACGACGGAGTGTGCTAGTGGGCTAAGACGAACAATGCGGTGTTGAGGATCGCGAGAGCCTAGTCCACGTTACTTTTTTATTTTGTTTTGCAACTTCAATTAATTAGTACAAACAATATGCCCAACTTCCGGAAATACTGGTTTCAGCAAGAAACTGCCGATATGAACGTTGGTGATCACATTTAAAAATAGCCGACTGAATTGTTTGCAACTCAGCGCCATTCGTGGATCTTCTTGTGCTTGCCCTTAAAGAAAGCCCCCGAAATACAAAAATTACCGCGTGGTAGCGCAACCATAGGGTAATACAGCGAAACTATTTCATCGCTCCCAGCGGACCGATGAAGAAACGACATCCGCTTTACTCTACAGCTCCGTTGTCAGAGTTGTGGTCGAGGGAGGAACTTGGGAGGAACTAAGAGTATAGGATTTATTTACATATTTACATTAAAATAATAGATACATTCCACAGTCTAGCGTGACTCCCAAATGGAGCACGCAAGACAAAGCATACAGCACACGTGCACAAAGCTCCAAACACACTGCTTCTCTAGCACGAGCACACTCTAGCAGCCGACAAACTCCTGCTTAAGAAGCCTCTGTCCTCCCTAGATTCCTAAGGGAGGGAGAACTGCTGTCCAACCTTCGTCCAATCAGACCCTCCACAGCCGTTGGGGCGTGCGTAGTCGACCGGCCTTTGAGGGGGAGGGCTCACACACTTTGGAGTCCCAGAACCCGAGTTGAGCGGGTCTTCGTAACCAGGTGGTCACGCTTTCCCCAGCCGGCGCCTCTTAATTCCAGAGCTGGCTTTCTCCAGTAGTCGCCACGAGTGTCAGCAGACTGTGACGAATCCTGGGGCACGAGGAAAAACGTACCGCAAAGCAGCCTTTTGTTAGAGAAGCTCTTCTTGCTGCAAAGAAACCATGAAGGTCACGGCAAATCAACCAATAATACACGGTCCACCAAACGTGGCCAGCCCTGCTGCCGTTGCCGTCTCTGCGGAGAAGGCGCATGGTGGATTAACGCTGCCGGGGTCTTCAATTCTCTGGAGGAAGTTCATGGTAGGTTAGCGCTGTCGTCTTCGCCGGTTCTCTGAAGGGCGCCACCACCGCGGGTCGATCGAAGCACCTGCAGCGGGCTGAGAGAGCTTTGCAGAGCGGTACCCCTGCAGGCCGATCGTAACACCGTCTGGGACAGGCTCCACGTTAGCGGTGGCCACAAGGAAAGCGCTAGCAACTGCTGACCCGTCATGAAAAGCAAGTGGGCGGCGCTTCTGTATAGGAAGCAAAGTCTGGCCCTCGTGGAGCCTGTTTGCACAAGAAAAACGCTCATCATGATCGGCTGCACAGAGCGAGCTGCGGCGATGGTGTATCGTGCTTCGACGTGACGTGGCATAAACATATTCTAACACCGCAGCGGAGGAGCTCCGTGGCGGAGGATAATCGAGCGCAGAAGAAACCCCGAAACATCGGATGCTGTAGCTGAGACAAGGGCCATTGTTTCAGTCTAACATGTTAAATAATCCACGCACACGATTATCCAGCGGCAGCCGGTGGAAGACTTATACCCACTCTAGACTCTATACTCACTTTCACAAAAGGTGAAGTCAGCGGTCAAACCAGTTGCAGAGTCCCCGCAAGAGCTGTAGTCTGTTGATTCTAGCGTTCACAGGCATCACAGCTGACGCGCATACTGCTTGGTGGTTTGCCGTGATTGAGGCCAACAGGAATGTTTCGAGAGGCGGTGGAGCGTTCGAGCGAATCCAAGGTCCCCACATGCAAGGTCGTCGTGCATCGCCCAAAGTACCGCAAGACGCGGGCGTTTTGAGACGACGAGCAGCAGAGGAGCACCGTTGATTTAATAATTCTTGTGGTAAAGCTGGCCGTCACGAATCACGAATGGTGTAGCCCGTTCAGATCTGTGGGTCGCATCAATAATCGGCTTTAGCGAAGGGCGGCGCTGTTCGTTCTTGAAGTCGCCAAAGTCAGGAAAGTCCGATGAGATATTGTAGTTAAGTAGTCGTCGAAATCGTCATCATCACTACCTTCGCTCTGAAAGGGAAGACGAGATAGCCAGCAGGCATCTGTCAGGCACCGACCGCTCTTATACGCAACAGAAAAGTCGTATTATTGAAGACGCAAGGCCCGCCGAGCCAACCACCCAGCTGGGTCACGCAGTCCAACGAGTCAGCAGAGAGAATGATGTGATGGTCGGTAACAATCCTGACATAGCAGCCATACAAATGAGGTCTGAACTTGTGGATGGCGAAAACAACAGCAAGAAATTCCGGCTCCGTGACTGTATAATTCCTCTCTGCTTTTGTAAGAGTACGACTTGCGTACGCAACGACGTGTTGGCATCCGTCATGAAACTGAACGAGCACAGTGCCAACGCCGCCACCGCTTGCATCAGTATGCACTTCGGTGAACGCCTTCGGATCGAAATGGCGGAGAAGTGGCCAAGAGGTGAGCAAAAACTTCAGCTGCTAGAAAGCACTCTCGCACTGAGCAGACCATATGTAGGGAGTGTCCTTGCGGAGCAGGTCAGTCAGTGGACAAGCAAGCTGGGCGAGGTCTTTAATGAACCTGCGAAAATAAGAAAAGACCAGTAAACTTCTGAGGTCTTTCACTGTCTCCGGCTGCTTAAAGTTGCGAACAGCAGAAATCTTTTGGAGATCTGGCCGTATACCATCCTTGTCGACGAGATATCCGAGCACAAGGGTTCCTACCAACATCTATGTACGAATTCAGGAGAGGGATGTCTGCCCAGGAAACATTCTCATTGCATAAACAGGAGGTGGTTAACCTACCTCCAGGTAGCCTCAACAACTTACTCCTCGCGTTCGACATCGAAAAAGCCTTCGACAACATCGCGCACTCTAAAGACTCTACCATACTATACCGTCTCGCACACCCATCTACTTAGATTTAGGTGCACGTTAAAGAACCCCAGCTGGTCAAAATTTTCGGAGTCCCCAACCACTACGTGTCTTACAATCAGATCATGGTTTTGGCCCGTAAAACTCCATAATTTAATTTTTTTAATTGCAAGACACACATTGACACGGCCGGCACTAACTGCCCACCGTTACGAACCCCGACTGAAAGGCACGCCCCGTGGTCCCATCCTGTCTCCAGTCTTTTTCACGTCGGGCTCCGGAAACAAGTCCTACAACTGGAGTATATACCGAACCTAGGCTGTATCCTTTCCGCGGACATCACTCTACGGGCAAGCAAGAACCTTTATGGGGAACGGCAAGTGTACTGCAAACCACCATAGACAAGATTCAAAGCTGCCTTCAGGAAATATGTATGACATGCGCCTCAAACAAATCGGAATACCTGCAAATAAGAACACCGCTCACCAATTCCAACCTTGAGCACCCCCTTCATCTGATGAATGCCGGACAGGGTATCAATAGGACCCTGTTGCACCAATCATGGGCATGCACGTACAAGAAAATAACAACGCAAAGACTGCAACAGACCAACTCAAACACGCCGTCAATAGTATTACAACCCCCATAGCTATAATAGCAAAAAGTAAACACGGCATGACAGTATCACACACCACATCACGCGGCTACCCAACACTGCTGCTACGTTGACATGTGAGGGTCGACCGCGTCACGCCACCACCTATGACGACGTAACCCGTACTGTTCGCCGCGAGCTCGAGGCCGCCTGTTCACCAGCTTTCTCCACGACCCCTACCGATCCGCCAACAACCACCATTGCGATCATTCAGGCCGTAGTCAGACAAGAATTTGAGAACATGGGTCTGAACTCCGTGTGCTCAACGTTTCAACCCAGCGTTCCCCAGTTCTCTACCGGCCCTCCTCGTCCGCGCCAGTCCTTTTCTGCCACATCTTGCCGCAACCCGACCGAATGGCGTACCCCTGATGACAGGCCGGTCTGCTTCCACTGCTGTCGCATCGGCCACGTCGTTCGTCACTGCCGCAACCGATGGCCACCACCTCCTCGGACATACGCCACCACTTATTCCCGCACCTTTGGACCTTCTGTTCCCTACGCCACCCGCCATGAACTCAATGCCGCTGATGCCCCTGCTCCAAACCTTCGCTATAGCCACTCGTCCTCACCTCTACGACATCAGTCTCGTTCACCCCAACCGCTCCGCTTCTCTTCGCCGCCTATCGCCTCGCGGACCCAACCGGAAAACTTGGCACTGCAGCTTCTGGAGGTGAAGCTGCGTTCTCAACACTGCCCTCAAATCCTCTGCTCACGTTACCTACGAACCATAACCTTCTTGACGGTAACGCTGACGGCTATCCTGTCACTGCACTCACCGATACAGGCGCACATCTTTCTATTATGAGTGCTGACTTCAGACGACTCAAACAGCTCCTCACCCCAGCGTCGGCACGCGTCGTTCGCGTTGCGGATGGCGGTACTGTGCCTATCGTCGGCATGTGTACGGCACGTGTAAGCATCACCGGCCGCCACATCCCTATCTTCATCACCGTGACTGCTCATTGCCCCCACGACCTAATTCTCGGCCTCGACTTTCTCTCCGCGCATTCTGCTCTTATTAACTGTTCTGCCCTTCGCCTTGAGTTGCCGATTCTCGCAGAACCTTCTGATACACCGCAATGCCGCTTACGCCCCACCGGCTTTCTTCACCTGCCGCGAAAGTCAATAGCCTACATTGAACTGTTATTTTCCCCACCAGTTCCCTATGGCGAGTACCTCGTCACTTCTCTGCCCAACATTCCACTAAAGTATGACGTTACCGTGCCTCACAGTATACTTACTTTTACTGCGAAACGCACTCGCATACCTATTTCTTACTTTGGATTGTCAACGCAAATTCTACCGCAAGGTACGTATTTGCCTTGCCAACGTTGATTGTCTGGGTGGCCATCACGTGGCAGCGTTATCGCCCGATGGTTCTTGCGAGCTTAGCAGGCCCCTCGCGCCAGCCTCGGGCGCCGATCCCAACATAAAAAATGGTTGCGACGGACCTGTCCTATGCGCAGGCAGAAGACCTTTGCCAAGTGTTATCGTCCTACCGAGATATTTTCGACTTCGACGATCACTCTTTAGGCCGGGCGCTTGCGGTCAGGCATCGGATTCTTATTGGCGATGCTACGCCTATTCACCGACAACCGTACCGAGTTTCTGCGTTGGAACGCCAAGTAATTCAAACTGAAGTGAACAAAACGCTAGACAAAAACATTATTGAGCCTTCTTCGAGTCCCTAGGCGTCACCTGTGGTGTTGGTTAAGAAGGACAGCACGTAGCGCTTCTGTGTAGACTACCGCCATCTGAACAACATTACTAAGAAGGATGTCTACCCGCTCCCACGTATAGACGACGCCCTTCACTGCCTCCACGGTTCCAGCTATTTCTCTTCTATTGATCTTCGTTCTGGACACTGGCAGATTGCTGTTGACGATATGGACAGAGAAACAACCGCGTTCATCACACCTGATGGCCTATACCAATTTAAACTAATGCTGTTTGGATTATGCTACGCCCCTGCCACCTTTGAGCGTATGATGTACTCCTCGCTCCAAGGTTTCAAATAGTCCACATGCCTCTGCTACCTCGACGACGTAATCGTCTTCTCGCCAACGTTCGACACTCACCTTGAGCGTCTAACAACTATACTTGATGTATTTTGAAAGGCTAAGCTGCAACTTAACTCGTCCAAATGTCGTTTTCGCCACCGTCAAATTACTCTTCTGGGCCATCTCGTTGACGCTTCCGGAGTACAGCCTGATCCCGACAAAACTCACGCTGTCCGAGACTTTCCGGTTCCGAAGAGAGCCGCAGACGTCCGAAGCTTTGTAGGGCTATGCTGGTACTCTCGTCGTTTTCTTCCGGATTTTGCGACAATTGCTGGACCCCTCACTAATCTTTTGAAGAGAGGCGTACAATTCTCGTGGGGCACTTCAGAAGCCGCCGCCTTCCCTCGTCTCGTCACTCTTCTAAGCTCACCACCCATTCTCGCCCACTTCGACCCTGATGCCCCTACAGAATTGCGTACAGATGCCAGCGGTCATGGCGTCGGTGCCGCCTTAGCCCAGCGTCAGCGTGGCCAGGATCGCGTTACTGCTTATGCGAGCCGCCTCCTAGCACCATCGGAGCGCAACTATTCCATTACGGAACGAGAATGCCTTGCTATTGTCTGGGCGGTAGCGAAGTTCCGTCCTTACCTTTACGGTCGCCCTTTTTCCGTTGTCACTGACCATCATGCTCTCTGCTGGCTCTCATCGCTAAAAGATGCTACAGGCCGGCTTGGTCGATGGGCCTTGAGGCTACAAGAATTTGCATATCCCGTGATCTACAAGTCTGGTCGCCTGCACCAAGACGCCGACAGCTCGTCGCGTTACCCTGTTGACGACTCTGACTCCTCCAATATAGCCAGTACTGCTTGTGTATTCTCTGTATAACAGCTGCTTCATTTCACCGACGAGCAACGTTGTGACGCCTACATCAGAGCACTCATCGACCGCTTTGAACACTCTCCGGCCGATGCCACTCTAGGCCTCTTCGTCCTCCGCGACGGTACTCTGTACCGTTGTAACCTTCATCCGGACGGCACTGACTTCCTACTTGTGATACTTAAACACCTCCGCTCAACCGTTCTAGAAGAGCTTCACGATGCACCAATGACAGGACACCTCGGCGTATCTCGATCCTATGACCGTGTACGTCGCCGTTTTTCTGGCCAGGCCTTGCCCGTTTCATACGATGTTACTTCGCCGCTTGTGAACTTTGCCAACGAGGCAAGAAGCCTTCCCAGCTCCACGCTGGTTACCTGCAGCCGCTCGACATCCCTGCCGAGCCCTTCCATCGGGTTGGCTTAGACCTCCTCGGCCCATTTCGTGAATCTACATCAGGAAACAAGTGGGTTGCAGTCGCGGCTGACTACGCGACCCGCTACGCCGTAAACCGCGCTCTTCCGACCGGTTGCGCAACTGATGTTGCGGACTTCCTCCTGCATGATATCATTTTGATTCATGGTGCTCCGCGTCAATTGCTAACAGACCGTCGCCGTACGTTCTTAGCCAAAGTCACTGACGACATCATACGTGCCTGCTCAATACAGCACAAGTTTACCACCTCCTACCACCCTCGAACGAACGGTCTCACTGAGCGTTTGAACCGCACCCTTACAGACATGCTATCGAAATACGTTTCAGATGACCACCGTGTGTGGGACCTGGCTCTACCTTACATTACCTTTGCGTACAACTCTTACCGTCTCAAACTGCTGGCTTTTCCCCGTTTTACCTCTTGTATGGCCGTGAACCGACGCTACCACTGGACACTGTGTTTCCGTCCACCACAGCCTCAACTAGCGCTTATGCACGTGATGCAATCGCCCGTGCTGGCCATGCTCACCAACTTGCGCGCGTTCGTCTACAAGTGTCTCAAGACAAACAGAAGCAACGCTACGACCTCCGTCACCGTGATGTCCATTTTGTGCCCGGCACCCTCGTGTTGCTTTGGTCACCATCGCATAAAGTTGGCCTTTGTGAGAAACTGATTTCCTGTTATACAGGACCAATATCGCGCGCTCCGCCAAGTGACCGTTCTCACCTATGAAATCGTTCTAGCCACGCCCACTGCGTCCTTCGCTGTGGCAACCAGTGACATTGTCCACGTCGCCCGACTCAAGCCCTACAATTCTCCACGCACCCTGGATATTTAACAGCACCATGACGGCGCTTTCGGCGCCGGGGGGGGGGGGGGGGTAGTACTACGATATTATCAGGAGATACTCAAGAGACGAGCCGCCGCGAGAACGACGATGAAGTTGGTCTGTGCCCTGGCACGGGTGAGTGTCGACCTGGCTGTCTGGCTCCGGTGCAAATAGCCAGTAAATAGTCTTTTCAACTGTGTCTTTCTACACGCAACAACATAAACGATGTTGCTATGACCTATCCCAAGGCCCAATTTATCGTATATGCAGACGATGCTAGTGTGTTTATTTTATCGGCATGTTATACTAGTTTAATAAACAGCGCAAACAAGTTTCTCCAGCACATATCCACATGGTCTACAGAAAATTATCTAAAATTAAATTCAAATAAGACAAAAGCCGTATTTTTTTATGCGAGAGGCACAAAGATTTCACACAGTTACACCTTAAAGATCAACAAAGGGAGCATAGAAATAGTAAATGAAATTAAAGTATTAGGTACATACTTCTCTAGTATGCTAAACTGGGATCGACAAGTAGACTCTGTAATACAGAAGCTTAGCCGTATCACAGGAATGCTGAACAAGAACAGGTATCGTATATCAACATCCGTAAATATAATAATTTACCACTCACTATTTGCATCACACATTAATTATACACACCTTGTGTCGGGCACAACAACTGAAACTAACCTCAGGAAAATACTACAGAAAAAGTACGTGTCATTGCAAACGTGCCATATCACAGTCACAGTGAGCAGCTTTTTAAACAATACAACATACCCACAATCTACTCTCTATGCAACCGCTTTCTCCTTCGTATATGGCTCTCAAACTGAAACTCTGAGAACAGCGTATTCAATGAAATTGCCTGTCTGCAAAAAAATACAGCTACCTATATTACCCGTCATAGAGAATATTGGTCTATACCCCCTTCAAGAACCAACTATGGCTTGAAAATGACGAAAAATAAATTAACCAGACTGCTCAATTCATTACATGGCGCTGGCATTGACATCATTAGCATAACACCGTCAGAACTGTCGTTACTTATCAGAACCTTCTCCTAATTAATGAATCAAGCGTAATTTATTTTTCACCTGTATTTACATGCACATTTTTGCTCTTCCTTTTCTTTCTCCTAATTATTTCAATATTAATCGAGCAACATATCTCTTCACCTTTAATTATGCATCGTCAAGTGTACGCGATTTTCACTTTTATTTACGTATTGCCAAGTGTATGTAATATAGTGGTGCGTACTATCTGCATTGTTTTTTATTTGTCCTTATCCAGTTTCTTTGTTCCCCTATAGACAATTCTCTTGAACTGATTAATGATTGTACCTAATATTTCTATGTAATGTTCTTTGCGTGCGGTTGATTGCGCTACTCACTGCCACCATGTAACACAGGGGCTAAGGGCACCTCAAGTTGCCTCATTGCAGCTTTTATCTTAGCCCCCGCCATTGTATTTTAGCAATTGAAACAAATGAAAGAAAGAAAAAGAAAGCTAAGCAGCCAACAAGCCAAGGACTGGCGCTGCCTTCAACAAACACATACCCGCACATATCGAGACTGCACGCAATCTCTCCGGAGGTATACACAACCAGGATATGTCGCTGGTGCAACGACCACACAGCCACACTGACACACATTATTTACTTGTGTGAGGAGCGCACAGCTTAGGCAGTATACAGGCTGGTGAGCTCATCACAAACACTCGCCACGTGGTCTCGGGAGGCACGGCTTTCCGAGCTGGCGACCCAGGCCCGGCGAGCCGCCGTGGCCAGTGGGGCTGTGCAAGAGGGGTCCGCCCGAGATTAACTAATCAAGCTCATCCATCATCACATGGTTCATGAGCCAGCCACAGGAATAAAGCTTTGCTTTTACGTAGATGTCAGCTATAGTAGTTACATACTCAGAGACCGAAGTATCCGAAACGGACCGTTTCTTGGAGGTCACTCCAATGACGCGGTCTACCACACACTACCATACACACTTCCAACACATTCTACGGTTATCTTGGTGAACTTTACGAAAAGTTTGCTTTGACAATTCTTGGTTGTGACTATGCAAAACACACCTGTGCAGCCTTTCGGTCAAAGGGCATTCCTTTTATCTTAGTCTTTATCTGTACCAGATTAATATGTAAAAATATCATCGCTAACGATCGTATAACGGTTTCCTTGTCCGTTACCCTATTTTATTAGCTGTTACACCTAGAGCAACCGATTGCTTCTCTAACTCTCACCCCCCTCATCCCTCACGCAATGTTCCAAACTGGAAAGTGGGAGGCATATGAATGAAATAATTTAAAAACTATTTACGCTTCCGAGTATAGTCATCAGTCGTGTCGAGGATATGCTCAACGCAACCCAGCAAAGCGCAGCACTTCCAGCAATGCGAGCGCATGTCCGATGGTGTGCGAAGCACGTACTTATCCACACTGCGATTTCTACCAGGCTTACATAATGCATCTTTAGCCGTGTGCGGGATACTGTGCTTCCTGTTTATTCATAACTGTCAAATAAGGCTTAAAGCGAGGGACGTAACAATTATATTAACACAAATATGCGTTCGCAGCCGCTGCGTGTGCAATAGGCAAGGGCGCTGCGTCCGCAACTTAGTTCTTCGCCAGACCTTTTTTTTTTTTTTTTCGTTGCATGTTCCCTATGTATCGTGATGTGGTCAACTATAAAGAAATTTTTACAGCGACACTGTTAAGCCTAGTTTCGCAGCCGTTACGATGCGATGAAGGCCGGCGTGCTCGGTAGATATCAGCGCAACGTGTGCCGTACTCCAGAATATATGCATTGAAACGTAATCATCACGAGTTACAGAAACGTTACCTTACGTGTACTTCACTCGAATCGAAAACTTATTTGCCTGTTTATCTTAGCCAGTGTTTAATAACTTTTTTTTGTTACGTCGCGCTCAAGCAGCTCCAATTTAGAGATCAGCCTGGAGGGGCCCAATTCCACAAATATTTTAACGGGTATCGCGTCCGGGCCTTTTCGCTAAGGTCGATTGTAGTTTGGGCGGCGCATCAAGCTCCTCAGTGTTCGTGATCCCGCGCGCCCAACGTCTCATCGGAGTTGGCTGCCTCTTCCACACGCCTGCCGACGATCCCGCCTATTTAGGGGGACCTCAGCCCATCATCGCTGGCCCTCCCGGGGGGAGCATACGGGGATGACGTCGAGGCCTGTGCACCCGACAGCGTGATGTTTTACATTCAAAAGGTCAACAGAACTTCACTATCCTCGATGTATGATTTGCTCGGATCGGCACACATCAACGATTATTTTAATGCGAATAGCATTCTTTGGCTACTTCAGCCGTTTTGAGCCTGTCTGTCTATCTATACTCTTAAGCTCATCCAGTGGCCGAAGTTGTCTACTTGCTTGGGCCGCTAAGAATGTACTCCTGGTTGTGATGCCGCCGTGGTCGTTCCATTGTCGTCACTCCAGCACCGAGATCCCATTCTCATCGTGCGGTAGTCGTCAAACCTTCTTAACCGGCCCAGTGACTCAGGTGGACTGAAAGTTTAGGCTACTGGGTGTCTGCTCGTGATTTTGATGTCATCGTTTTCGTTGCATCGTCTTCATTCCAGCTTAGTCATCCGACTCTCGTCATGCGCTTGTCGTCGCGCCATCTTCGTCATACATGTTTGACAATATAGTCATCGTTTACGCCATTGTCATCATGTACTCATCCTATTGTCCTCATGCCGTTCTCACATCATCGCCGTCATTGCGTCATCGTTATACAGCCGCCGTCATGCATTTTTTGCCATATTGCCATTGCCATTGTCATGATGCCGACGCGTTCGTTAAATCGTCGTCATTGTACGTTCAACATCATATTCTCATCATACCGCCGTCGTGAGCCATCGTCGCCCCACAGTCTTCGTCGTACCCTTGTCATCGTGCCATCGTCGTCACACCGTCGTTTCGCTATCGTCATCATTTCTGTGACATCATCCCATTGTCGTCATCCCGTCGTCGTCATACCACCTTTGTCGATCCATCGACGCCATTCCTCGTTGGTCATTTTATCGTAATTACGCTATCGTCATTCAATCGTAATTATGCCGCCTTTCTCATGCCATCGTCCTCATCGCATGCTCGTCAGACCGACGCTATCATGCGTCTATTGTCTTACCGTCGTCGTCATGCTGTTGGCGGGGTGCGATCGTCGTTATTCCAGCTTTTTTTTGCTTTAGAACAATTATATTCAAGTTTATTAAAAATAGGAAAGTACACAGGAAATGTTGTACAGGACACCTGAATCCCTAGCTCAAGGCTAGTTGGGATCCGTGCTAGTTGTAATTCACAATCTTAACATCAATACGAAGAATTATAAATAAATCATATATACATAGACATTCATTTAGAACACAAGGCAGGGTACGTGTATTAGCTACGAGAAACCCACAGAGAGGAATTTCTATTTAGTAAATTATACACTGCAAGTGAAAGGGGTAAACATATGTACACCATCGAGATGAAAACTATGCATATAGTAGTAGTGAGTGATAATGGGATTTCACTGATTGTGAAAAACATTTTGCTTGTTTTACTTCCAATGGTAAGCTGTTCCATAGCAGTGCTCCAGCGTTGTCTTCGCCTTCCATATACATTATGCATTTTTGGCAAGAGAAAATTTCCCTTAAATGCACTGCGTGTATAGCTTCTCAAATGTAAAAAAATTGACACACTCAAAGGACAGTTAGTGGTTATGGTGTTATGAGTATACAATATAGTTTTAAGATTCAGTAGTAAATTAAAAGGCAGTATATTTGAACTTTGAAACAGCGGCATTGACTTAGCATTGTAATCCGAAAAAGTCATAAATCGCAAGGCCCTTTTCTGAAGAAGTACAATAGGTTAAACATATGAAACGTACGTGTTACCCCAAGATGCAATACAGTAGGATAAATGGCTATGGAATATGCTAAAGTAAATTGTTCTCAGAGTGGCAGGGTCGAAGTAATAACGACATTTATACAGCATAAAACAAGCCTTGCTCAACTTTTTGCACAGCAATGCAATGTGAGGCTTCCAATGAAGATGCTCGTCTAGTGTGACACCCAAGTATAGAATTGAATTCACCCGCTCAAGTATATTATGGTTTAGAGAAAGCGAATGACAGTCTCTTAGTCGTGCTTTCCATGAAGAAGTAAAGAGCATATATTTAGTTTTCTTGATATTCAGAGTTAGCTTATTTGACACGAACCAGTGGTTAACACTCCGAAGTTCATTATTAGCCACTTTAAATGTTTTGTCCAAGGAGTCTAGCGCACAAAGTAGCGCACTTCATCTGGTTGTCGTCATGCTGTTGTCCCAAAATTTAGGAATCGACATCTCATTGTCGTCATATGCCATCGTCGTTATACCACATCTGCCATTGCAGCCAGGTTATTCCTTCATCATTTCATCGTCACTGCGTCGACGTCATACAGTCGTCATGCTCACGGGCAACCGTGGAAAGCGAGTGCCGTAGCAATTTCGGACGATATAACAGTATGTGGCATATAGCCGAAGCGACAAAAGTCTCAGAATTATCGCTACACGTGTTGAATAAACGTGACTTCAGGAATACGGTCTGTCGCTACAATGTTCGAATGCTCGTAGCATTACCGACGACAGTCATCGTGAGAAGGGTTCTGCCGTAGTTTCTTCTTTTTTTTTTTGCAGTGTAGAATGCTAAATGAAATGCATCATGTAATTCTGGCAAGCGATGTTCGACATCCATGACGTATGTGGCAATCCATCGTACGTATCAAGACACGCTATTTTCGTTTAATCCTTGTATCCTTTTCACCAAAAGTACAAATTTTGAATTGTAAACGCTCTACGATCCCCGTGTCCGACACGGCTAATAATGTTGCGTCCATTGTTGTTATTCGGGGGCGAAGCGAGGAACAAGAAGCCGTTTCCCAGAGCTCACTAAATTGTCCACTGTTAGGGGGTAAGACCTCACCTTTATTCAAGTACTCACAGAAGCCCAAAAAGACCTCACCTTTATTCAAGTACTCACAGAAGCCCAAGTTTAGCATGATATCCGTCGGACTAATCTTTCAATATCAGCGTTTCGCGCCATCATGCACATTTGCAAACAGCGATTTTCTGTTTCCCCTAAGAATCCACGACACTGTAGTTCATGTAGTCTGAGAAAACCTGCACCGCAATTTAGATGCAAAGCTCTTTAACACTTACTCTATTTTATGTTTTTAAAAAAAGCGTACAAACCACCGCAAATGGCTAATTAGTGCAGAACCTTCTTAAGTCAACACTTTGGCTACACCAAGGCGTAGCAAACTGCAAGATGTGGCTTTCGAGGAGTTAACGTTACAGTAGCTAAATCTCGCATAGCGGAAAAAAGATGAAAAACAAATCAGTAATGCAATCCCCCTCCTGGGTACGAGCCATTGTGTGTCCCACTGTGTTTGTCTTCATCGGCTTGAGTGGTCCCTCTTGACGGGTTTTGGCACGCTTCAATGCACAAAGGTTACTAAATATAAACGCTAAAAATAAGGAATGCGCAATAGTGGAAAACCGTAAGACGTACAAGCTACGCTGCGTGGTCCCCTGAGATTCCTACGGTGTGAGCAGATTCGGCATCACCCGATGCCAGTGGACCGCTATAGGCTCACCGATGGCTTAACTGCTAGCGAAGAACTTGTAGTAAAAAGTGATTTCAGTCGCGAAAAGGTAGTTCGTCTACGCTATTCCTATTTTCAAAGTTCACTGCTACAAAGGTCAGCAGCCTTACGGGTCGACCAGTATCAACGCTGCCGTCGCGTATACAGACCTAACGGTTGTGAGTAACAACGTCCAAGCATTCGGCGAACGCGTTATTAGCAACAGTTACTAATAGTAGTTTAACCTTTACCAGCAAGCAGGCGTGGGAAGCAGGCAAATCAGAGCGAGACCTTCGCATCGCAAGCTCGATCATTCGCGGATAACAAGGCTACTTACAGTGGCGCGGTTCTTCAAGTGTGCGAGGCTACGCGCTGTAGCAGGTTGCTGTAGCACAGCTGCAAGCTTTCTCCGCGTGAGCAAGGACGAGAACTTCCGCCCCGCGCAGGAAGCGAGTTCCGGCGCATCGGGAAAGCAGCAGACGATCCATATACAGTTAGGGTTATAGTCTCAGTTTCCCCCCGACATTTACGCCCGAAACCTCCTTTTCTGTTTCTTTCTGTCTTCCCTTTTATCTTCCTTTCATTCCACGGCCAGCACGCCCATTCTTTCGGGCGAAACTTTCCTCCCGGAGCACGGCCCAGCGAACCGTAACGCTCTGAATCGGCGACACGGCGTCCGTTCGTTTATCGCATACCCTCACGTTAGCAGAGGACACTGTCGGGGTATGGGTTCACCCTTTGCTCCGACCGTCTCGGGCACCTCCCCTACCGTTCCGGAACGGGAAGCTCTTTCGCGTATATGTATGGCGTGCGCGAGAGATAGATGTTCGTTCACTCGTCACTCACGCGATAAGTACGCTGTCCCAGGGTGCTGTCGGATGCGATGAACGTTCAGGCTTTCCTTTCTCTGTCCTTTCTTTCTTTCTTCTTTTTTTTTTTTGATCAGGGCGCTATATGGAGAACCCAGAAATGAGGAAAAGTTATGCTGGCCTGGCGTTGCCACGTCCAGATGAATTCTCTTGTTTTATGTGACGAACGCACGATTTGATTATGAGGCACGCCGTAGTGGGGGACTATGGATTGATTTGGACCACCAGAGGATCTTTAGCGGGCCCGCCGATGCGCGGTACACGGGCGGTTTTTGCCTTTGGCCCCCATCGAAATGCAGCTGCCGCGGCCGGGATTTGATGCCGTGACCTCGAGCTCAGCGGCGCGAAAAAATTGCCGCTAAGCCAACGAGGCGGGTCCGTTGGCGTGAGCCTTTGGTAGGCATTGCGTTGTCCCAAACACCTGCTCAGTTATGTGTTTGAAAACAAAAATGTACGATCAGGACTAAAGCACGGGCTGTTTGGTCTGGCATTAGTGACGGTTAAGCAAGGCGAAAGGCACTCACTGGTAGTGCACGAACAACAGGAGGATCCGAGAGTCTCTGTTCTTTTGTTGGCCGCAACCCTACTGGTAAGCAGGCAATAAAGCTAGATAAAACATAGAGCAAAGTAATTGTTGTGTTTAATAAGTCTAATAAGGTAGAATGAAAATAAAAGTGAAGGAATAGATAAAAAACTCCCGCAAGATAGGAGGCAAACCCACATCTTGAGCTTTAGGCGTGCCACGCTTTGCCAATAAGCGTACCTCGGCAACTTCCTTTCGTTCGTTTTCTTGGTATTTTGTGCGTGTGCACAGGATAATTCTTGGGAGTGTTAGCCAGCGCCGTCCATGGTCATGGCGGCGGATGCGGGACGTGCCCTTTAACCGCAGGCGTCAAGTAGTGCGCGAGCTTGGGAGCCCGCAAAGTGGCCCAAAAACACTCCTACGGTATTCTTGTTGCACCAAGGCTGCCAAATTCGAGGTACTCGCTATGTAATGAGTGAGAAGAGGACCCGAGGGGCCTGATTTTTTTTATTTATTACAGCGAAGCTGTTTATGGCTAGGGTGCACAACTGGGGATAACTATAACTTGTCCCAAGGAGCATGTTAGGAACGTCGTATAAGCGCAATTAAACAACAAAAGAGCAGCGAGTAGCTTATTACGCGAGCGTGTGACGTAGGCATGTGCCATCTTTGTCATCGTCACATCTTGATGTAACGGTAACCGACGAGATCAGGAAAATAAGATTGAAATTAATTCAACGAACATTATTTACTTTTTCTTCTCTCGACAGAAAACATTTCTACAATCTGCTCGGTAAACTGCAGGGTGCTTTTCCGGCGCCCTGCAAGCGCCAGAAGAGCACCATGACCACTACATAGTGGATGCTCAGCAGGTGGACCTGCTGAGCATCCACTATGCCGGTGCATCGTTTCGGACGTGCATGACGTGTTTCCGGCTTCCTAATTTGCTTCCGGCGCACTCCCTCAGCCAAAGCACAGCCTTCGAGCATGACCTGTTTTACGTTATCCAGAGGGGGGCCGTCGCTGGGCTGGCAATTCGTACACCACCTATATCCAGCTGTATTTTTCGGTGCTACCTACATCGTGGCATTTAACTTGTGGTGGCGAAGGAAAGCACAAATCTCCGGAAATCATCGTCATCAACGCGTGTTCTACTTAGCTCCGTTGCAGGACGAAGGCCACTTCCGGCGATCTCCAGTTACGTCCGTCTAGCGACTTCCATCGTATGCCGGCAGACTTCCCCAACGCGCATCGCTCAATATAATACTCGACGCATATTTCCTTCCACTCTTCGCACCCGTGCCAGAAATAGGCGACCCATATTCTCGCCATAGTAGAAACGCATGTCAGCGAAATCCTATCGGAGTGCACACGTGATATCCTCGGGAGAGCCGAGAAGCTCCCCTAAAGGGTTTTCTCGCAGTCCTACTTCTGCACCGTTTTCTCCCACCCACTCACCTGACAGCGATACGTATACCTGCGTAAGAGAGCGGCGAGAGGAGCAACGAAACTCGGCTCACTCCTCGTCGCTGTGTTCCGAGTCGGAAAGAAAGTAAGTCGCGACATCGTGTTTGCCCAGCTCTCGAGTGTAGCTGTAGTGTGGAAAAGAACCCCAGTAGGAAGGGCGAGGTCCTTTCGAACTACACGAATCTTGCGCTGTTGAGCAAGGAGCTGCGTGATAGCTCATTGACTTCAATTCTTTTCTTTCTTCTCTGTTTTTATGTACGCAAGTGTCCCTTAACCTATATGAGAAGAAACAAAATAAAAACATAAACGAACGGAAAAGATATATAATAGAACAACAGTACCGACACCCTTCCAGAAGCGGGTTCCTTAGACGGCCAGGAGGATTCGATTACAGCCACCAGAGATCCGCAAATACCAAAAAGCGGTGGGACAAGCAGCGGAACCAATTGGTCGCGCGTATGCAAATACGGACACTTGGTTCACTTACATGATTGATAGATAGATAGATAGATAGATAGATAGATAGATAGATAGATAGATAGATAGATAGATAGATAGATAGATAGATAGATAGATAGATAGATAGATAGATAGATAGATAGATAGATAGATAGATAGATAGATAGATAGATAGATAGATAGATAGATAGATAGATAGATAGATAGATAGATAGATAGATAGATAGATAGATAGATAGATAGATAGATAGATAGATAGATAGATAGATAGATAGATAGATAGATAGATAGATAGATAGATATTTCCTGAAAATTCCTGAGAAGCAGCTTTTGGAAAGAATTCCCAAGGCGCACCTTTGATAGCTTCAGTGGTGCCATTGAATTTACGGGACTTCCTGTCACGTGGACGTTC
Organism: Dermacentor variabilis; assembly: GCF_050947875.1. Taxonomy (NCBI): domain Eukaryota; kingdom Metazoa; phylum Arthropoda; class Arachnida; order Ixodida; family Ixodidae; genus Dermacentor; species Dermacentor variabilis. The sequence continues at coordinate 53,111,302 of NC_134575.1, forward strand.
GCTTTATTTTTATTTTATTTTCTTTCTTTTAAAACCTTTGTAACCACGCACGAACGCCTGCCGCAGTGGCATATAAAAAAACAAGCTCACCGACGATTACAATCCTCCCTAAATGCGAAATTTGAACGCGTCTCTATACGTGTTCTCATTTCGCGATATATCGGCTGGCGCGGACAATCTGTCTCGTGCGGCACGTTGCAAACGGAGAGAAGTGCGGCAAGGCGCCCTCGCTAACCGGGAGATCGTGAGAGGAAGCGCGTGGTTAAAGCAGGCGACACGCGGTACGATTCGGCGTCCGATCCGACGTGCGGCGCTGCATGCTCCGGCATGCGGCATACGACGATTCGGGGCACACGGTGCGCGCATCGGAACGATCGAGCGGCGCGTAAGCTCCGCCCAGATCCAGTCCCCCAGCTTGACTTCATATCTACGTCGAGAAACGCCATATAAACAACTCTGCACAACATTGCTTCGCTTTACGCGAGCACTGCGAATAAAATTATGCCCCTGCGAGTGACAGAACACTTCACGACGGCGCGTTGGCCACTGACGACTCTTCTAACAGCCAGCGATAGGGCCGGTAGGCCTGGCTAGGCGGACTCGACGGCGCGTACGATCCAACCCGAGCACGTCGAAGGGCGCTTTTTTTTTTGCCAAAACAATTAACACTGTACACTTAGGTCGCCCTTACTTAAATACAATTGGTTTACTCGACGCAATCGTGGCGAAGGGCAAACATGCAAGCGAAATCAGCAGCCTCGCTCAGACGGTCGGTGTGTGCTGTCTGTCCGCGAAATGCCCTCGCGTCGCGGCTCCAGATCTCGCCAGAGCTTAGTGCTAGTGCACTGGGCGCTGCTTTGCATAACAGGCACACGTTCGAGATAAATTTACTAAACTAGTAACTATTTCGTGTCGGAAACAAACTGCAGCAGGCAAGGAAAAAAAAGACTGCGAGAAACCGGCCAGCCAGCGGCGCCTCCGTGGAGGGAACGTCAGACAACGTCACATGCTAGCCGCGCTGTCATTGGCTGCGGCGAGACGACGGTGCGGTTGTCGGACGCGTCGGACGATGAAAACCTGCCCTGTTTGTCGCAACGCCGGACGTCGGATCCGGCGCTTCGGCACGGCAGAACACCTCGATTCCGGCTGCCGTTCCGGCGCGTCGGACGCCGGATCGGACATCGAATCGGACCGTGTGTCTCCCGCTTGACGCGTGGGCGCGATTCACAGCAGCCGTCACCGGCCGACCTCCCAGACGACGCGCGTTAGTCTAGCGCCATCTCGTATCCATCGTCGCCGCACTACGCTTATCTTATTACCCTTTCGCCATATTTTCCTCCTCAACGTTCCTCCTCGCGTCTTTCATCCCCCGCTGCGCTCCGCGTTCGCTTTCACCTTTCGCTGTGCTCGTTCGCTCGGTTACGCCGACACTCGCCGCAGGAAGGGGCGCCTAAGAGCTACGCTCAAAAGTATGGCGTTCTGCTTTTGACCTGAATGTCTGCGTAGGTCGCGCGCTCGTCCACACGCAGTCCTGAGAAACGAACGTTCGTTTATAAGTAGTGAGAAAGCTGAGCATTCGAGCCTGTTACTGCAATAAATTTTCGACTCGCGATGATTGTCGAAAAGCTGTCATGCCTACCCTATAAGTTCAACTCGTACGAACGCCTCGTTCTTCCATTTTTGACTATTGGGTGATCGCTCCGCTAGATTTTGCTGCCACTTCCCGAGCTATTGTGCATTAGGAAGGCATGTTAACGCCATATCAGTGGCCCCAGGGACCAGTGACCGCTTGCCGGGCACACGTGATGACAGCAGCGTCTCAATAATGATACGGGAACTTTTTTATTGGTATCTGTTATCAGTTCACTTGTCTTTCTATTTTAAGACGAGAGCCTTAGACGACTCATGGGGCGAAACATTCGATGTGCGTCGTTACGCCGTCTAGCGTTGTGGCACCAAAACTCATAGGGAGTCGAACCCTCGACCTTTGGTGTTAATTTGGCCAAATCAGGCCGTAGATTTCTATATAAGAAAGCGTGAAGTCGAGGCAAAGAAGCGGCAGCACTACCTGCGGTGTTAAGGCAAAATTAATTAAGACACCGCTAATTAGGATAAAGTTGATTAAGGCACTCGAACCCACGACCTTTGATGGGAGTCATACCCGCGACTGTTGGTGTTAATTATGGCGAAGGTAATTAAGACACACTTAATTAAGGCATATAATAAATCAAATCACTCGATCGCACTACCTTCGGTAGGAGAAAACAACAGGAAGTAACAATGCATTAGAATTAAAGTGTCATGTGAAGTAATGAATGTCTCGTGAAAGGGCAGCGCCGAAAATTATCATCGATGAGCTGTCACGGGGACGGTAAAAATTATATCGACGAAAAAAAAAACCACCGTGTATACATCGAGGACACCGTGGCATTTATGCCAATGTCGTTGTGGTCAGGCCAGCTAAAATCTTTTTCTGATATTTCTTAAGGGCTCGCTTCAATGACTCTCTGTATATATTTACAGTATAAGATCACCCTGTTGGTTTAGAACTGGTGTGCAACATTGTCTTCCTTCTTTTTTGCGCCGAAAATAATGTTGTCACACACACAAACTCAATGTTTAAAGAGATGTTGCAGAGGCTGGCGCACACTACAAGAAATACCCGGCTGAAGAGCTTCCTACTGGCCTGGTTGATGCGCTCCATTGACGTTGATGCTTTCGTGCCGCATAAACGACGAAATAACCCTTAGCAGGTAGCACCACTTGCCCTCTCTTTGTTCTATATGTATTTCGTTTTTTTTTGTGTGTGTGTGTGTTGAAAGACCGTCAACGTCACCAATGCTTCCTTTGGATTCTTATAAATTTGTACGAGATGCCTCTTTACACTCATTACGAAGAGACTGCGAAAAGCTTTAGCACGTCTAGGTTACCTAAAGCGTTCTCTGCGCTCAGACCCCAAAGAAACAAAATTACTCACTCATAAAACCCTGGTGCTATTCCTTTAGCCCATCAAGGATTACGGGTGTGGGAGTTGGAATCCATACCTGAAATCCGACATGAAAAAAAAAACTTGAATCCGTTACACAAAACAAAAGCTATTCGATTTTTACACCGGCGTTACGCCAAGGATTCCTCCCCCTCTTCTAACATTCGCTCCATGAACCACTCTTCTCTAGTAGAGTGGCGTAACGTAGAAAATCTTAAACTATTTTACACCACTGTTGACTCTGAACGTTGCTGATCATTAGAATACATTAGGTTTGCTAAAGCGTCTAACATACGGAATTTTCACCCCCTACATGTAACACCCCTGTACGCCCGCACTGACTGAAATTCAAATAAATATTTTTTTCCCGATCCATTGAATTTTGGAACCAGCTTCCCCCTAACATGCGAAAATTGACACTTGATAATTTTGTTAAGGCAATCACTGGTTGATGCCCGTGATTACTAGGACCATGTATTATACACTGTTTATATACTATGTGTATGTATTGAGGCCATTTCTTTCTCTTTCAACATGTTTCTTATAATAGTGCTTTGCTTTGTACCTTTGATTTGTGTACCCCCTTTTGCTGTGTTTGCGGCACCCTTGATTTTGTTACCCCCCTCCTCATTCTTAGGGTTGCAGTATGTAGAAATAAATAAATAAATAAAATTATTTTCGGGACCTCATTCTGTGTATTATGATATGCCACCTTACGTTGACAAGTTGACAAACCCAATTGTGATTATATGGCAACTTAGACTTTCTTGAGTGGGGGGTGGGGGGAGGGCAAAGTAACATTGCATGATCGCGACTTCAGTATTCCCTTGAGTGGCTCCCCGCAATCCTTTCGTTCATGTTCACTGCAGTTCTTGCACTTAACGACGTTTGCAAAATGCTTTAATGGTCTCTCGCGCAGCAGGCTGACACCGAGCAGCGGCAGCCGCCGGTGGACGAGCGGCCATTCCTGCGACTGGTCTCTCCCGGCCTCCTGATCAGCACGCGGCTCGACGATCCGGCAACGGCGAGCATCCTGCGAGACGCCAGGATGCTTCCCCGCCGATCCCTGGTGCCCGATCCGCCGGTCTATAGGCCTGCGAGGGGCGAGACTGACTCCGCTCCGGTGACGTCACTTCCGCCTCCGTCCGAGGCCCCCGTTGATCCTCCAGAGTCCGTGGCTACGTGGCAGTCGCATCCGTTCGACTCATCCGCGGTAAGAAGTAGCGTGGTAAGAAGATCAGGTGTACTACCTCAACTTGGCCCAGTGCCGGCAACCATCCACGTTCTTTGTAAAAGTGTTCACACAGCTGTGAATAGTGAAACAAAGAATAGTGCAACAACAAATGCAAACCGAAACATTACCGGGGGGTCGCAGAAAAAAAGAAATTGGCACTTCGAGGAATCAACTTGGGGCCAACAACTGAAGTGTCAGCCCGAAGCCTGCACTACGTCAACGTGGCTCGCCTTCGTCGGGGCTCAAGATTACTTCCTTCACGCACTGCTAAACAGCTGCAAACAGGCTTTGTACGTTCACAGAAACTCAACAAACAAACGGGCATGCTCTGCGATGGATACTCGCCTGAATGATTGATTGGAAATGTCGACCAAGGTATATGTAATTGGCATGTCCGCAAAGTTCAATTTCCGTAATGCTTTAATTCAATGAAATGACGGTCTGGGGTTGTCAGTGAAAGCTCCAAGTAATTTGACATTCAGCTGTAGCATTTCTGCGCGTAGTCTAAACGGCACGTACCCATCTCAATGGAACGGGCAGAGTATCGAGCAGCAAACGCGAGGCATTTCTAGCGGTGCCCTCGAGTTCCGCGTTTTGAAGTTTCACTTTGAAGCGTTTCGCCGAAGAGATGTGTTTGACCCTTCTAGCAAGTCTGACAAAGCGCGTACGCGTGTTCTGAGCCTCGATTCGTTAAGCATGGAAACCAGCATCAGTCCCTATGCTCATACTTCCGTACTTTGTTCTCCATTCCCTTTGTTTTCAGACGCCGAGTGATGCATTTTCCTTGGCGACTTGGTCGTCGACTCCATTCCAGCCAGTGTCAAGCGAGGACTTTGACCCCGCGGACAGCGAAGCCACATCCCGATGGACCGCGACAGCTCGCAGGCGGATGACGTCAAGTCCTGAAAGCCAAGTCAGCCAGGTGTCGACTAGTGTCGCGATTTCCGAGCAAGCGAGGGCAAACGGCCAGATACGATAGAAGCGTCTTCAACGCTCAAAGAGAGGTCGTTGACGCATGTTCTACACTAATTATCGCAAGAACCTCGCCAGTTTACAGCCCTGTCCTCCTAAGTTAGAAACTGTCCCCAGCCTTGGGAAATTGAAAAAAAAATTTTAAAATGTCGGCGCTGCTGGGTAGTGAACTTTCTTTATGTTTTCATTGCCCATTGTATAGGGCTTTTTTGTTAACATTAAATTTGACTGATCAATTTATCAATGACGTGGGATTCTGGGCAACTTCAGCCGGGACGTTTTCACCTTTTGTTTGTATATGAGCAGGTACGAAAGACGTGAGTAAATGCAAAGCTTTCTGTGGGATGCTACATTTCGTCATTATTACGTAGTTGAACGCCATCGCCGTTCATTTATATTCTAGTGCTGACGTTACTGGACGATAGGAGGCTGGATGATTACGCAGCCTAGCACAGACGCGTATTCCTCAGGTGGACTGTAATATTCTGCAAACATATTTCGTGAAATAAACTATTGCTGTCGGTATTACTTCGGAAGTTGCATGTCACGTAGTTCTTCCAAGTAACGTGAGCCTATGAGCGCGTTGCCGCAGAGCGTTCCCTCTACACTACAGCCTAACATGTGCTTAAATTCTAAACATTCGTCTTCCTCACTGGTCTTCAATGTTTTCATTAGGGTCAAAACCTTCCTGCTTTTTCACATTCATTTCACTTGCGATCCTCACATAAGAACAAAGGTAAGAATAACGTTTCTTGCGCTTGCAGTATCTTTCTAAACAACTAACTGGCGTAGCAGGAGTATTGTGTAAACATAAAATAGAGTATCGCCCTGCCGCAAACTTTGGATCTGTCTCTACACAAAGCGTTGCATGGCACGTGGGTCAGGTGACAGTGACAAGAAGTTTATTAGTGTGTCCTGAGGAACTCGATTGGGGGGAACCGAAGGCTCCCCGATCAAGTTGGTGGCTCCGCCCACGACGGGACAGGGAGGTGGTGACTCTCCGCGACGTCGTGAGCCCTCTGGACGGCCTGTAGTTGGTTTGTGAAATCCGAGCTCTTCAGCAAGGCGTCCCACTTGGACAGGTGTACAAATAAATTACCAACTGACCGACCGATCGACCGACCGAGCGACTGGCTCACTGACTGACTGACTAGCTTATTTATTTATTTATTTATTTATTTATTTATTTATTTATTTATTTATTTATTTATTTATAAGTCCATATCTCGTTGTGCAGGCCCTTTCAGTGCGTTTGAGGAGCTCACTCGTTCAATTTGCACGATATGGCACAACGAGCGGCATAAATGCGGACGCATTAAATGTTGTAATTATTCTTGTAAAATAAAACTTCGGCCAACACCATGTTCCTTGGAAGTGACAGCTCTTATCGGTCACATTGCGCAAGACATGCTAAGTGGACTCTAATTAAGTCGCTTCCCTGCGCAGCATAAACTTAAAGCTTTTTATTTGTCTCGAACTAAATTCGAAAGAGAATCCTGATAGTGATGATTTGAGCGTGTGTAATAACAGGGTGTTTCCCTTAAATTTGGCCAAACTTTTAAAAATGCGCTAATGCTACGTAGCCGGACAGAACTAAGGTAATGTTGCTTGAAGTCGCATGGAGATTATTTCTTCCATTCTGCCTCATTAGATAATTAGACTTATTTAATAATCAACTTCTCAATTATTATAAATTGATGAGAAGTGTCAATGAGAAAATTGTAGAGCAACATGAGAAACTCCCGATAAACTTTTCTTTTGCTCAATACGCACTACATAAAAGTATTTTTCCGAGCGTGAGAAATGCCCCGTGAATACACCCAAAATTGCAGCGCGAGTGGCCCCTCGAGGCAATTCCCGTGTATTCGCCGGGTTCTTTCACGCTCGGAAAAGCACCTTTATGCAGGACGTATTGAGCAAGTCTGATATATTTAGTGCGAGCATTACTCATACGCTTCATATTCTCACCTGTACATCACCGTTTTGTGGCCTGGTGGTGGCGCTCACAGTCGGGAGAATAGAGAAGAGACTGGCTGCCTAAACCTTGTCTCACAACATATGTACACAGAGAGAGAAAGATAGTCAGCATGAAAGAGAAGTTCACTAGACCAGTTGTTGCCTGAAATAATATTATGGCACAAAAAAAGTGTTGTTCAAATGTAAGCATAAAATTTATTAATTAACCAGCGGTTGATAGTATAACTCCATTCGTCAGGACAGGATAACTATTATAACCATTAACCTGCCCTCACGATTGGAGTTCCACATCAGAAGTATGTACATATGCAGTGTTCGCGAACTCGCCGGATCCAGTTCGTGCATTGCAATATGTGCCGTTATTCGCTAAAATGTAATTAGCAAAGTTTTGTCGGTTTGTCGATACTGTTTCTTTTTTTCAAATTTCCCGTACAAATAATGTCTGCCTCTTGCAGTAATCCACTTGAAGAAGTCGAATTGTGACACCAGCGAAGGGGGACCTTTTTTTAAATTCTCTTGATATTAAAATAAAATGCCCCATATTGTCCAAAAGAATACAGCCGACCTCTCAAGGGAGTCATGGTTTGTTCTGCGTGGTACCTTTGGCCAGGTAACGTTTTCTTTCACGTTCACCATTTCGCCTTCAACCTTCCGTTGAATGCGGACGCCTCCACAAGGCAGTCGAACCGGCCCATCATGGTTATCGCCACTGCCGGCATTCTCACAGAGAAGCCCTGGCGATCGACGGCGTGATGTAGTTCAGTGCTTGACGTCGTTGTCGAGTACGGCAAGCTCAGACCCAGCAAGTTGAAGTTTCGAGTCGATCGTAGTGTCCTTAGAGGGTACGACTTTACCTGCTTTGCTGAAAACAAAAACAAAGAGAATGAGATCGAAACTATGTCTTGTTTGCGGAATGTATTCACATAAAATGGAATGCAAATAAGTATTTCCAGTAACTGAGCCTAGAGACCACCAGAACATCGTTTCATCGGCAGTTCGAACAGTGATAATTGTTACAACACTCTGTAAGACTCATCGCCGTGACTAAGACCGACAGGCAGAACACCGGGCACTGGCTTCTGGAAGCATTGAACGAACTAAACATGGAATTCGCATTTCGTAGAAGGGAACTGTGAAGTCCTTACACACGTTCTATGCCACCTATGCAATACGCCGACTGCTTCTGAGAGTACAGCTAATCGGAGAACTGGGCGAAGACGTCGGGAGCTTACAACCACCCAACCACCAGAAAAATTCATTCAGCTTTTAGATGTTCTTTTTTAGGTCATTGACAGTTTACAGGCAACCTGCGCACTTTGTGCCTTGAAACCTTTGTGGACTGGTATACCTAAAAATTTTCTGCTGCCAAACCGTTCGGAAGTCAATGGGTCATCAGAGACCAAAGGAAATTGGCTGGTTAACGATGGCTGACTGAAGGTTGTGTAACACACTTTAAGTAGACAAAAGCGCAAGTCTTAAGTAGGCACCTAAGGCAAGAGAGAGAGAGAGAGAGAGAGGGGGGGGGGACTTTAGTAGAGTTAGAGATGTTAGCTTACGGAAACGGTCGGCACGTGAAACCATATGGTTACGGTGAAAGCTGAACTAAAGATGAACAGAAGAAATGAAACAGGGAATGAAAATACGTAGGAAAGCAGAACAAAAACAAATATTATCAATAAATTGAGAAAAAATGTCAGCAAATTTTGTTGTCAAAGAAACAAAAAAATATTTCAAATTACACAAATCAATGCGTGATTGGGTAGCATTCGGCGTAATGTCGGTTCCGGCAGTGATATTTGAGTTCAGCACTACGTCCACCTGTGACGTACCACACTTCTAACGTAAAATAAAATTCCGGAGTTTAAGTAACGTCTTCAAATTGCGCTGGGTTATGAGGGACGTCATTGCGGGGCCTCCCAAGTGATTTCGACCCCCTGGTGTTCTTCAACGTGCACTCAGAGCCCGACACAAGATTGCTTTTTCAACTCCACCCTCCGCCATAGTAATGCAGCCTCCGGGTGGTTGGCATCCAACTTGCAATTTCAAGTTCAGCAGCGAAAAAAACCGTAACAACAGAGCCACAGAGACGAGTACGCGTGATGGTTGAGAGGAACTTGGTACACACGCATATCAAACAAATCGGATGGCTTGGCGACGTCGCGTTCGGCCGGGTAACGAGTTCGCGACAACGGAAACAGAAGGACGCCGACAAAGCACAGTTGTTGATAAGTATCGGACGTTCCGTTGGTTCAAGGAGTGGCATACGTAGTCCACTGGACCTCTGTCGAGAAGCGCACCTTGAACACTCTTATGTTTTCAGGCCTTGGGGGAAATGCTGCTTCAGCTTTGCGCAAGCGACGAAGGCGATCGTGCCATTTTGTGAGATGCGCGGACTGTATTCGAATTCCTCATGATTCGATCCGTTTGCGCTTGTCCTTTGTCAAGAAGGCAAAATTGTCTACCGGAAGTTATATATATATATATATATATATATATATATATATATATATATATATATATATATATATATATATATATATTTACATATTATTTACATATACATTTTATATACATTTTTATATACATATACATTTGACATTTTATTTACATATATATATATATATATATATGTGTGTGTGTGTGTGCGCGTGTATGTGTGTGTGTGTGTGTGTGTGTGTGTGTGTGTGTGTGTGTGTGTGTGTGTGTGTGTGTGTGTGTGTGTGTGTGTGTGTGTGTGTGTGTATGTATGTATGTATGTATGTATGTATGTATGTATGTATGTATATAATAGATAGATAGATAGATAGATAGATAGATAGATAGATAGATAGATAGATAGATAGATAGATAGATAGATAGATAGATAGATAGATAGATAGATAGATAGATAGATAGATAGATAGATAGATAGATAATTCCATAACATGGCCAGTAAAGCTAGTTAGCCGTTATTCATCATTGAGAACTGTAGGCAGGTTCAAAGATTACACACATACAAAGAATAAGGCACAACGAATGATGGCACAACGGGACAGCGCTTCGCTGCACTGGTCCTTTTTTTCTTTCGTGTGCCTCAGCTGTTGCCCTTCCTAAATATTAGTATGGAAAATTCTTCGACTGCCTAAACTGTCTCACGAAAGCTTCTTTGCAATCTGCTGTTTCTCACGAGTAATTCAAGCAGCGCAGCAACGAACAGGCAGTACCCGCTGGTCTTCTTTCCATCGCGCCGCTTACACGCACAAAGCGCTCACCTCGAATTCCCCAGCTGTTTGGACTCGCGTATCGTGTCCGGCAGCGCAACCCGTAGCGTCTCCGGCAACGAGAGCATCAGCGAGGAGGCGAGAACAGAAATGGCTGCCAGAATGGCCATGGGGATTGAGTCAGTCAAGTAGGTTCTCTGCAAAAAAAGAAAGAAAAATGATAATAAAATAGAAAATAAGAAATAAATAAGAAATTGAGCGTCGATTTAGCTGAGAGTGTGGGAGGAGTGCGCTTGCATTACGTTGCACATCTTTCAGCTCCGGGATTCACGATTGCAACCACGTTCACCACACGGCTAAATGTTGTTCATATATATATATATATAATCTCTACGAGGTAGCTGCCTTCAGCACACTTTACGTACACGTTTTTTCCACTTTAACACTCCTACTGGTTAAAAAATTGCCGGCTCCCGTAATCGAAAGTAGATGTAAGCTTGAAATGGCAACCCGCAAATCAGATTGGTTGTAGATGATGCTAGCCACAATCTTAAAACAGGTGTAGTGCATGTTCCCAACGGCACACCCCACCACACCGCACCGCACCATACTGTGCAGTCGTCCCTATGGACGCTGCCCAGCTAGAAGAAAATCCACTTGAGGAGCGCCACGGCATCGTGGCGCCATCTCTCGAGGCGACGCAAAACCCTGCGTCACCGAACTCAGGGACCGCTGGCGTTCAACACAGGCAACCCTATTTCGGCGCCAAAAAATAACAATAAGGTGTATGGTGCCCCGTATCTGCCTTTTAAACCTCGGTATTGGAAATGAAAAATAAAGCTTCAGCGTGCTACAAGTTGCAGCTTGAATGATATTTAACCGAACATTAGGAAAAACTCGGAAGCAATATTTTTTTGTAACTTGTTTGGGCAGTAGCTAGCCAATGTAATGCGGTACTGTACAAAGGGTTGGGGGCCGGAGGCCGCATTTTTAAAAGTTTTGACTGGTCGCCGGGATTATCTCGTTTTGTTCGGCAACTTTCCCGGATAACAGCTCTGGCTTTTGGCTCAAGGTAACTGCAAGGTCGCCGACAATAACAACCATAAAAGCATTTCATGCTTAAAAACTCAATGGAGGAAAGAACACCAGAGGATGAATCTCACGGTCAAGCGATAGTTGCCCGGTAGGTTCGCCGAGGCCGAGATATACGCTGCTGGGTAGTGGGTGCTGCGACCTACGGGTCACAGGGCCAATCAAGCTGTGAAATGCAGCTTTTTTTTTCATCACACCTAACCACGTCCCTGTGCACTCTTATGTACCTGCCATGTGGTTAAATATACTCAAACGTGGCCGCGCCGGAGTGCAGTCCGCATGGTGCACAGCTTTCAGCCTCAACGCACTCCGAGACGGGGGACGCAGTGGCGTACTCATACTCCCTACTAGAGTGGTCATTCTATTGGACACATGCTTTGGTCAGCCATATTGTGACGCGTTCTTTCCCTCCCTCAGCAAAGAGCGATCTTATTTCAATGCGGCGTTCAAAGGGCAACTCCGGCGATTTTATATTTTTTTTTTGCACCATATTGAGATATCATTTTCAAATGTCATTGACAGTTCCGACACCGGTAGGGTGGCTCAATTTGCTTAGATACCCATCAATAATTTCACATCACCGATAAATAGGTAGCCGTGTGACGTCACGAAAAGTCGATGACGTCAGATCCTACAATACCGTACGATGTTAACAGGCAGAACGCGTGCTAAAGGCGCTGTACATGTGGTGCTAAGGCCAAAATAAGAAAGCGAAGCTGACGATGTCTTCTGACGACTCAGGAGTTTCTCTAGCTATTTCGAACTAGAGAGCGGCGATTTCAGCCTCTCAGTAGGAGCGCTGAAGGATCGCCATGTGCTGCTTTTGACCATTCGCCGCCCCGCGAGATAGCTGGCGTGCCCAAGCTCAACGCAGCGCGCTGCGGCAAAAGAAGCGCTGGTTATCACGTCTGTCAAAACGGTCAGTGTCGACCGTGGTGTCGAAGAGGAAGGGCACAAGCTTCGTCGTTGTTGGGGCGAAAAGACGGTGTAGTGTCTGACGTCACAAACACAGGTTGGCCAGTAAAAAGTCATACATTGGTTGGAACGAGTCGGGAACGCGCAGCCGATCCTTAAAATTCGTTTTCAGGAAAATTAAGTGACTTGCAGCCATACAGTATGGCGCGCATAATGGTAGTGAAAAAAGGAACGTATACTATAGAAAATTTTGTTAAGATCAGCGGATGTCGCAATATCGCCGGAGTTTCCATTTAAACTTTCCAGCTTAACGCGTCCTGTTCGGTAGAGCAGCGCTGGCCGTCGCGTACGCAGGACTTGCCCAAAACACGCCAGCTCTGAATTATCTTAGGCAGCCATATGAAAGCTGCGGGGAACAGCACACCGAGACGTTGTTGTCGTAATTGCTATCGTAACAACCGGAAAGTGGCAGCTGCGCACGACGGGTGCGGCACTGACAGAGTCTGCAAGGTGCATCCTTGCGCACGAACTCCCCGGACGAGTGTTCTCTATTCATACGCGGCAGCGACCTGTTGGCGTGACGCATCTCGCGAGGCAACTGCTCCTGTGCAGAAGGAACAGCGCCCAGAAAGCTATCAGGCATCTCACACCGCTGGCGTGATGGAGCGCCATCAGTGAAAGTAAAAGCTTTACGTTTTTTTTTTGTTTTTTTTTTTTTATTTCGAGCCCAGCCACCACCGCCAGTACGTCAGTGCTACGTCACAACATATTTTGAGGGGTGCGGGAAGGGGAGCATTTTGTATCAGCAAAATTTCTTCAAGCCTATAAGGTCTCAGGCCGTATTAAAATACTATGTAGTTCATATTTACCAGTAAAAAATTAACTAGGCACCGAGAAGACATCGTAAAAATGTGACGTCTTGTCGAGGTGGTGCGGCAACTTAAAGACGACGTCGCCACCCCATGTTCTTTTGTTTCTGCCTCTTTTCCGTTTTACCAAGTCTCATCTCAAGAGTGGCGTCTTCGGTAATTCATCGATGCAGCCCGAGCAACTTTATTCCTATTATTACATCACAATATGTTTCCTGTAGATGGCAGTGAAATCAGTTTTAAGGAAATGTGCTCCGAGTCGTGCCGGCTTACCAGTTCCAACAAAAACGGTATTGCATCTCAATAAGTTTCCTGTAGATGGCAGTAAAGTCAGTTTCAAGCAAATGTGCTTCGAGTTGTGCCGCTCACCAGTTCCAACAGAAACGGTGCCGTCGAAGAACCGACACGGGTGCCCACCAGGCAGGCGCTGACTCCGACCGTGCGGTACAACGTCGGGAACACCTCGGCCGCGAAGATCCACGCCAGCGTCAGCGAGGCGGAGGCCAGCATCTTCCCGCCGATGGCGCACATCTGGCGAGGCACCACCCACTCTAGACAAGTTTTTGGAACAATGAAGTTGCGAGGATTAACATCCCGAAGCAATACACGGGCTGCTTTTCAATGCCTGCCACTGTATTGACAGCTTTCAATAACATTGTCACTTTTTTTTTTCTTAGTTCGACACCTGGAAACCGTCGTTTACAACTATGCTACTCCTAGGGTTGAGGATTGGGCAAGTTGGTATTGCATTCTAAAACTGGTACAGCACTACATAGAAAAAAATAAACAAGCCGAGCCTGCCGGCTCGGCTTGTTTCTTTCTTTCTATGTTGCGCTGTACCAGTTCTAGAATGCTATTCCAAGCTCCACTGTCTCTCTCGCATCTGCTTTTAAATGCGATAGCATTTCATTGGTTAATTCCCCCAAAAAAAGTTGCCGTCTCGCAGCAATGAGTGAAGGAATGCGAGGAGGAAAGTGGATTAGTCTGAAGCTAACCGCGTCCGCGCTGCGATTAGTTAGCGCGCACTTTGACGTCACAGGGGAAAAATGCCCACGTGGCCTTTCCGCATATGGCGAGATGACGGCACGCTAGCTGTGGCTCAAGCGCTGACACCGACGCTGCTGTGCTGGGCACAGGAAATTCCCTAACTGCTTGCATGCTCTTCTTTAAGTTGGTTGAGTTGCCTTTTGCAGCGAACAAGAAAAGGTTGCTCATTGCCTTCCTAACCATAAAAAAACACGTCTTCCAAAGTCGAACGGAGAAAACGACTCTGTGCTGAATTTGAACGTCGCCGCTACGCTGTCGAAAAATAGGAAGTTAGAGAGCGTCGACTGCAACACATATAAAGAATCCATGACAACCATGCAACAAATGAAAGAAGATAAGGACATGACGCCTCCCTGACTAGCTACAGCATTTGAACCTAACGAATCGCACGTAATCAATTACATTTCCTCGTTATTTATATTTGATTGATTACTTTCTGTTTTCTCAGTAACGCTCACTGTAATTTCATTACATTTTTTCCGTAATCAATTACACATAGCCAGGTACTCTGTTGACGACACAAGCTGTAACAGCGACTCAGCTTTCAGTGCTCGAATTCGGCGGGATATACAGCAGAACGCCGGTGGTCGCGCCCCCTATAGCAGCCTCAAGAACGCACGGACAGGCCGACCAGAGCGCTCAGTATCTGGTTCGCCATCTTAACGCTCCCCAGTATTTGGCATGCAAATTGAACATGTGCTGCTATGTTATGGCTTGATAACAACGGTCTTATTTATTTATCCTCGGGGCCTTTCGGCATTAGAGAGGAGAGTGGGTTATACAACAAATAAGGAGGAAATATATTACCAGCCTATAAACAACATTTGCTAATTATACAATGTTAGCTGAAAGAATAATAAATACAGAAAGGTAACATGACGTATAAAAATAACATTAAAAAGAAAACACCAACATTAGTTGGTACAAATGTTTGCTATTAGACAGTGTTAGCAGGTGCTTATCGAAAAGTATCATTGTTATTAATGGAAACAATATCAGAGGGACGTTCATTCCAATCTTTTGGCGTACGTGGCAAAAACGAGTGTAAAACATATGTCGTGTTACATGCGCCAATCTTAACGTTATGGTTGTTTAAGGAAAGTGTCAAATATTTTTCGGCTGACTTCGATTTGCAGCAGGACACATTAAGAGACCATGAAAAATCTCTCTCTCTCTCTCTCTCTCTCTCCTGGAAATAACGACCACTCCTATACGGTGTTTTCTGGCGGAATTGAAGTATAGTGGTTTAGGCCGTCGAATATACAATCAAACATACGAAAGCTCATTAAATTCGCGAAAATTTTGAGTATCAAGTTCTCCATTCGAAGGATTCGATTCGTATTAAAACTTTCGAATATTGTCGCAGCCTCTTCCGTATTATCCACAGTGCGCTTGCTTCTATCGTCCTCCATACATGTTGACGTTGGATTTATGCGCTGCGAAACGCGCTTTCATTTTGAATAAACCCACATAACTCATGTGCCCTCATGTCCATATGATCATATGAGTTCCCGTATGAAAAACTGTATGGTCCAATAGAGAGAGATTCAAATGAGAGAAAAGCAGGGAGGTTAACCAGCATGGTCCAATAGAAACACAAATGACCATACGGGAATTGCGCTATGGGATGAGTCGTGTCTTCATTTGAGAAATGATGCGATGACCGGCCAAGCTCCAATCCAATCAAGCTGACTGTTGCACGCGTTGGTCCATGGATGCCACCTCGGCAAGCCACTACTTCAATTTTTGCACGAGGAGGGCCGCGAAGCTTTCATTTCATATGAACAACTATGCCACAGGGCGAGCTTCACACACAAAAAAAGAAAAGAATCGCGACTTTAAAGGGCCCCTCGGCAGGTTTGGAAATCCGAAGCAGACAAGCATGTCGCGTAGAGCATGTGGCGACAATCGTGTCAAGAATGTATCAACCGCTGCACGACACTGAAACATCCGAAATTTTACAGAAAAGTCCTGCGCCCTCCCTTTCCGAGGAACCGCGCTTCTAGTCGAACAGTCAACGTCACACCCACAAATGCCTTTATACGCAGGATGCACAGTCTACGACATCACCGATTAAGGCACGTGACTTGGGTAATTCAGTTTATGCGGAACGCGCAACACTGTCGCTGGAAGTCCGCAGTGGTGCCGCAAAAGTAAAAAAACTACAAACACGAAAAACATTTCACGAATGTCACACAACACCGATTTCTTGTTCTCGATCGGCCGTTACCCTGGGGTCCAAACTTGAAAAAGAGAACCCGACAGTGAGGTCAATGTGATGGTGAATTCATTGCGTAGGGCCGGATCAGTATCATCGATGCTAAATGTTCCCAATGCCTTACTTCGACATCAAAATAGCATCAAAAGCGACTCTAAAGATTATTCGCGAAAGGTCTCCGTACATGCCTAGCAGTTCCACGAGTGACTTCTATATGTAGCTGCCTAGTTATTGCTGAGGCTTGCCAATAACCATTTCCACTTCTGAGAACGTCAGAAACAGCTCGGAATTTTTTCTGGCTTCAAACCCAGCATAAGAACCACTCGTTGGCTTTAGACGTATAGAGCATTCACAAAAGTCGTGTCCACAAAGAAACTCATAAACCTCTCCATATCCTGCCACAAAATGAGTTTTGGAAATCCGATGTCGAGGACCCTCCGTGGCTGCTTACGCTCCCGAAAATAGAGTTGGCGGTATTGTGTATAATTCAATAAACGAGTCATCTTCATTAAAGCGCCTCAACAACTAGCACTATACCAAACATCTATTCAGGATGGACCAATGTCAATACGAATGACCCCAGTATAACAAACTATTCACCTTCAGCATCTGTTATACAACACTTGAATAAATAAAGATCGTTTGTTATCTAATACAACGTCGACTACAATGGCTGAACGATTCGCTATGTTATGTTCCTTAAAATTTATAACTTCTGTATGTAAGCTTCAAAAGTGGGTCGATTCTAGAGACTCCTCGGCGGAAATCACATCACTTTGCAGCACTAAAATGAAAACAATTTTTGCTGTAATAACTTTATGAGAGAGTCAAACAGCTCACAAAGGTAAACCGGGCGCAGAACGAAACAGTATTTCAGAGTATGCCGCGTCATTGTAATATTCAATGCAATACAACAGCCGAGGCAGCAGTACAACAATGACATCGCAGAGACGATGTGACCTCCCTCACACAATCTGAAAGTGAACTGCGCTACATTCTAAAAGCAACACCATTCAAAATATGAAAAAGCGCGGGGTTTGACCAAAATTGCAAGCGCTTCGATCTATTTTATATTAATCCGCTTATTGAATTCAACATTCCACTACCTTCAGATAAAAACAAAAATGCTTATTCATTGGTTACGGCTGGGCACTGCATACGCAAAACACTTTTTACGCGGAATTTGCCGCACTGATATTCCTCAGTGTGATTCTAGATTTGTTGATGAAGGGACATATCGCCTTCTAAATCTGCACGTCAGGAAACACCAAAAGGCTGACTTAAACAGTACTTAACCATGTTAGAACGTAAACCTATCACTTTAATTAAAGACACTACTGGGCCCGTGGCCTACAAATGCCATACATACGTTCGCTTTATTAGCATTGAAGGAATGTCGTGAGGACAGCGGCGTTGCTAGGCGTTACCCCCTGGCGCGTGCAAAAAAAAAAATCGTTTATAAGAGCCTTTTCCATATTTACCGTCAATGTCTATGTGTGATATTATTGTGTTCGCATCATTGCTTGAATGTTTCTTTGTAATCTTGTGGTGTTATTTTTACTTGTATGTGATAACGTAACTGCATGTTGTACTTTTTCCACTTTTTGAGAGCCAACGAGTACCGGTGCTGTATTCGCGCGTCAACATCTCCTTTTATCACGTCAATAAAAAAAAACAGAATATTGGAAAAAGGAAACGGGGCTCGTGACGCAAGCGCGACGAGAACCTCGGTTCCGGTATCGGATAAATCAAGGGAAGAAAAATGTCGCTCGGGGACGCTAGTCGAGGCAGAAGATGCGGAGTGCCTACGTTGGCAATGAAGTTTGCCTCCTGGCACCATGGCAAAGCGACATTTCGGTTACCCCTTTCTCCTCTAATAAAGAACCACTTTGAATATTTCTTGCGGTCGAACGTTCCACAAGTGGCAACCCATAACTTCCAGGGCACAGCCAATATTTGCGACGAGGAACGGCGAGGAGGCCCCTTAAAGCCCGGAATACATGGAGCGTTTTTGAGGCGATTTTTGCCTCACGGCGCCGATTTGACGCCCGGCGTCGAGAAAAACGCCCGCCGCCGCCGATCAGGACCGGCTAGATTTTGACGCGGCGCGCACGCGTCTGACGCTACCGGAAGTGCCTGTCGGAGTCACTTCCGTCTGTTTTCGGCGGGAGCGGCCAGCCGTCTCACCGTACCTCGCCGTCCCTTGAAAACTTCGCGCGCGTGCGCTGGTCAGCACCATGGCTACGTCGGCGAAAGCATCACGCGTGGAGTTTAACGACAAACTACAGACATATTAGCGGGATATTTATTGCATAATTTATTAATTATAACACAAGCAAACAACATATAAGCATTGTTCGTTCATTTAGTGGTAGCCAAAACATTTTTGCCTTGTCTGTCCACACTGCGGCGGCGTTCGCCACTCGTACGCCTCATGTAGCCTGGCCGGCGTCCCACCAGCGCGTTTTTTTTTTTTTTTTTGGCGCGCGATAGTCGCAGGAGAAAAACGCCCCATGTAGCCCCCGCTTTATAGGCATAAGCGTTCGGTCGCATACCTGGCGGTAGTACGGCCACTCCGACTGCGCATGCTCCAGCGATGCCGTACACGGCGAGCATGGTCCAACGCCGGCGGCACCACCGGATGGCGGCGTAGCAGATGACGGCCACGGGGAACTCGGCGACCGCGGCGAGGACAAACGTCAGGTACGGGTCGCCGCCCAGGTTGGTCACCGAGAGCTGCAGGCCGTAAAAGATCATGCCGCTCGCCGCACTGCGAGGCGACAAGCATGGTTTGTTCATATGAGCGGCTACTTCCTCCGTGGTGCCACAGGCTATGCTCTGCCTCGTTCCGGATTTAAAGGCGCAATGAAAATTGGTGGTGCATCCATCCTTAGAACACGATTCGCGACGTTATTAGGATTAGCAATATTTCTTGCGATGGGTGTGTAATTAGTGTGGATATATTTTATGTGTTATGAGGGCTACTATGAGTCTTGTATCCCCATTACATCCGTCAACAAGGAAGCCTTGATGGCCACGTCAGCAGGCATACAAAGCGGCATTATTCCTGACAGCCGCAGTGGCGAAAAAATTACGCCAGAACTCGTCTCCCGACGACTCTCGACGGTAATGCGATTAGCATTCCGGCAATGTACCGACACACCGTATTTATGAAGTCAAGTTCGCTTAACATCTCTACTTGTCATTCTGAGACTTCAGTTTGCTTTGGCTATGTGTGGCATAATCCCGTTTCCTCCTACGTTGCTACGGCACTCGCTTGTCAGAGTAAAGCTTGAGCAGGCCGGCATGGCAAGACGAGGCCATGACGACGACGGCATGACAACGGTGGTATAATGACGACCGAATGACGACATCAAAATTATGTGATAATGAATAAGCAGAATTCATATCGATGGAACGACGAACGCTGTAGGACGACAATGCCAGGACGATAATGGGATGACGTTACTGAAGTGGTGACAATTCTAAAATCACATCGTGGTGACGACATGAGAATGGTATGGCGACGACTGTTCGACGAGGACGGCATGACGAGAGTTTTATGACGAAGTTAGAGTGATCAAGATAGAACGACCGCGGCACCTTCACGAACACGGTATGATGGCGAATGCATGAGGACGACACAACGACGATGATGGCATGACAACGGCATGAGGCCAGTCGGATGACCATGAATGTATGACGACAATGGTATAACGACGACTGCACCATGAAGCCTGGAGGTCGACGATGGCCTGAGAACGATGGGGAGGAGCGCGATGACGGCATAACGAGAGGCGATTGACGAAGCTGGAAGGTCGATGTTGAAACGACCACGACGGCATCACCACCACGAGAATATGAGTAAGGGCCCAAGCTATTAGTCAACTTAGCCAAGCGGGTAAGTGTAGAAAGCATGACGACGACGGCATTGCGAGAGACAATTGGCAAAGCTGAAATGACAAAGATGGAACGACCATGACGGCATCGGGACCACGAGCACATACACAGTGGTCGAAGCTGTTAGACAACTTGGCCCACCTGGTCAGCGTAAGGGCCTAGACAGATAGGATATATAGATAGGACCAGAACGTCCTAAGTATAGGCAAAGAATGCTCATCGCTATAATACTGATTAAGAAGAGTGTCAGGCAAGCAAACACACTCTCTTCTATGCCATTCACTGCATGCTTAGAAGTTGTTAAACTGGAATGGGAATTATAAATGATGATCAGCGGGGACCATCTCAGCAACCTGCGTTTACAGATGACATTGCCCAAATTATTGACTCTGGAAATGGCTTGCAAAAAATGATCGAGGACCTCAGACGTAAAAGCGCACAAGTATGTGTGAATATTACAAAAAAAATCTACAGTATTGTTCAACATCGCGGCGATAGAACGAGATTTGGCGATACGTTGTCAGCCTCTAGAATCGCTGCAAGAGCACTTTTATCTAGGCAGGCCACTTAGTCAAAGGGGATTTGAATCATAAAAAGAAAACCTAGAGAAGATTTAAAAATGGCTAGAACACATAAGACAAGTATTGCCAAGTCATGACATGCAGATTACCGCTATCCCTGAACATCGTACTGCGACGATCAATCTCCACTACGCTAGCTCGCCTAAATCACTGACCGTTATCCGTTCTAAACATATTAGAATGGCGATCTCGTAAGCCGTCGCAGCAACACCAACGAATACAATTCTATGTACAGTTTTTCTTAATGGACTACAGGCCTGCAATAATGTTTGTAGCGAGAATTTGCATTCATTGTGCGGTGCGTGTGCTGTGATTATGTGCAGTGATTGTGAGTAGCTGCTATTGTGTGCCTGTGCTATCTGTCTCACTCTCTCTACTTTTTTCTTACCTCTCGATCCCTCTGCCGTTCTCCAGTGTATGGTGGCAAATCAAAATTTCCGCTCTGGTTAACCTCCCTGCCTTCCGCCTTTCATTTGTTTCTCTCTCTCTCGGACCAGAAATGCATACAATCTTCCGTATACCAGGAACTTGTGTTACAGGATAGTTTCGCCGTGTCACTTACGAAGCGTAGACCAGAATGCAGGTGTAGAGGAAGACCCTCCGACTCCTCACAAGGTCCAAGCAGCCGGCTTTCTTCTTCGCCGCTTGCTCTTGCTGAAAAGTTGCACAGCAAAATAGGGCGCTAAAGAATTTTGCTCATCTGATTTACCGAACGTAAGACAGCTTCATCTCAATACACCTTCTTATTAGGAAACGAAGCGGGAGATAAACTCTGCTTGGCGAGATAGCGAGAGTGAAGGGTGTTGGAAAGGCCGGAAGGTCGGCATGACCCACGTCCGGTTTCCTCCTTCTACGAAGGGGGAAGCAGGTTAAAGGAGGGAACGAAAGAAAGGAGTTACAGTACTGATCGTGCTCTCACCCGAAAGTGCACATCGAGACAACAGCAGTAACCGAGCTCTGTCATGCACAGGAAGCACGGTGTCGAGAAAGGGAAATCAAAGCGAAGAAACGACAACGAAGTTAACCAGAGAACATCTCCGATTGGCTACCCTGTACTGGGGAAGGGAAAGACGGATATGAAAGATGAGAAGTAAAGAAGACAATAACAATTATCGTAGAACTGTCTGTGTGGGTGTCGATGTGCTGTCAATCTTCCGCTGTAACAGGGAATTGCAGTAATGCACACATCGCTTTGTGAGCTGGGCGAAGTTTACACACTTCCAGTGACTCTCACTTGGGCTATTTTAGTCGTTCGCGGATGAAATTTACAGGAACCTTGACCGTACCAGTGGCTTAAGGTTTGTTCCGGTATAAGGAGCAGCAAGAACACGGGCCTCGCTAGCTCTACAAATGGTGAGTGTTTTAGTGAACCATGATTACCCAGTATTCAGACCTCCCTGCCAAATACGAAGGACAACAGGGTAATCATAAGCGTTACAGCTTTTAAAGTTGTTCGAGTCACTGACTGGTACGAGACGCCACTTTACTTGACCGTACTCTCGTAAAACGCAATTCGCTGTACTGAGCCGTATGAAAGACTCAGAACATGATGATTATGATGTTGATTTATCAGCATCCCCTTTGAAACGTGGTGGTCACATATAGTCACCTAGCCTGCTTGAGATATTCAGGTATGCTGTACATGCTTCTCGTTCGAGGATTTTCGTATGCATCACCTTATCTTTTTACTCTTGTTCAAAACGTGTCATCTATCTTGTACCTTGTACCTTGTACCTATCTTGTACCTAGCTTCTAACGGATCAGGTCGTATCAATGTCTTCCCTGCTTTTTTTTTTTCACCAATACTCGAAGTGAATCTTACATATCTCCACTGCTGACCGGTTGATGCTTCCGTCCACTTTAAATCCAAAATTAAATTAAATTATCGGGTTTTACGTGCCAAAACCATTGATACGCCGTAGTGGGGACTCCGAAAATTTTGGCCGCCTGGGGTTCCTTAACATGCACCAAAATCTAAATATACGTGTGTTCTCGCATTTCGCCCGCATCGAAATGCGGCCCCCGTGGCCGGGATTACATTAAGCACAAATACGACTCGAATGCGTTCCTTACCTATGGGTCTCACTGGGTGAATAACTTCCGCATTCCATTGGGATGTGCTGAGCGGTCCATCAATTTTTGCTGCAGCAGACACATGCCTCATCTATTGGCGAATGTTTTCTCCTGTACGTTTTTGCCCTTGTAACCAACTCGAGCCTCAAATAGCGAGGCACTTTTCTTCGTATTACCGCACACTTTCCCTTCTAATTTCTTTTTTCTCCTTGTAAATCTCCGGGGTCCTTATGTTTCCATTCTTTCCGTCCAATTCACTGTCTCTGTTTCTCTCACTTTTTTAGGACTCCTGGTTATCTATTTACCCTTTCAATTAGCCTTTACTGGGCTGCCAGCTTTCTTGACCTCTTCCTCCCTTCTGTGTCCACGCCTTTCAGGTGCAGATATTTGTGCACTTGAGCCGTCCATTTATTTTCATCCATGTTCCTCAGTCTTTCTTCAAACTAATCTTGCTTTGCCCTTCTTCGACTCCGAAGGAGACCCAGCCCCTGTCACCCTGAAATGCCTCATTTGTGGTTTTACTGTGGGCTCCCAAAGCTAATCGGCCTACCGATGTTTGGCTAACTTCCAACCCAGACAAGATATCCGATTTGAAGCATAGAATGATATTGGCGAACCTTCACGCTGACACCATTACTCCTTTCCAAGTTCCACGCACCAGCTCAAGTTTATTACGGACCCAAAGTGGCTCTATGGTTCACTATAGCTGCCCTCCGCTTCTTTACTTTCACACTCTTTTGTTGAGTGCTAGAGTATTTAATTCGTTTATGTACACGAATGAGCTATTTATATCACTTGCTATTGGTATGACTTGCTCTTGAATTGATACCACGTAATTACTCGTCTCTGCATTAAAGATCATAATTCCCGATTTCTCTGAGCTAATGTAAAGCCTTGATTTTTCTCTATCTCTGAATCTCCTGCATCGTACACTAGTGGCACTGTGACGTCCGTATACATCAGTCCAAGGATCTTCTATTGCGCCATTTGCCCATTACTCATGCAGAATAAATCAAACCGCAATTTACTGTTTTCCAGTCGCCTTTCTGTGCCCTTAACATAAAGCTTGAACAACAATG
The DNA here is from genome assembly GCF_050947875.1 of Dermacentor variabilis. Classification (NCBI taxonomy): domain Eukaryota; kingdom Metazoa; phylum Arthropoda; class Arachnida; order Ixodida; family Ixodidae; genus Dermacentor; species Dermacentor variabilis. The sequence goes on from NC_134575.1 coordinate 53,135,445, forward strand.
GAGACAGAGGACATCCTTGCTTCCGTCCTTGGTAAATTCCCTCCGCTTCATTACGTTTTTGTCGTTCCCATACAATTTGTACTCGGTTGCCCTTATATACCACCCTCAGCAGGACCACAAAATCGGCATCTGTGCTTTTGTGCTTGAGAATATCCCATACCAAATCCCTATTTACCTTTTTGTGGGTTCCCTTACTATCTAGAAACACTATCCATAAAGGCCTCTTCCGAGCTACAGAAATCTGTATGAACTGAGCCACTATACAAACATAGCAGAGAGTGCTGCAGAGTCATCTTGCGTCAGTAAGTACTTGCCTAATGTTCGACCACGTTTAACTCTATTTTCTGTAATTGTCCTCATCAATTTAATATGCTTAATTATGGTTTGGCAGAAAAGTAAGAAGCGCCTACATCACTATGCGCAAATGTACAGAAAAAAAATGTATATACAACTGTGCCACCTTCTCAAGAGCCTAGGAATAGCCGGCGTTCTATTTGTGTGCAAACATGTTCTTCTAGCATGTAAAAAGGACGCTTATACAGAAACGTCACCTGCAAGATTTTTTTCCTCAGCTGTCCGAGCACCGAGTCGATGTCGTCGACTGGCTGTCCGTTGTCAGCGCAGGCCTTCAGTATGACCTTTCGGGCCGCAGTCATTTTTCCCGTGGCTATCAACCAACGCGGAGACTCCGGCAAGTACCTGAAATCATTACGCAAATAAATATACACATATTCAATACATGCGTGTCCAAGCCTATGTTAACCTTGTGATCAGGGCATTGTCACTGCGCATGCGTTGAGCGTGAGCCCGCATTCCTTAGGTATGCGTTCATATTATTTCCCGGCTTCTGTTAGCGTCGCGCGCTTGCAGCGTGTTTCCGCCAAAAGGAACGAAATCAGAGATTATTGCAGTAGTGCACTTTGTTACACGCTTAAAACTCCAGATGAAGTCGCGAAAGCGAGCTCGATGCAATGCAACTGCAATCGTCGGAAAAAGCATTCCAGATGAGAGTGTACGACGGCCGAAATCTTTCCACTTTGGTTGTACTAGGCTTCGCGTTAAGAACCGATCGTGAAAAGGGCAGCGGTGGCTTGTGGTTAAATATTCGTCTTTTACATCCGATGAGAACAAGCGATAGCCCACATCATGTTTTGCTTGTTATGTTGCTCAAAAATCAGATAAGATTTCGTGCTGGATGGGGAGCCGATGATTCGATGGGTGCTGTTACTTATGACAAGATGTGTAATCACGCATTTTATTTTGTTAGTTGCGACACAAGTTTCCCGTAGTATTTGCAATCGTTCGCGTCATGTTGTCTGAATTGTATTGCGTGGTATTTGTCTAATAACGGCAGAAATATGCAACTTAAAAGTGCCAAGGTTTCAAAGGGGCACTCTATAATATCTAGAAGGCAACAGCCGTCAATTGCCCAACGCGTGCGGGAAGAAGCCATCATTCCGTGCCAAAGAAAACCCGGAGACTTCACCGACCGCCTAGTATCCTCACCAAGGTCGCCTCGCTTGCGCAAATTCATTGGCAAGAACCTCAATCGATGAGCAAAATCATTAGTGTCAGCTGCACCATGAGCACCATTCCCCTGACACTTCTATCGCGAGTCCTTTTAGTCGCAGTTTTACGCGATGGGCATTTAATTGCTTTTTTTTTTTACTCACCATGACCAAACCACGAAGACCAGGAGGGGCACGCTGATGGCGGCCTGCAGGGACCTCCAGTCTTGCAGCAGCCACGCGAAGCCCGGAAGCATGATGATGCCGATGGCGAAGCCGAAGCTGAAAGCCACGGCCGTGGTAGTCCGCTTCTGAGGACCGATCACCTCCATCACTGAAAATGCAGAAGTGACGCCCGTTTAACGTGCCACGTGCACGCGACGTGGCCAAGTGCGTGCAAATGAGCAGTGGTCCCTTTTTGCGTGCGCAATTTTTTCACCATTCGGAGTTGTCGACCTTTCTGCGCGAATTTCCTCACACGGCGAGAACGGGAGACCATCAATCAAACCGGCTAGAGGGGCACGGTGGCCTGCCTGCTCATGGACTTTTTGTTGCTGCTCCGATAGAATAATGCGATCAATCATCAGAGAGCTTGTTGGGGCCAGCTTTACAAAAACATTTTCTAATATTAAAGCGAAAGCTTTACTACGCCAGCCAGCGAGCCATTTCGGCTCGTCGCGCCGTGTGCCGTATGCAGGCAGCCGTATGCCGTATGCCATATGCCGTGGCCGACAAACGACCTTGAGCCGCCGTTGCCTAGCAACGCCGTAGCCGCGCTCCAACAGATGGCGCCGCCGTCGACGCCGCGCCGTCGTCGCTCGCTCCACCAGATGTGCTCCGTTGGAGTAGAGGGAGAGGAGGTGTCGCCTCGCGGGGGGTATATATATATATATATATATATATATATATATATATATATATATATATATATATATATATATATATATATGCGCTTGGCCTCGGTGTATTTAGTCGTTATGGAGAGCGCGAAAGAGACACAACGACAGAACGAAGCGAGGAAGAGACAACGCGCTCAAGAGACGCCAGAAGAAGCGTAGCCATGCAGCTCTTGCTTTCGCAATTCAACTAGGGTTAACCAGAGCTAAACCACAGGCAATTTTTCGTTCCTCTTACCGCTGAAGCGGAGTAGACGAGTCTACACCGGCAATAATCGGGCGTTTATCTGTCATTTGTTCGCCGCGATTGGTGCATGTGAAACGAGAGCGCATCCTTACCTGCAGTTGTCGTAATTGCGAAAACACTCAGCACGAAATTTTCCCCGTCCAATGGTCTTAAGAGAGATGGTCAAGAGCCGTCTTTCCTTATAGCACGTGTAAAGTGACTGGATATACTACTTAACAGGAGATAGCGCACTCACCGCTTCGAATGAGGGCCTGTAACGGTGCTTACGAGGCAGAAGATCATCATCCCAAAAAAGCATATTTGTGACCAGCAGCTCTTCTACCAACAGCTCTTTTTCAGCAACTCTTGCGACGAGCACTTACTACCAGCCGCTCTTCCGGCACTTCTAGAGTTGTGAGGGTAGCTGACGTTTCATTGTTCATTCAGTTCAAAGCAACATGGTTTTTTCTACTTTTTACGATCTCAGTTGTGGGCTACGCGTTACGAGTCCATGATGGGCTCTCACCGCACAATACTGTAACGCTTGCTTAGTTGATCATTACCCCCGCCCCTACGATGCTTAAGTCGCCGTCTCGACGTCGTCAAGCTACAATCTATGTTGACAAGTGTAGTTCCTCCAACAGACTCAATTTGCGTGTCTACTGATTAGCTTGTTTGCTCGCTTTGTTGGTCAGTCAGTCAATCAGTCATTTGGCTGGCTGGCTGGCTGGCTGGCTGGCTGCCTAACTATTCTGCTTGTTTGTTAGATATCTAGTTTAGTTCATTGACTCTCGACCTGTGTACACTTACGAAGACGGGGAGTCCATGTCCTCGGTTTTGCTTATGACATACCCGTCGCGTGAGCCCGCTTGTGTTTTTCTTGGCTGTCAGTGCGCCCTTGCATGCAGGTGAGGAAGCTAAACAGTAAGCCTCAGAACGTTGGTCAGTGTGGGAATTAGAAGTTCCGACTGCGTTAAGCAGAAGTTCCGACAGCGTTAAGCAGAAGTTCCGACAGCGTTAAGCAGAAGTTCCGACAGCGTTAAGCAGAAGTTCCGACAGCGTTAAGCAGAAGTTCCGACAGCGTTAAGCAGAAGTTCCAACAGCGTTAAGCAGAAGTTCCAACAGCGTTAAGCAGAAGTTCCAACAGCGTTAAGCAGAAGTTCCAACAGCGTTAAGCAGAAGTTCCGACAGCGTTCTCTCGCACGACCGCTAGGAGCTCACGTCAACTCTGGAGAAAATTGGAAGTGGACTCACGAAGGCAGAAGGATGCGGTCTGTCCCAGTCCCAATCCGAGGCCCAGAAGGCCCCTGAAGAGCAACAGAAGCGAGAACCACGGGGACACCGCAACACAAACGCTGCCAACGAGGCTGGCCACGTAGCCAGCGATCACCATGGGTCGTCGTCCGAGCCTACAGAACGGCGGCAAAAGAAAACTCCCCCTTAGACAAAAGCACCTCAAAGATTTTCGAGGGCCCATTTCACAATGTGCTTGTCCGGGCTGGCTTGTATTCATAAGATTTCAAGCACTAATTACCGAAACGACGGCACAAGGATTCAGGGAGGTCACGAAAGTGCACATTGTCACTTTAACACTGGAATTTCTCTTGGTGACGCGGAGGGAGTTTATGGTACGTTACAGGTGACAAAAAAAAACATGAGTATTGCGGTAGCAAAAATGTTCACTAAGAAAAAAAAAACGTTGTGGCAACTTCACAGCTGGCAGCTGAAAAACGCAAAAAATTAAGATAACGCGTATCTGAAACCAAATTATATTTTTTTAACATAAAGGTGTGTGTCTATGTTTTTGTTAGTGGTGTTGTTGTGAGCGTGAATTCGTCCGTGCGTTCCCATTGTATGCACGGATGCGTGTAGAATTATGGCATCTTTGGGAGAAGGGCGCGAAGATAGGCCAGTATGTTCACCAAGGATTGCCGCAATAAAACATGACTGAAGAAACAGAAACATATATCTGGAGGATGGGTTTGCTTGTTTCCCGAGAAATACCCCCCCCCCTTTTTTTTTTGTGCATGCTGCAGACCATGGTTAGGTCCAGGCAGGGAGGGCACTGTTACAGAATAGCAACATCACCGCAACAGAAGAGTGAGATGTTATAGTAATAATATAACAACGGAGATTTATAGCAATACAGTATTATAAGAATTTTGTGCATGTCGCCTGTATGTGTTCATTAATGGCGATGTTTTTGTGATTAATCTGTTTCATCTCCTGAATGCCACCACTGCTAAAAGTTTCCAGGTTCAAGCTGTCAAAAAAAGCTATTTTGACAGCTAAAAAGCTGTCAAAAACAGCTTTTTGCCCTGGTATCCCTACCAAAAATGTTAATTTTTTCTGGAAAATAAAACTAAATGAATGAAAAAATATAGTATAGTATATCGTAAAAACATACGTTACATAAACATAAACATAGGTTAGATTCAATGGGGTAGGCTAAATACGGTTAATGAATTCCAATCGTTTATGGGGCGTGGAAGAAACGAAAATTCGTACAGATCGGGCCGGGCAAAAAGCGGTCATAATAAATTTTGCGATAGAATCGTATATTTATTAATGGCATTGGGGAAAGGTGCGTTGAAGGGTCCAGCCTCAGTTTATTGTTGCGAAGTAATGAAAGAAAATCTTAACCAGAATTTCGCCTTCTCAACGGAAGTTGATCAATGCCGTGGGCGCGCATCAATTGTGACGGGGAGTCTGCAGGAAGAAATTTTGAATATTTAAATCGGACTGATTTTCTTTGTATGTTTTCAAGCTTCTTTATATTAGATTTGGTATACGAGTCCCAAATTATGCAAGCGTATTCGAGCTACGGCCTTATTAGAGCATCACAGCTTAAAAGCATACCGTTAGCGGGGGCGTTACGAAGGTTATGCCTGCGATAACGCAGCTTACGGGATGCGAATGAAGAGATGTTGTCTGTGTCAGTGTTCCACGTGAGGTTATTAAAAATTGTTACACCTAAGTACTTTACGGATGTTACTTGTAATAGTGATTAGTCAAGTTAATACGCATACTTTAGTGGGCTTTTCTTGTTATTTACTCGAAGAAAAACAAATTTCTCCGTATTGAAAGCCATGTCCCACCGCTTGCACCGTTGTCCACTATTAGTAAGCCTGTCCTGTAAGTCGCATTGATCATTAGCAATTTCACGAAATAAGACACAATCATCTGCATACAATCGGATTTGTACACCCGCACCAACTTCAGCAATAATGACGTTTATGTATACTGTTTATATGTAGGATATATATCGTTTATATATGCGATGACTCACTTGCGGTACACGCCAGTTAACTTTGACATTGTTCAAATGTTTATTCGCAATGCGTCTGTTATTGGGGCGTTTCTGTGACTCCCCCATTTATCCCCGTATAAGATACATTTCCAACTTTCGTGACGTACTGCACGCCCATTGTTCTGACGTGTACTAACCTACCAATGCTGTTGCAATCTGAGAGGGCAGGCTATGCGCAGTTATCCCTCTTCTCTTCGCCACGATCGAAAGGCTTAACGCTGGGGACGTATTCTGCGACGATCACTTTCGGCCATACTATCGCCTCGGCCGTCAGGCGCGCCCAGATTGGCTGGCTGAGCAAAGCCAGATGAGCTGATTGGCTGGTTGGGCACTACGTCACGCGAGGGCGATAGTATCGCCGAAAGTTTTTGTAGCGGAATGCGCTCCCCCGAGAATACCAACCTGTCTCCCAGTGACGACACCAGCGTACCGACGAGCATTCCGCTCATCGTGGCCGTCTGCACCAGGCTTCGCGTCCACGCGCGGTCACACACCAGGTCCCACTGCGTTTGAAATTCAGCCGTCACTCGACACACGTGGTAAGGCCTTGTACACCACAATCAATTCACCCCAACTTAAGAGGAAGCCTTCGCTCGGGGCCAACCTCTGATATACTTATTCAAATACATGCGAAACGCAGAACCACTGGGACCATTTGAGGTAAAATTGTGGAAGATGAGACAGAACGGTCAATTGTAGGGACTATAGCAAGCGAAATGTTGATTTATGGCCTCAATTTTTTTAACTCCCCGAAATTGATCACAAGTCATTAAAATGCACCTAAATACTCATGCAAGCTAACAAAAGCGACACGTTATACAGCGCTCTCAAATATGCCATTAATTCGTGAATCGAACTTCTGCCAAGCCATTGTAAGCATTATACCTATACGCTTATACGATTACACCATGCACAAGCGACGAAAAGGGCGTATGCGCGCAAGACGCCGTAAATGTTTACATTGAAACTAGACGTAAATATTTGCTGTCTGATGACTCGTTTTGAGACAATGCAGTCCATCGATGGCGACTTCTTACGACCGGAAAGGCCTTTAGAGTGGAATGCGGTCCCTGATCAGTGCAAGGTTGGATGGTGAGAAATCGCTGTCGTGGCTGACCACGGGCACTTCAACAAGTCCGACGCATTATGAAAGCGCAGATATTTCTTCCTACCTCTGCGTGTTGAGAACACGCCTGACTTTGGAGCACATAGGCTGCAGAAACAACTACCGTGTAGGCTCGTGTAAGGGCCGCACTGTTTTGCCCAATTTTGACGTGATGCGGCCCTTACACGGGGCCGAACCACTCGGTCAAAACGGTGCCGGCTCAGTCGGCGACTTGTGTGCACCCCGCATCCACTCCCTCAGAGGTCAACGCGTAGCTCTCGCCATCTATTAGCGGCATGCGGAAGGGCACAGAAAGCGAAAATTGCCGACGCCCGCGCGCGACATTGGTGCACCGAATGCGATTGCTTCGCCTTCAGAAATGTTTTTTCCTCCAAATTTTGGGCTGCGAAGTTGGGGTAGCCACCCTTAGTGCGATTCTTACACAAGTCCATACGTTATTAGGCTTAAGTCAATGCAGTGTTTTCTCTGGAAAGCGTGTTCTCCAAGAAACTCCCAGGTGCCATCCTACTTTCTTTACTTTTTTCTGCACAAAGAAACATTACACATTTTACTTCTTTCTAGTTAGCAGAGTATACTCTGCTAAAAAGCGTGTGCCGCGTGGGGAATGCTTAATCAGAATTGTAAACGATTACTAATTATCACATCTGCTAAAACTTACCTTGAAGAGATATATCAGTGGCACTTGGGCAACTAGCGTATGTCTATCACTTGTCCTCGCTTGTCCCGAGGCAATGTTGCGGCTCATGTTTTGCTATAGGCTTCCTCTTTCTCTGCTTTAGAACAGTACAATTTACCCGCCGTGGTTGCTTAGTGGTCATGGTGTTAGGCTGCTGAGCACGAGATCGAATCTCGACCACGGCGACCGCATATTGATGAGGGCGAAATGCGAAAGCACCGGTGTACTTAGATTTGGGTGCACCTTGAAGAACCCCAGTTGGTCCACATTTCCGGAGTCCCTCACTACGGCGTGCCTCATAATTCGATCGTGGTTTTGGCACGTAAAACCCCACCATTCAATTTTTTAACAGAACGTTTTCATTTCTTCTAGTTATTTGTCCGCGAGCCGCCTGCTCGTGGTTTATCATTGTGAAGCGTAGCAGGGGGCGGCAGAAAGTTAGGTGGGCGGATGAGATTAAGAAGTTTGCAGGGACGGCATGGCCACAATTAGTACATGACCGGGGTTGTTGGAGAAGCATGGGAGAGGCCTTTGCCCTGCAGTGGGCGCAACCAGGCTGATGATGATGATGCGGGTACCTTATTTTTGCCTATGGCACGAACTGGTTGCCAAGGTGCAATGTAAACGTAACGCGCATGTGTTGGTCGCCTGTCAGTAGTACGTAGTGGGCGTACCTTTGATGCTACAGCTGCAGATGCTCTTACATCCACGTCATTATTTATGTGAATAAGCCTGGTATAGCTACGTCACGTGATTCTTGAGGAACGGCGGGCCACCGGATGTTAAATAAGTAAGATCCGGTGTTATAACCAGGAAAGACATCCGGCGCCTCACATTCGCTGAAAGATGCTACAACAAAGCACATTTCTAATCATATCGAACCTGACACTTTCCTTTGCCACAATCAACACGGTTTTGAGACGCAGTTACTCGATGTTACAACAGACGCTCACCTAATATGAGCAGCTGCTATCCTGATCTTCCGCCTATTCCCCTCACACCTCAAACCCTTAACTCGCTCCGAGCCCGTAAAAACTTTCTCCGGCAGGACACACGTGCTCTTATCCCACCGTGTGTCTGCTCCCTCCCCCTTCACCTTACTAGGGCGGAGGAAGTTGTGCTTAGGAGGCTTCGGGCCGGATGGCCCTTACACCGTCTGTTATCTCAAGGTGGAACTGGTCGCATTTACCACTGCGTACTACGTGTGCATACTTCTCCGTTCCTGTGATGGAAGCAGATGCACACCACCTAATATGGACATGTACTGGTTTAAAATCGGAACGCTCGCGTCTCCTACTGCAAGCCGGCCTCCGCTACAGTGTGACAACCAGCTATGACCGCTGGATACATGACAACAGATTCCACAAAACATTGCTTCAATTCATGCATAACACAGGCCTCACAGCATACATATAACACACATATACGCACCAAGAATTATGCCTTAAGGGCAAGTCTTTATCGCAAGCCGGACTGCTTATTGCCTGACTTTTCTAAAGTGTTCGGTAACGTTGCACATTTCCACCTCATTTCTAAACTTTCTGCGCTAAAATTAGACTCACGTACTTTGCCATGGCTACGCTACTGTTCTTTTTCTTATCGTCGGCTATTTACCTCTGTGAATGACTTTCACTCTTCCCAGTCTGACGTAACTTCTGGCGTCCCACAAGGCAGCGTCCTCGGGCCCTCGCTCTTTTGATACCACTTCAAAAATTTTCCCGGCAACTTACTTACTTGCATAGAAATATACTTGCCAACGATTGTATAATGTATCGTCCGATAATTAACAGCGGCTATCATCTAGCGCTCCAACAAGGTTTTGAACTTGTGAATAGTGTAATGTGACATGTAATACTTGGATCACTGCTGTAACAGTAAAAAAGAGTGAAAAAATTTTGTTCGCTCGTAAACCGATCAGGTCGCAGGTCGCAGGTACATAAGTACCTAGGCGTGCACCTCACACCTACTTTCCCCCATCTGTAGAAACGAATGTGGCGCGGCCGTCGTGAAGCATCGGTCGGCTTCTGGTCCACATGGATTGCCAGTTAGGCATTGGAATATTCACACCGATTGTTGATTATCGCTGGTCCTTTATTATCTTTCTTTGTTGCAGAAGCGCACCATCACTAATTAAACAACATTGATACATGTATATGGGCGTGTCGGTACATTATATTTACACCTGAAAATGCAAATAGAGAACGTAGACAAACCCAACTCTAACTCTCGGCTGAAGGTTTTAAAAAAGAGCACTCCAGGTATTCGACTTTCCTAGCCCATACGATCCTTTCGCTTCTTTCTCTTGCCCTTGTAAACGTTTGTTACATATACACTCTAAAAACAGTTTGCACCCTTTGGGGTGTATATTTGTCCCACAACAATAATCGTCATCCGCCTTGCTTGCGCTTCCTTTCTTGAAAACTCGGCGCTCGCTACTTTCCTGTCGAGAATGCTGCGTCACACTGATAACGCGCATGCCGTTCGTGACCGGGAAGTACCGGGCTCGCAGCGTTAAAGAAAGGAAACGCGGGCAAGACAGATGACGATTATCGTTGTGGGACAAATATACACCTCAAAGGGTGCAACTGTTTTTAGAGTGTAGTGCTACTTTAAAATTAAACCTCCGGCTTAGAATCAGCGATGTGTTTTAATGTCTACCTCTTCGTATGATCTTTCGAGCTGCAAAAGAAAAGGCCCTACATACCTCAACAGGGGTTCGAAAATCTACACTGGGATCTGTGATTCGTGTCGGCAAAGCGAACACAACAAGTCTTTCCGCAGTCATACTCACCTCTTGAACCAGAGAACTTCGGTAGTAGCTCCAACCGTACTCCCAGCGGTCGCAGCGCACCGTCGCGTTACCGAACTCTGGCGTGCCTTCGCCGGACAACTCGACGTCAAACGTCCGGCACCGACCGCCGCGAAGCGACGACAAATGTGCGCCAGAGGTCGAGTTCGACGACAGCACCAGCGATTTCCACTGTTCGGACGTCACGTTCGCGGCCAGGCCGTCTGGCCTCGCGCACCAATGTTCAACCGCGGGCAGGAAGAAGCTGTAGATGACCAAATGCAGCCCGTTGGGAATTCCTCTGAGAAGGCAGAAGAGGTAGACGTTCCTCTGGAACTTGCCGTAGTCTCCGATTACATTCGTGACGTCAGTGTCGGACATCTTGTGGCGCCTCCGTCTCACCGACGTCTCTTGTCGATATCCGATTCGACTCTGTATTTAATCAAAATGACACTTGCATTTCCACCACTGCCCCGAACAGCCGGCAGTGGAACGTTCACCACCGAGTTCACCACAACAACTTCCTGTAAGGCACGGGGTTCGATTCCTCGCTCACAAGGCACAACCGGGATTGCTCCGTCTCGAAGGCCGAGCCCGCGCCGCCAGGGAAGCTGCTTGCAGTGAATGAGTCGTCGCAAAATTCGGCACGTGGAGTCGAGGTGCGGGACACTCACTTGCCCTGCGCAATCACTCAAGCGCGTTATCGGCACGAGTTGCACCGAGAAGACGTCTAGGCACTATTTCTTCCTCAGCTGATTTCTTGTGTCAATGTTTCTATTCGTTCGAAGAAGAAAAAGAAAATAACGGAAGTACGCGCTCGAAGCGACAGTGCAGCGGCAGTTTTCGAGTTGTTGTTTTCAGAAACACTCAAAGACGAGTGATCGGTTATCGTTTCTTTCGAAAACAATATATAAACGAACGAAAAAAAATTTCCGTTTCACGTGAGCTTCTCAAACTGATTTGGACGCCGTGCCTCCTTCTTTTTTTTTTTTTGGTCACAATAATATGCAAGTGTCAGTTAGGCTTAAGGACCCTCTGTGTTTGTTCTAAAAATCTCATAAACCACACAGTTCTTCTGCCTCAGATTTTTCGTTGTCCGGTTCTTTGGATAACTGAGTACGAGTACTTTTGTTATGTTCCCGACTCCCAGTAGGTCTGAAGCATTTTTTTTTCTCCTGTGCTTGATAGCGCGAAGCCAAGCAGAACAGTGTCACAAATGTTCCTCACCAGAAGTTGCCGCAAAGTGGTTCACTAGCCAGTTCTCTTTCCCTTGTCATATCAAATACTGTCAGAAGTTGAGCACGTAGAAACACAACCGAGCAGTCTGGTGCCCATCTCAAACAAAACATCGCCTTGAGACCACCGCGCCATCCAAAACAAAAAGAAAAGAGCTTTCTCTGAAGTCACAGTCTCACCACCCAGGCTTGGCTTTTCCGATTACAAATGACCGCATAGGAACGAAGAAGTCACCTTGGCCCGAGTCCTTTATGACGTCCCTGTGCTTCTCCCGAGGACTTTAACAGAAATTTCTTGTGCATCGGCGTCCTCGTCACTTGGTCAGTCTTCAGCAATCTTGCAACGCGCAGGCATCGTATAAGGGCACGACTTGCTATACGGCCTCGTCGCACCTTATCTCGATTAGGTTATGGCGCTGTTCCGCAAAGCGACGTCGAGGGTTACTTTCATTTAGGATGCCCAATTCATTTTGTTTGTATTTCTTCATCCGCGTTGCCCACGTCAACGTCCAGATGTGCTGCTCGGCCGTATCTCTGCGAGGCTCAGGAGTTCAAGGCTCCGACCTTGTTTAGACTTGGCTGCGATTCACACAAGGGTGCCTGCGTGCACGTAGTGGCTGATATTAAGGAGTCATTCTAGATTAGGCTGCTATACTCTTGTCTGCTGGTCTGCAACGTGAAAAAATTCGTGTGCAGAAAAAGTGTGCGGGGAGCAATTGATGACCTTTCATTCAGCGATTCAACTGAATCTTCATTTTGTTTGTCGGACATAATTTTTACAGTTAAAACTCACAGGAATGACTGCCCTCTACGAGTTATTGTAACCGAAAAAGGGACTTGGCCGAAATATCTCGCTTTATTTCTGCTGAATAAGCTTAATCTAGTAATTATTGACGACCCCTGTCTGGTAAGAGACTCGGACGCTGTCATCTGGTTTTAAAAGAAAACGATTAGGGTCTGGGGGCTTTTTCTGTCGATGTAAAAGAGCTGTATTATTCACTCCCACATTATGAGATGCTAATATGGGTAGAAGGTTTTAGTGACAACTCTGGATCGATAGCATTCAGGAACGAGACAGGAATTGCGGTTAGTGTGTTTTTGGAATTGTTGTCATTTTATCCTAAGTCGATCTTTGTCTCTTGGGAGGAAAGCCAGTACATTCAGAAAATTGAAATTTGCATAGGTTCATGTCTTGCGCCTCTTCTCAATGATATTTACCTCTCACATAAAGGCCGCATCATTCAACCTCATCTTGATACCACCCTAGTTGCGAAAGTGTTCAAATATTTTAGTCGATATTTTAGTTCTCGTTGAATGTCTGGAGGAGGCGTTTGAGCAGGATGCAGGAAAAGTGTCAAATGTATTAAGAAAAAAACCTGCATTCGTTAGAGCTGACGCATGAGCTACCCGAAAATAGCTGTTTAAGGTTTCTGGATGTCAGGCTGTGCATGTACAGCAAACATTTGTGCTGGTCATTCGAACCAAGGAGGGGAAAACCACATCTCTCTTTCCAGTCAGCACATTCAAAATTAGTCAAAAGAGGAATTTTTAATGTGTGCCTCATCAGTGCCCTCAAAATGGCATGTCCTCATTCTATGCAAAAAATTTTTGATGCTCAGGTTGACCGCTTGTTGTCTCCCGGATACACGAAGGCTTTCGTATATCAACTGTCGCGGAAAAGCTTCTTAAGCAACTCAAGCGTGGCGAATCTGATCGAGCACCATGTCCGCCCTTGCGAAAGAAAAAACTTGCAGTATTTTCGTATATGCATGATGTGTCTCACAAATTGAAAACGATAGGGCAAACCACTGGTGTTGGGGTGTTTTTTTCTGCTCCGGAAAAACTAGCAATGCTTTCCAAATTCGCTTTACAAGCCAGGCGTGGCCATTGTACTGTGAAGTAAAGGAAGGGTTTAGTGCCCTATTCCTCTCTCTTGTGGAAAAAAAAAAGCACCTGAGACAGACAAAAAGGTGCTTGAATGATCGTCTAAGGGAGCACCATAACAATGTACACAACACGGTACAGGGCCATCTGGGTATTAATTGCCGCGACCACGGGTGTAAGCCCTGCTTGGAAAAAAGCGAAGTACTAGCTAAATATAGTTTACAGCTTACATGGGAAATTATTGAGGCAGATTTCATTAGGAAGTTTGATAGCTCGTGCGTCAGTTCTCCTTCAAATGCACGTTCATCTCGGGAAATGGCGTATCTTGACAGGGTTTGAATGGCAAGCACTCCGTGTGCTCTGTAGGCCCGTGGCTACCATTATCAGCATTGCAAATAATGCTCCATGTGTTTTGCCTATCATTCACATATTGCGCATACTAGCACCCTATATATTTATTGCTTCATGGCTTCATGGCTAAACTGTTGTAAGTCAGCGCTGTGTGCGTGTCGCTTTCTCGTGTCTCTGTCTGAATCACCAACAATGAACAATGAATCACCAACAAGTCCAAGCTTCCAGGCTAAGGCCGTATGACACTCTGAAACGCTTGGGCAAGTAAGCTTGCACTCATTGCAATTGTGCTAAGCTCTAACTAAGCTACGGGGGTAAAAAGATTTGCCATTCGTCGCGGACGACACGCTTCCTACTTTTGAATCAAATATAAGTTTCATGCTTCGCAAAGTTCACCTAGGGGACCAAGGAATAGTAACTACATGCCGTGTTTAAAGTATAAAAATTGGGAGAATACGAGCATTAAGTAATTATTTTTAAAGCAAATAATTACACTAGACCCTTCCGACTTTGTGTGCACGTTCCCGATAGAGTGGCGCCCGATGGAGTGACCCCCCTGAGGCATGCGTATTGCCCCATTTTCCATGTTGTTTGGGGTGACGAAAAACATTTGTTCGTTACGCCTGCTAACATTCACGCAGCTCTCGGGGGGTGTTGTAATTTGTGCTTAGGGACGCCATTAAAAAACGCGTTTATGCGAAACAATATTGCTTGAACGATACAAACCTTCTGTGACTTTTCGCACTTTTCACAGCTGCGTTCGTACTGTAATCGAGATTAACTACCTTTCCCATCATCGGAGGTTGTGATGATGGCGGCTTTTTAATTTATAAAACGTAGTGAACGCAAGGCGGTGCCTTGATATTTTCTCACGCTGTGCGTATAAGCAGCGACGTGAAAAAAGTCGCAGTTTCGCCGGAAGAGTGACGCATCCATTCCGATAGCAAACTAGTAGACAGCTACATCAATTAAGGATAGTAGCTTCGTCGGCCGTATAAACTTGGGAAGATTCGCTCTCGAATTGCCAATCATGGGTCAGCGCGCACAGCATAGATGAGCACGTCACACTCGACGACCGCGGACACTCGCTCTCAGATCACTGGCTTGAGCAAGCACGGCAGTAGCAGGGCGCGAAGTGACCTTCGTGCTGTCTATCGCACGAAGGTCGCACGAATATATATATATATATATATATATATATATATGTGTGTGTGTGTGTGTGTGTGTGTGTGTGTGTGTGTGTGTGTGTGTGTGTGTGTGTTACGGTTTTTACCGTAATTCAATACTTTACCTAGAACAAAGTGATACAGCAGCAATAGGTGACTGAACAGAAACATGAATACACAGCCCATGTACAATAGTGCAAACAGCGTAAAATAAATGACAATCACACAAATACCATATTTTCACAAATATAACGCGAATTTTTTTCTTTAACTTCCACTTTCAGAACGCGCCTTGCGTTATATTCGGATTCGTGACAAGAACATAACGCGTTCTTTTTCTTGTTACTTCAAATTGCCACAGAAAATTAGCACTATAGGCACCACCTCTATCGCAGTGGCTTAAAGAGGCGTGTTCGAACACGCAAAAATCGCTTTGCCCATGTTCCAGTGCCCCGCGAAAACCCCTGAAGTGCTGCATATCATATTGGCCGCAAATAAAGACGGGAACAGCGCAAGAGAACACACAAACACAACACGGGCGGTAACTTTCAACTGGTTTATTCACGGCAGCCCGTGGGCATATATAGACAAATAGAACATGCGCAGAATGCGGCAAACAAGAACACTCATCCGCCTGGCGGGGCAACCAATTATCAAAAAAAAATCTATTTCCAATTGAAACAACCTAATGTAAGTGTCACTAACACAGTCTTGGCCTGTCTAATAACCTTGGTTTCGTGGGGAACGACGCCGTTCCAGTTCACACTGACAAATACTTCAGCAGCGACGACAAGTGACTTGTGCAGGCGCTTATACTTTTCTTTTTCATTTCGCGAAGGCAGTTCGCAGTAACGACGCATAAAGCGCCCTGCGGGTGTTCGATTTTATGCGTCGTTATACCTGTTTGCTTGCTTCATGATTTCGCGTTATAATCGCGATATATTTGTATATATGTATTGATCTACTGATATACTGGTATCAATACCCAGCAGCTCCACCAATTGTAAAAGGGGGGTTTATTCGGCTCGTAGAGCTGCAGCGACAAACTCAGCACCAGCAGGTAGGGCGCAGCCAGCGAACAAACTGGGTACGAGCCACGCGATGGCAACGGGGCTTTTCAGCCTGCCGATCTTCTTCGTCACAATATGTATTGTTTATTTTCCTGAGAAACAGAAAGTTCCCGCTCGAGTTATATTCGTGGTAGCTCTATTTACGTTCGAATGCGGTACCACCTACGGTACATGCATTAGCCAACGGTTTATGGATCCTTCTTTTATAGTGAACATGTGAGATATTCTGCAGGGATACTTCAAGCAGCTCCAGGTATTAGTTCAGTGTGAGTGGTGTTAGGCATGTTAGCATTTGCGATGCGTAATTTGCACGTCATATGAAAGCGTGGTATTGTGTATCCCTAAACTGGTGCTTTGAAATGACTGTGAGGTATAGCGCATTATAAAGGAACACGAAAGGCAAATATTGAATCAATCTAAAGTGATAGATTCGTGCCTGAGAATCCCTAAGGTGCCAGTCTAAAGTGATAGATTCGTGCTTGAGAATAGCTA
The DNA here is from genome assembly GCF_050947875.1 of Dermacentor variabilis. Classification (NCBI taxonomy): domain Eukaryota; kingdom Metazoa; phylum Arthropoda; class Arachnida; order Ixodida; family Ixodidae; genus Dermacentor; species Dermacentor variabilis. The sequence continues at coordinate 53,152,173 of NC_134575.1, forward strand.
AATTTCTAAGGCGTCAATGTTATTGCGAACAGGGCTTTAATAATCCAGAAATTGAGGTAAATGATGGACATGGTTAGAGACTCCTCCGAGACATTCAAGCACTTGCCCGATGAGGAAAGCACTCCTCAGTTAAATTCTGGCACTAGCACTCAACCACTCATTGACAAAAAAAAAAACGTGATTGTATTGTACTACAAGACGAAATAAAATGCTGCTTACCAAGTTCTATTTCTTTTTTAGAAAAAAGAACTCATTGAAATTACCCTTGACAACGACGCGGGCGGCCAAAAGGTTTCGTTTTCGCTCGACACTGTGCGGCCCACGCTTTCACGCTTCAGCAGTTTCGTTATGGCGTAGTGCTCCGCTGGTTTTCCTGGCTCGCGAAACTCGCACAAACTGCAAATAGGAGAGAATTCAACTTTCATGTGATGTTGCGGGATGTCCGAACGGTATACGCCACATGACCAAACAGCAGATGCAGCGGCGAATCCACCGCTCTGTCTTGGCTTGATGCTGCCGTCTGTCGGTCGCCGTTTTACTAACAGAAGGCAGGAAGGGGTGGTGATGGCGTATGCAACGTCACCAGTCCCTGTTTGGCTGGCGGGAGATAGAGTGCTGCGTGTGTCCCGGCGTGTCTTTTTTTGTACCGTCTCTTAATCGCGCTACCGTACAGCCCTTGAAGGGAGATTTGAATTTCGAAAAAGGCATTCGCACCCTTCAGGTGCTATTTTCTCGTAAAGGAAGTTCTTTCTTGGCACGAATTCGGTTTCTGGAATGATATTTAAACAGTCCACGTCGACTTATGATTCGCCTTTAGTGTCCCTTTAAATGCCGCGCTTGTTCTCAAAAATCAGCTGCCTTACGTAAGTAGCAAGTTTGTTATTGAAACTTTCAGTCACGCCAAGCAAATGATGTCTGAAAACAAATTATTATTCAGTTGAATCGCTGAATGAAAGGTCATAAGTTGCTCCAAACACACTTTTTCTGCACAGAAACCTTTTAACGTTACAGACCAGCAGACAAGAGTCTGGCAGCTGAATGCGAACCGACTCCTTAACATTAGCTACTACGTGCACACAGGCACCCTTGTGTGAATCGCAGCCAAGTCTAAACTGTGTCGGAACCTTGAACTCCTGAGCCTCGCAAAGATATGGTCTGGCAGCAGGCCTGGACGTTGACGTAGAAAACGTGGGTGAAGAAATACAAATAGCAGGGTCTGGACATGCTAAATGGACGCAACCGTCGACGTCGCTTTGTGGAACAGTGCCATAACCTAATCGAGATAAGACGCGACGAGGCGATATAGCTGGTCGCGCGCTTGTACGACGCCAGCGCGTTGTAGGATTGCCCAAAGATTGGATAGGTTACGAGCACACTGATGCCCCAGAAATTTCTGTTCTCGAGAAGGCCTCGAGAGAGAGACACTGCCATGTCATAAAAAACTCGGTACAAGCTGGTTTCGTCATACCTGTGTGGTCTTCTTTATTCGCAAAGTCAAGCCTGTGTCATGAGGCTGTCCATTTCAGAAAAAGCTCGTTTTTTTTTTTTTTTTGAAGGCAAGGTGTTGTCAAGGCGCTGTTTTGTTTGCGATGGGCACCAGACTGATCGGCTGCGTTCCTATACGTGCTCAGCTTCTGCATTCGCACAACTGACGAATTTTTCACCAAGGACAGTAATTGACATGACGAGGGAAGGGGAACCGGCTATTGAACCACCTTACGGCAATTTCTGGTGAGGAACATTTGTGAAATTGTTCTGCTTGGCTTCATGCTTCCAGATGCAAAAAAAAAAAGATATCATTGAGCACTGCCGGGAGTCAAGGACGTAACAGAAGTGATGGTATTCACAAGTGGAAATAACCGGACAACAAGAAATCTAAGGAAGCGGGACTGTGCAGTTTGTGGGATTTCTAGGATAAACACATGCAGTTGGGCCTTTAGCTGTAGCTCACGCTTGCATTTTGTTGTGACCATAAAAATAAAAACAAAGAGCGGGGGGGGGGGGAGGGGGCACCTCGTCCACATCAGTTAAAGAGCTCACGTGGAACGTAGATATTTCTCGTTGTTTTTACACTGTTTTCGAAAGAAACGATAACGAACCACTCGTCTTTAAATGTTTCAGAAAACAACAACTTGAACATTGCCACTGCATCGCAGCTTCGAGTGCAAGTGTCCATTTCTTTTTCCTCTTCAAACGAATGGAAGCATTGACACGTGAAATCTGCAGAGGCAGAGATACCGACTAGGCGTCTTCTCGGAGTAACTCGTGCCGATAACGCGCTTGAGTGATTGCGCAGAGCAAGTGCACGACCTGCACCTTGTCTACACGCGCTTAACTGGGTGGCAACTCGTTCACTGGAGGCAGCTTCCCTGGCGTCGAGGGCTCCTGTTGTGCCTTGTGAGCGAGGAACCGAACCCCGTACCTTAGAGGAGACGTGGAAAACTCATAAGTGAACGTTGCGCTGCCTGCTGTTCGAGGCAGTGATGCAAATGCACGTCATTTTGACTAGATAGAAAGTAGAATCGTGGATCGATAAGAGACGTCTCGGCGAGACGGCGGAGCCCCAAGATGCCCGAGATTGACGTCGCTAGTGTCAGCGGGGACTACGGCAAGTTCCAGAGGAACGTCTACCTCTTCTGTCTTCTCAGAGGAGTTCCCAACGGTCTGCATTATTTCATCTACGTTTTCTTTCTGCCGGAGGTCGATTATTGGTGCGCAAGGCCAGACGGTGCGCTGCGACCGCTGGGAGTACGGTCGGAGCGACTACCGAAGTTCTCTGGTGCAAGAGGTGAGTACACATGCGAAAGCACTTGGTACGTTCGCTTAACCAACAGGAATCACAGATCCCAGTGTAGATGTTCGAACCCTTGTTAAGGTATGTAGTGCCCCCTTTTTCTTTTTTTTTCTTTTTTTTTTGTAGCACGAAAGATCGTTCGAGGAGGTAGACGTTAAAAGAGATAGCTCATTCTAAGATGAAGGCTTTATTTGAAAGTAGCGCTACATGCAGCAAATATTTACAAGAACAAGTGAAAAACGCGAAAGGATTGTGTGGGGTAGAAACGTGGTGGGGAAATACCTGGAGTGCGCTTTTTAAAGCCTTCAGCTGAGAGTCAGAGTTGTGATTGGTCTAAGTTCTCTACCTGTGTGGTCAGCTGCAAACATAACACCGACACACCCATTATACGTGTATCAATGTTCTTTGATTAGTGACAGTGCGCTTCTGAAATGAATAAAGGTGAGAAATGACCAGCCGTAGTCAACAACTGGTGTGAAAATTCCAATGCCTAACTGACAATCCACGTGGACCAGAAGCCGGCCTACACTTCATTACCGCCACGCCACAGTCGCTTCTACAGATGGGGGAAGGGCGCGCAGATTATGATGAAAAGGGTCCTTGAGCATTGGCAGTGCGATGACGTCAAAGTCGGCCAGCCTTGCGAAAATACGATGGCACTTGTTTAGAGAAAATAAATTATCTCTACACGTAACGATTACAATTTTTCTTCGCACGAGGACAAATATCATCGCGGCGATACAGTACTAAAGCTTCTTAAAGTACTGTGCGCTATATACATGGCTCGAATCAGTCCCGATAAACGTTCCGTGTCTACGTGGCATACGCTATACAGGGCGTCCCAGCTAACTTTAGTTAGAGTTTAAATGTATGCAAATCCCACGAAACAAATGTAATGTTGTTTTCCGTCGCTTGGAGATACTCAAACTATGTGTTTTATCAATGCGCCTAATTAGATAATTAATCACAATTAGTTAACCAACTTCTCAAATATCATAATTGGATCAAAATTGTCAATTGAGGTATTCAGGTGCAGAAAGCTGTATCGGGAAGTTTTTCATGTTGCTCTACAATTTTCTCATTGACAATTTCGAACTAATTATGATATTCGAGAAGTGGATTAATTATATCAGACCAATCACCTCATTAGATGGAATGAAAAAAAATTGTTTGAGTATCTCCAAGCGACGTCAAACAATATTATCTTTGTTCTGTCCAGCTGCGTGGCATTTTCATATTTTTATAATAGGACTAAATTTAACTGGAACAGCCTTCATACATTATTAGCCAGCGAACTGCGAGGACGTGGACGAATGCTCACCTGATTCACACTATTAGGGGATATGAACAAAAGAAGATTTGTATAATTCATGTTGCCCCGTAATGATGTATATACAAGAGGTGAACATTGATGTTGGAGAGCGTGCGCACACGTATATCACGAGTACAAGCGTACCATACAGTAGACGCATTCAGTAAGTTCATGACGTAACAAAAGTGCGCGATATTGCTTGCACACGCGGTCCTCCCGGTAAAGAAGGCATTATTTCTGTCCGACTTCGGCAAAAAAAAAAGAAAAAACATTTTACCACGTCCTTCACGAAGAACTTCTTATTTAGGCTTCACATGTTTAAAACTTTTTTCTCTCAGAATAAACTGTACAGATGCTTACCTTTCAAACTGTACTTAATTTGTAGATATCAGGGAAACACATGAGTGATGTGTTCCAAGAGACTGTTCGTCGCCATTTTCTTTTAATTTAAGTGAATGACATGGTAAGACACCCGCCTTGATAGCCCAGCGGCTGTGGCTTGCACGAATGAGCGCGAGGTCGTCGGTTCGATCCCCGAACCCGCGTTCCAACTGGGGCGGAATGTAAGGACACCTCGTGCACCGTGTTTGGGTGCACTTTAAGCGTGACAGATGTCAAGGTCGTCAAAATAAGCGAGAACGTGCCCAGCTACGGCGTGCCTCATAATCAGGTCCAGGTTTTGACGCGTAAAATTCCATAATTTTTTATGTATTTAGGAATACCTCATAGGCCTGCAGAGAGGCAGTGAGTGAGGGAAGTGTGTGGGTTCATTTCAACACTTGACATTTCTGGTACAAAACGTTGGCAAGTAAAATATAATCGCGCAATGTAATGTAATATGGCATGACAAACTGTGAACAAAAAAAAAACCGCAACGCAGAAATCTAAAGCACTCGAAGAGGAAAATTATCGCTACCGATATTACCAAATGGCATTTAAGTATACAGTTCCCACTCTCTCTAAAATAAACTAATGAAAAAAAAAGCAAGAAAGAGCAAAGACGGCAGTTGAAAGAGGACAATGACACATTACCGGCTTTCCAAAAGTGTGTGTACGCGCACAGTTCGCACAGTGTTAATAAAAACAGTAAAAGGTAGCAACATAACTAATAACACTGGAAAAGATCAAAATGACGCGTCATCGGACTTACAAGTAAGTATATATGCGCTCACGGTTTGTCAAAAAACAAGATCAATCGGTTCTGAGCAAGAAACTGTTTGACTAGGTCATTACGGAATGCATCATGATTCGTAAGTGAGACAACATCATTGGAGAGGCTGTTCTAGCGGCGGATAGCACGTGACAGTGGCTAAAAGTTAAACGCCGGTGTCACACCATATAGGCGGACACAGGTCAAGTTGTTTAATCGGAGCGATCTGAACATGTGACGTTTCGCGCATCGCAGGAATCAACAATCACGGCGAATGATTTTATGATACTTATAACGCGCACGGGTAACAGCGTCAGCAGAGACACGGCGCCCGACCGGGCCTTTACAATTAACATCAGAGGCGCACAATGGGTTTCCTTTGACGAAAACCTGGGAAGCGATCACGACATAATCCGAGTAGCGCTCCTCACGCCCAACATACGGATAACAATAGGAATGACTAAATTAACTGACTGGCCTCGTTATAGAGAACTCCAGAGACCACTGGAGGAGTCGGATACAGGCCCCGACCAAAATGCGAGGATGGACTGAATTCCTTCGACGAGCACACGGGGACACCACTAAAGCCATTGAGCGTACAGCGGAGTTGCCGGTGATAGACTCTCACCTGGTCAGCCTGTGGGAAGAGAGGCGGAAACTGGCCAAGAGGTGGAAAAGACAACGTCTAAACAAACACCTGAGACAGCGCATCGCTCTCTTGGCAGAGCAAGCCCAAGGCCACGCCAACGAGCTCGCTAAAAACGAGTGGGCGACATTCTGTGGAACCCTATCAGGAACTCTGGGAACGACCAATACGTGGCGAATACTACGAAGCATGATAGACCCGGTGAGCACGCGTACTGAGAATAACAAGAAGCTCCAAATTATATCAGACAACTTCGAGGGTACCAGACCAAGATCTAGTCCATGCTCTTCAGGAAAAGTACGTAGGACCCTCACCTGCCACGGGATCGTCATACGCGAAGCGGCAATACGCGGGGGAGACGAACCCTAAATTAGACGAAGAAATAACGTACGCGGAAGGGTATGAGGCGGCACAATCCGCAGTTAAAAACTCGGCACCGGGCCCAGACTCGATCACAAATGCAATGATTCGAAACGTGGATTCGGTAGCCCTAGTGAAAATAACAAAGATTTTCAATAGCGAGTGCTGGGCCAAAGGAGACTTGCCCCAAGAGTGGAAATTGGCTGAAATAATCATAATCCCCAAACCAAAAAAAGAATCCCTCGATTGATACACTACGGCCGGCGTCGCTCACGTCCTGCCTGTGCAAGCTCTATGAAAGGGTTATCCATAGCAGATTGCCGCGATACCTGGAAGAGTGGAGCTGGTTCCCGCGGACTCCATGATAGGATTTTGCACGGGTTTATCTTGCCAGGACGCGTTCCTCCTACTTAGAGACGAAATTCTAACTAATATACCGCACGGCGACGAGAGACTAGTCCTAGCACTAGACTTCAAAGGAGCCTTCGACAACGTCTCTCACGCCGCAATATTAGAGGAACTCGAACTCGCGGGTTGTGGTGAGCGCACATACAATTACTTAAGAGCGTTTCTTTCCAACCGCGAGGCGAGCATCAGTACTGGCCAAATCACTTCTGATTTATTTAAAATGCTTGACAGAGGAACACCTCAAGGAGCTATGTTATCTCCTCTTCTCTTCAACATGGCGACGTGTCGCCTCGCGCGCGATCTAGATCGGATACCCGACCTAGGTTACACGCTCTACACGGACGACATCACGCTGTGGACGAGCAGAGGTTCACTATAGGGGATAAGGAATATACGCTCCAAAGCGCAGTATTAGCGCTGGAGAAATTTTCTTCGTGGAGTGGCCTGAAGTGCGCACCCGAAAAATCTGAGGTCATCCGGATACACCCGAAAGCCTACAAATCCAGAGGATCGATTAACATCGTGGTTGAGGGTCAATCAGTCCGAGAGGTACCCACGATGCGAGTCCTGGGTTTGTGGCTTCAGAGCGACGGGAGAGCACTACAGACACTCAAGACCCTCAAATCCACAGCCCACAAGATAGCCCAAATGATACGTCGCGTGACGTATCGGAAAGTGGGAATGCGAGAAGACGATACCCTAAGGCTCGTACAGGCCTTAGTGGTTAGTCGAATCACGTATGGCTTACCGTACCAAATCCTGAACAGGGAGGAGGAAAAGCAGGCTAACACAGTAATCCGAACCGCTTTCAAAGCTGCTATGGGCCTGCCTAAGTGTACTTCAATGGAGCGCATATTAGCTTTGGGAGTGCACAATACTTTCGACGAACTGAGGCAGGCCACCCTGATGCGACATAGGTAGCGCCTCAGCTTCACAAAGAGTGGTAGGGCAATATTGGCTAGGCTCAATATCCCAGCATACCCCATTTACCTCACAGAGCAGGCTGTACATCTCCCTCCTTTGATGAGATCCAAAATTACAGTAGCCCCAATTCCAAAGAATATGCATCCCGAGTACAACAAAGAAAGGCGCAAAGCACGCGCACAACCCATTCAATCAGCGTACTCTAATAACCACAGGTACAACACGTACGACACGGACGCAGCTGTGTATGCAGAGGCGACCGGGCAGCGCTACCAAAGGAGGTACGCCCTGGCAATCGTGAACGCGATCAGCCAACAGCAAATTACCGCGTCGGCCACGGCGGGATCCCCCACCTCGGCTGAACTATTAGCAGTGACAATCGCACTCGCTCACGCGGAGCGTTCGCAAAATGACTCGGTCGTGGTCGCGGACTCCCAGGAGACATGTCGCGTGTTTCTCAAGGGGCACGTGACTGCGGCTAGCCTCGCGATAATCCCCAAATCCTTCAACCACCATCATCGCCTACTCTGGTACCCGGGCCACGCGGGGGTACAGGGGAACGAAAAGGCTAACGCGTTAGCTCGAGGGTTCACTAACCGAGCGACGGCGTCCTCTTCTAACCCCAACGACCCGCACTATCCCTCACAAAATTCCACCAATTTAAATGCCAAAGACATACTTGCTCATCAGCGCGTAGTCCGCAGAAAATACCCGCCGCCTCACCCACAACTTAGCGGGGAAGAGGCCGCCGATTGGCGTAAAATACAGACCGGGGTATTCCCTCATTTAAGATTGCTAAACGCCATGTATCCCACTCGTTATAGAGCCAACTGTCCTTGGTGCGGTGGCATACCGAGCCTAGTACATATAACCTGGCAGTGCACTACGCACCCTCATAGGCCAAATACCAGTAACACAATGGAGCAGTGGGAGGCACAGCTCGCCCAGTCCGACCTGGCAGGACAAAAGTCCTTTATTAGCCAGGTCAGGCCGGCGGAAAAAGCCAGTGGGGCCCTGGACTGAGAGGCTCCGACCACCCCTCCTTCAAATATTTTCCATTGCAATAAAGTTTCTATTATTATTGTTATAAGCAAGAAATTAGCCCCGACGAGTGTCGGGGTAATTCAATTTTGATTTCAGTCGTGCTTGACTGAGCACTGTGAATACAAGAAATAAAGTTACTTATTATTGTTATTTCCTTTGAAAACGTATATACATATATACACACGACTTGCCCTACTTTGAATTATTTTCACCGTTTCACTAAGGTATTTTTTTTTTGTAGTGACCAGACTGGAGAGGCGTACTCAAAATGAGGTGGAGCAAAATGTAAATAGGCGAGTTTTCGCAATGCAGAAGGCGCACTCCGCAAGTTCCAGGGGGGAAAAATCTTAATGACTTGTACGCGTTGGGGCACAGACGCACGTAATGGGCCCAGACCATGATAAATACGGTGTGAGGTGCACGCCTAGGTACTTATGTTGGGTAGTGGCGTGTACAAGGCTGTTAGTGTGGTCGCAAAAACTGCGATGTGATAGGTTTACGAGCGAACGAAATTTTTTAAAGAGCTTTTTACCGTTAGAATCATGAGTCACGTATTACACCATACATTCACAAGTTCAAAGTCTCGTTGCAGCCCTAGATGATCGTCGGTGTGATTTATCGGACGATACATTATGCAGTCGTCGGCGAATATATTTCTAGACAAGAAGGTACGTTTCTAGGAAAATCTTTGATGTGGATTATATGAAGCGAAGGCCTGAGGACGCCGCCCTGTGGGACGGCAGAAGTTACGTCAGACTGGGAAGAATGAAAGTCATTAATAGAGGTAAATAGCTGGCGATAAGAAAACAACGCGTAGCCATGGCAGAGTGCATGAGTCTAATTTTAGCGCAGAAAGTTTACAAATGAGGTGGTAATGTGCAACATCATCGAACACATTAGAAAAGCCAGACAATAAGCAGTCAGTCTGGTAGCAGGTGCTCATATTAAGTGCGCGTCTGTTGTAACGTCGAGTAACTGCGTCTCAAAACCGTGTTTATTGTCTCAAAGGAAGGTGTCTGATTTGATGTGATTATAAATGTGCGAAGCGACGCTTTGTTATAGCATCTTGCAGCGAATGCAGGATGCCGGATGTTATTTCTGGTTATAATACAGGATGTTATTTAGTTAACATCCGGTGGACTGCAGTTGCTCAAGAATCACCTGTCACAACTCTATACCAGGCTTAGTCACATAAATAATGACGTGGACGCAAGAGCATCTACAAATATAGCATCAAAGATACGCCCACGTGTACTACTGACAGGTGACAAACACATGCACACCACGTGTACATTGCATCCTTGTACTCGTCTTGCGCCATAGACAAAAATAAGGTACCCGCAACACAATGATAAATCGTGAGAAGGCCACCCGCGAACAACTGAGTAGAAGAAATGAAAATGATCTGTTATAAAGCCTTGAAAGATGGAATGCAAGGCGTATGGCTAAATATGAGCAGAAACATGCCTCGGGTCATGTCGATGTCTGGTGGGAAGCAGCCGGCACATTCTATTTAGCCGAATGCTGCTAACTATAAAGAAGCAAAATCTGTTATATTTCTCTTGTGCATAAAAAAAATAGGATGACACCTGGGAGTTTTTTGGAGAACCTGCTTCCAGAGAAAACACTGCAGTGAATTGACCCTAAAACCGCATAGACTCGTGTAAGAGCCGCACTAAGGGCCGCTCCCCCAACTTCGTAGCCCAAAATTTGGAGGAAAAAACATTTTTGAAGGCGAAGCACTCGCGTTCGATGCACCGTTGCCGCGCGCCGGCGTCAGCAAATTTTCGCTCCCTGCGTACTTCCGCGTGCCGCTACTAGATGGCGAGAGCTATGCGTTTACCTCTGATGTAATAGATCCGGGGTGCACCAAGTAGCCGGCTGAGCCCGCACCGTTTTGACCGAAAGGTTCGGCCCCGTGTAAGGGCCGCACGTCGACAAAACTGGGCGAAACAGTGCGGCCCTCACACGAGTCCACACGGTAGTTGTTTCTGCAGTATATGTCCTCTAAAGTCAGCCGTGTTCTCAACACGCGGAGGTAGGAAGAAATGTCAGCGCTTCTGTAATGTGTCGGGCTTGTTGAAGTGTCGGCCGTGAGCCACGACAGCGATTGCTCGCCATCCAACCTTGTCCTGATCGGGAACCAAATTCCACTCGAACGACCTTTCCGGTTGTGAGAAGTCATCGTTGACGGCCTGCATTCTCTCAAAACGAGTCAAGGGACAGAAAATATTTATGCCTAGTTTCAATGTTAACACTTAGACGTCTTGCGCACGTACGCCTTTTCTTTCGTCGCTTGTCCGCGGTGTATGCGTTCAGCTTTGTGGCACGACGCTAGCACGTGCTACTTTCTTGCCATAACTGCTGTTCACCATTAGGGTTGCCTTGAATTTATTTCAAATAAACATCTCCTTTTCTTTTTCTCTCTCGATACTTCTGTTCATTTCTCACTCTCTGTGTAAGTGAAACTCCTGAACTGATGTTTCCTGATTCCTGTAACGCTATAGTGTGTCGGATGAGCATGCCATGTACACAGTACTGATTGCAGTGAAATCTTTTACGGGACGCCGAAGGGCTGCTTTGCTTGGCGATGTTAATCGTCTGCGCTGTAAAAAATTTTCAATAAATATAATGGTCCAGATTCATATGTCCTCGACTCCATTCATCAGCGGGCTTCACAGCAACGGTATGAAATAGCAAACTACAATTTATCTTTTCGAATACATGTAAAACGCAGAAATTCTTTGGTGGGCCAACCGGTGGACTGATTTGAAAGACATTTGTTGCATTTGAGAGAGTAAGTTAAATTCTAGTGACTGCGAGAAGCAGAATTTGGAGTTATGTCCTGAAATTGTTTATGAAAATTTATATGTAAAAGAAACAAACATGCAACCAGCGGAAGCACGAGTTTTACAAATTCGTAACTGTGCACAAGACACGGATATCGCAGTTCCCTAAACTGCCTCCACTAGAGCATCTAATGCGCACAAAGTTATATGTAAATTTACAGCTTGCGTGAATTTACTACGACGTTTACATGGGCTTCGGAGCAGTTCTACTCACAAAGTAGTGGCAATTTCCAGAGCGACGCACGAAGCATTCATTTCCTGCGTTTTAGGCGCGTTACTATTTGCAGTTTAGGGATTTGTGACCTCTTTATATATTTGCACAGTTACAGAGTTGTCAACTATATAGTTCTATATGGAAATTTTCCAACTTTCGACATTTTCCAATAAAATTTCACCGGCTCAAATAAAAAATCTGCTTTAAACAGTCACTACAATTAGTCATTTTCTTCTATATGCAAAGAGCTTCATAAAATTGGACGCAATGATTGCCGAGGAAAACGATTTCTCCATTCCGTGTATTTATATAGAAGTTAAAGCTTTCTCTGTTGTGGAAGCTTTAGCTCGAAGCGAATTCTGATTTCCCCATGGAAATGCCCGTAAAACGCGGAAACCGTTTTATGAGAGAACTACGGGACTTTTCTTGCTGAAATTTTGTGCGCTTGAAAGAGAAAAATTAGGTCTCTAGTGTACGGAAATTAATTGTTTACCGAAAGGGTCAGAAATTGGTTTGGTAAAAAGAAAAAAATTACAAAACTCGGCACAAAAGACAGATAACGCATTTTTGTAAGCTGCATCTGTTAATCTGAAGCGGAGAAACGTGAGATATAGCTTTAACTTTACGTGACACTGTTTCAATGCTTACTATGTCTCTGGAGAAGCTCTACTCACGAATTAACGATGTATTTCAGAGCTTTTTATAATGTGTCGCTTGTGTTAGCTTGCATGAATATTTAGGTGCATTTTAATGAATTGTTTTCGATTTCGGGGAGTAAAAAATATCGAAGCCCTAAATCGAAATTTCGCTTTCCATAGCCACAGGAATTGACCGCGCTACCTCATCTTCCAAAATTTTCACTCGAATGGTCCCAGCGGCTTTCTCATACAGGCCTTTCTGCGTTTCGCATGCATTTGAATAAGGATATCAGACGTTGGCCCCGAGCGAAGGCTTCCTCTTAAGTCGGTGTGAATTGATTGTGGTGTACAAGGCCTTACCACATGTGTCGAGTGATGGCTGAATTTTAAATGCAGTGGGACCTGGTGTGCGACCGAGCGTGGACGCGAAGCCTGGTGCAGACGGCCACGATGAGCGGAATGCTCATCGGCACGCTGGTGTCGTCACTGGGAGACATGTTGGTATTCTCGAGGGAGCGCATTCCGCGACAAAAACTTTCGGCGACACTATCGCCCTCGCGTGACGTAGTGCCCAACCAGCCAACCAGCTCATCTGGCTTTGCTCAACCAGCCAATCAGGACTCACCTCACGGCTTAGGCGATAGTATGACTGAAAGTGATCGTCGCAGAATACGGCCCCAGCGTTAAGCATTTCCATCGTGGCGAAGAGGGATAACTGCACAGAGCCTGCCCTCTCAGATTGCAACAGCATTGGTAGGTTAGTACACGTCAGAACAACGGGCGTGCAGTACGTCACGAAAGTGGGAAGTGACGGTTACGGAAAGTAAATGAGGCACTTGCACAAAGGCACCGCTAATAGACGCATTACGAAGAAACGTTTGGACAATGTCAGAGTTAACGGGCGCCTATCGCAAGTGAGTCATCAAAACTGAGGGCCTTCTCGGGAAAGAATTAAACGCGTCCTCCAGATATATTTATCTGTTTTTTTAACCTGTTTTATCGCGACAATTCTCGTTGAACGTACTAGCCCATCGTAGCACAGTTCTCCCAAAGGTACCATAGTTGTACACGCGTACGTGCATACAATGGGAACGAACGAACGAAATCACACACGCAGCAACACCACCAACAAAAACATGGACAGGCACTTCTATGTAAACAACCAGAAAAAGAACTGAATATACATTGCTTCCAGCGCCGCTATTTTTTTTAATTTCTTTGCGTTTTTATACTTCAAGCAGCAAAGTTTCGTCAACGTTTCTTAGTGAGCATTTCTTCTACCGCAATACTCGTGTTTTTTTTTCTCTCTTTTCATCTGTAACGTAAAATAAACTCCATCCGCTTCACTAAGAGAAATTGGAGGGGTTAAGTGGCAATGTGCACCTTCATGACCTCCCTGAATACTTGACGTCGTTTCGCCAATTGGGGCTTGAAATTTTATCAATACGAGCCCGCCCGGACAATCACTTTGTGAGACGTGCCCTTGAAAATCGTTGAAGTGCTCTTGTCTAAGGGGGGTACTTTGGCTTTCCGCCATACTGTAGGCTCGGACGACGACCCATAGTGATCGCCGGGTACGTGGCCAGCTTCGTTGGCAGTAGAAGGGCAGCGGATTGGGCGAGTTGCTGTTCCATGGTAACAATAAAATTCAAACAGCGCTAGAGGACAGGACCAGAAAGAGGAGGAGACTCAGCGCCGTGTTTGTCTCCCCCTCTTTCTGGTCCTGTCGTCTAGCGCTGTTTGAATTTTATCGTTGGCAGTGTCTGTATCGCGGTGCCCCCGTGGTTGCCTCGCTTCGGCTGTTTTTCAGGGGCCTTCTTGGCCTCGGCTTGGGACTGGGACAGACTGCATCCTTCTGTCACCCGCCGTGGTTGCTCAGTGGCTATGGTGTTGGGCTGCTGATCATGAGGTCGCGGGATCCAATCCCGGCCACGGCGGCCGCATTTCGATGGGGGCGAAATGCGAAAACACCCGTGTGCTTAGATTTAGGTGCACGTTCAAGAACCCCAGGCGGTCGAAATTTCCGGAGTCCTCCACTACGGCGTGCTTCATAATCGGAAAGTGGTTTTGGCACGTAAAAGCCCATAATTCAATTTTTAATCCTTCTGTCTTCGTGAGTCCGCTTTCAAGTTTCCCCCGCGTTGACGTGAGCTCCTGGTGGTGGTAGGAGAGAACGCTGTTGGAACTTCTGCTTCACGCTCTCACCAACCGTCTGACGCTTAGTGCTTAGCTTCCTTCACCTGTAGACGCAAGCGCACACTGACAACCAAGAAAAACACAAGCGGGTTCACGCTATGGTTATGTATTTCATAAGCAAAACCATAAACATGGGCTCCGCGTCTCCGTAGTGTATACAGTTCGAGAGCCAATGAATTAAACGAACTAGGTATCCAACAAACATGCAAGCTAGTTAGTTAGCCAGCCTGCCAGCCAATGGCTGGCTGGCTGGCTGGCCGACCGACCGACCGACCGACCGACCAATGAAGCGAGCAAGCAAGCTAATCAGTAGACACGAAAATTAAGTGTGTTACAGGAGCTACACTTGTCAACGCAGACTGTAGCTTGACGACTCTGAGACGGCTACTTAAGCGTCGTAGTGAGGGCTAATGGTCCACCAAGCAAGCGTAACCGTGTTGTGCGATCAGAGCCCATCATTGAACTTGTGCCTCGTAGCCTATAATTGAGATGGTAAAAGGTATCGAAAAAAAACCATGTTGCCTGGAACAGATTGAACTATGAAACATCAGCTCGCTTAATGACTCTAGAAGAGCCGGAAGAAAGCGGCTGGTAGTAAGAGCTCGTCGTAATAGTTGCTGACACAGAGCTGTTGGTAGGAGTGCTGCTGGTCGCTATAAGACACATCTTTTGGGATCATGTTCGTCTGCCTCATAAGCGCCATTACAGGCACTAATTCGAAGTGGCGAGTGCGCCATCTCCGTTTCAGTAGTATATCCCCCCACTTTACACGTGCTGCAGGAAAAGACGGCTCTTGGCCATCCCTTTTAAGGCCATTGGACTGGAATCGATTCCGCACTGAGTGCTTTAGAAACTGCGAAAACTGCAGATTAGGATGCACTCTCGTTCCACATGCACTGATCGCGGCGACCAAACGATAGAGAAACGCCCGAGTATTTGGGGGGGGCGGCGTTGGCTCATCTACTACTCATCTGCTACCCGACCGAACGCGACGCCGCCAAGCCATCCGATTTATTTGATATACGTGTCTTCCAAGTTCCTCTCAACCAACACGTGTGTATTCGTCTTGGTGGCTCTGTGGTTATGGCTTTTTCGCTGCTGAACTTGACATTGCAGGTTGGATGGCAGCCGCCCGGCGGACGCATTCCTATGGGGGATGGTGGAGTACAAAATCAATCCTGCGTCGGGCTTTGAGTGCCCGTTGAAGTACACCAGGGGGCCGAAATCATTTGGGAGGCCCCCGCTACGACGCCCCTCATAACCCGGCGCAATTTGAAGACGTTAACTCAAACTCCAAGTTTCATTTTACGTCAGAAGTGTACTACGGCAAAGAAGGTGGGTGTACTAATGAACTTAAATGTCACTGCTGAAACCGATATTAGGCTGAATGCCACCGAATCACGCGACAGGCAGCAGTCGTTAACGAGACAATTTCCTTTGGTCTGTGATGGCCCATCGACTTCCGAATGGCTTGGGAGCAGAAAATTCTTCGGTATACCATTCCACAAAACTGTGAGGGCACAATGTGCGCAGGTTGTCTATAAACTGTCAATGACCTAAAAAAACCTCCAAAAGCTGAATAAAATTTTTGCGACGATTGGGGTGGTTCTAAGCTTCCGACGTCTTCGCCCAGTTCTCCGATTGGCTGTACTCTCAAAAGCAGTCGGCGTATTGCATAGGTGTCATAGCACTTGTGTAGGGAATTCACAGGTCACTTCTATGAAATGCGAATGCAATGTTTAGTACGTTCAATGCATCCAGAAGCCAGTGCTCGGTGTTCTGCCTGTCGGTCTTAGTAACGGCGATGGGCCTTACAGCGTGTCATAACAGTTATCAATGTTCGAACTGCCGATGGAACGGTGTTCTGGCGGTTTCTGGGCTCAGTTACCGGAACGATTCATTTGCATTCCGTTTTATGTGGATACATTCCACAAACAAGACCTAGTTTTGTTCTTATTCTCTTTGTTCTTTCAGGAAAGCAGGTAAACACTTCTCCTCTAAGGACACTACGATCGACTCTAAACTTCAACTTGCGGTGTCTGGGCCAACCGCACTTGACAACGACGTCAAGCACTGAACTACCTCACACCGTCGATCGCCAGGACTTCTTTATGAGGATGCCGGCAGTGGCGATAACCACGGTGGGCCGGTTCGACTGCCTTGTTGAGGCGTCCGCATTCAACCGAAGGTTGAATGCGAAATGGCGAACGTGAAAGAAAACGTTAACTGGCCAAAGGTACCATGCAGAACAAACCATGGCTCCCTTGAGAGGTCGGTTGTCTTTTCTCGGGCCATATAGGACATTTTATTTTATTATTAACAAAATTTTAAAAAATCCCCATTCGCTGATGTCACAATGCGACTTCTTCAACTGGATTACTGCAAGAGGCAGACATTATTTGCACGAGAAATTAAAGAAAGTAGTACCTACAAATTGACAAAATTTTGCTAATTACATTTTAGCAAGTTACGGTACATATTGCAATTTACGAAATGGACCCAGCGAGTTGGCGAACTATGCGTATGTGCATACTTCTGATGCGGAACTCCAATCACAAGGGCACGTTAACGGTTATAATAGTTATCCTGCCCTTACGAATGGAGTTCTACTACCAAATGCTGTTTGATCAATTGTATGTTCACGTTTGAACAACGCTTCCTTCCGTCAAAATATTATTTCAGGCCACAACTGGCCTTCTGAACTTCTCATTCATGCTGTCTATCTTTCTCTGTCTGTGAATATACCTTGTGAGACTAGGTATAGGCAGCCAGTCTTTTCTTTATTCTCCCGAGTGAGAGCCCCACCACCAGGCCCCAAAACGGTGATGTACAGGTGAGAATATGAAGCGTATGAATAATGCTCGCACTAAATATATCAGACTTGCTCAATACGTCCCACATGAAAGTGTTTTTCCGAGCGTGAAAGAAGCCCGCGAATACGCGCAAATGGCCTCGAGTGGCCAGTCGCGCGGCACTTTTGTGTGCATTCGCGAACATCTTTCACCACGCTCGCAAAAACACTTTTTTTACGTAGCACGTGTTTAGTAAGAGAAAACTGCATCGGGAGTTTCTCATGTTGCTTCACAATTTTCTCATTGCCAATTTTCATCTATTTATAATAATCGAGACGTTAATTAATAAATGAAGTCTAATTTTCTAGTTAGGCAGAATGCAATATATATATATATAATTTCCACGCGACTTCAAGCAACGTTACCGCGGTTCTGTGCAGCTACGTAGCATTTACACATTTTTAAAAGTTTGGCACCAGTTAAGTGAAACACACTGTAGATTACACGCGCGAAAATCATCACTATCGAGATTCTTGTTCTAATTTACTTCGGTAAGTGACTGGCACGTGCGATAATTGGTAAGGGCTGTAGCTTCAGTTGGATGTTCTTGATGAAAAATGACCGTAATTATTGCATGAAAGAAAATTAGTTCATTCGGTGCCCTATCGCTGGAATATGCGCAAAAAGCTATAGCGAAATGCCCAATTACGGCGAGCTTTCCTTTCCGGCCCCACACCGTCATTTCATTGAATTAAAGAATTTAAGGAATTGAACCTTGTGGACATGCCAGTCACATACACCTTGGCCGACATTTCCAATTAATCAATAAATCAATCCAGTATCCGTCGCAGACTATCCTTGTCCCTTCGTTGAGTTTCTGTGAACCTACAAAGCTTGTTTGCAGCTGCATAGCAGTACGTGAATTAAGTAATCTTGAGCCCTGACGAAGGCGAGACACGTTGACACAATGCAGGCTCCGGGCTGACACTTCAGTTGTTGCCCCCAAGTTGATTCCTCTAAGTCCCAATTTTTTTTCTGTGACTTCCTGGTATTGTTTCGGTTTGTAGCTGCTGCACTATTCTTTGATTCACTATCCACAGCCGTGTGGAAGACCGTGGATAGCTGCAGTTAGTGGGCCAAGTTGAGGTATAGTACACCTCAACTTCCCACCACGATACTTCTTACCACGAATGAGTCGAACGGATGCGACTGCCACGTAACCACGGACTCTGCAGGATCAACGGGGGCCTTGGACAGAGGCGGAAGTGACGTCACCGGAGCGGAGTCAGTCTCGCCCCTCGCAGGCCTGTAGACCAATGAATTGGGCACCAGGGATTGGCGGGGAAGCATCCTGGCGTCTCGCAGGATGCTCGTCGTTGCCGGGTTGTCGAGCCACGTGCTGATCAGGAGACCGGCAGAAACCAGTCGCAGGAATGGCCGCTGGTCCACCGGTGGCTGCCGCTGCTCGGCGTCGACCTGGTGCGCGAGAGACCATTAAAGGGACACTAAAGGTTACCATAAAGTTAAAGTGATAAAGCAATGCTCTAGAACGTCTAAGGCGTCAATATAATTGCGAACAGAGCTTTAGTAACCGAGAAATTGAGATAAATGCATGACACGATTTGAGACTCCCCAGCGACATTCCGGTACTAGTCCGATGACGAAAGCACTCCTCATCATAATTTATGTCACTAGTACTCAACTACTCGTAACAAAAAGATCATTTCATTAGATTATGAGACGGAAGAAAATGTTACTTTTCTACTTCTATTCGATTCTAAGAAAAAATAACATTTGACGTTACCCTTGAGTAGTATGGGTGATCGAAAGGTTTCGTTTTCGCTCGACTGTGCGTCGCGCGCGCTTTGGAGTTTCAGTTGCTTCGTTATCGCGTCGTGCTGCGGTGGTCCTGCTGGCTCGCGAAACTTGCATTTGGAACAAACAGCGAGAATGCCACGTCCATGTGATATCGTGGGATGCGCGAACGGTCCGCGGAACTTGACTAAGGGCAGTTAAAGCGGCGAATCCCACGTTACTTATCACTGTGTGCCAACGAGTGAACCTCTCCGTTTGAAGTGGTTAAGTGCCGTACCTCTGCCACAGCGCGCTGGCAAAGAGCCGAAAAATCACGTCGTGCGCTCTTTCGTCCAGAGGATTACGAGTTCAACGCCGACTTACTGAAGTCGCGTGGAGTGTCTTTCAAAGCAGGCCGCCGTCTTAGTAGTACGCAACGACGCCAGCAGCGCGAGCCCTTAGCAGCAGGTCACGTTCATCAGTGCTTAAATCGCTGAACTCGAGACCAGCATCGCGAGCCAATGTGTCGTTGTCAGGGTCGTCCATTGCAACTAGCGTCGAAGTTGGCGTCATAAAATAAAGAACCAGCTTATCGTCGCGCGCTTTCCCTTCCGCTAGCTACCATAGTTCCGCTTTCGCGCTGCTCTCGGCTCTGTCTTGGCTCTGTTTCTGGCCGCGCGCTTGCGTTTTGTGCAGAAAAGCCGTAGCGCCGTCTGCGGGAGCCGTTTTACTCACCGACGGCGCAACGTCACTATGAGACCATGGCGTCAACACTCCTCGATCGGAGGGCGGGTTATTTGAACTGCGCTAGAGGTACGCGGAAGCTTTAGAACGCATTTTCTCTTAAAATAAGTCTCTTCTTCGCACGGAACAAGCGTTTCGAGGTTTCTGGCATGGTATTTCAACAATCCACATTGAGTTAATGTTAACCTTTAGTGTCCCTTTAAAGCATATTGCAACGGTCGTTAAGTAGAAGAATTGTAGTGAACTTGAACGAAAGGATTGCAGGGAGCCACTCCAGGGAATATTCAAGTCGCAATCATACAATGCTGCCTTGCCCCTCCCCCCCCCCTCAAGAAAGCTTAAGTTGGCATATAATAAGAATTAGGTTTGTCAACGTAAGGTCGCATCTAATAATACACGGAATGAGGTCCCGAAAATAATGATGTAAAGAGGCATCTCGTACAAAATTACAAGATTGCAAAGGACGCATTGATGACGTTGATGTTCATTCAATACAAAAAGAACAAGATACATATAGAACAAAGAGAGTGCAAGTGGTGCTACCAGCTAAGGGTTATTTGGTTGTTTATGCGGCCCGAAAGCATCAACCAGGCGGGTAGGAAGCTTGTCAACCGGATATTTCTTCTAGTGTGGGCCCTGCTTTTTGTGCCGTTGCTTTTACTGCGTGTCAGCAGGCAAAAATGCAAGTCTGTAACATTCCTTTAAACATTGAGTTTGGGTGCGCAACCAGAAGAAAGACGATGCTACACACCAGTTGTAAGCGAACATGATGCTCTTATACTGTAGATAAACATAGAGAGCCATTGAAGCAAACCCTTCAGAAATATCAGAAGAGCATTTTAGCCGACCTGACCACAAATACATTGGCATAAATGCCGCGGTGTCCTCGAATATATACGCGGTGGGTATTTCTTTTCAATATTAGTTTACCGTTGCCATGACAGCTCACCGATTATGATTTTCGACGCTTCGTAGGGAGGCACAAAGTTGGACAGTCACTTTAGCATACGCTAAGGAGGATGAAGGTGAAAGCCTGCCTCCCTCACGAGACATTCATTACTTTACCTGACATTTTCATTCTACTGCATTATTACTTCATGTTGTTTTCTCCCACCGAAGGTAGTGGGTTCGAGTGCCTTGAATAAATCTGCCTTAATTAACTGTACCTTAATTAAATCAGTCCTAATTAACAGCAAAGGTTGTGGGTTCGAGTACCTTAATTCGCTCTACCTTAATTGACCTTGCCTTAATTAACCCCACAGGACGCTTCTTCTCCGCCTCGGCTTCCCGCTTCCTTATAAAGAAATTGATGGCCGCCTAATTTGCTCTAATTAACACCAAAGGTCGTAAGTTCGACTCCCATCAAAGATCCAGAATTCGACTCCTACCAAAGGTCGCAGGTCTTAATTAAGTTTGCCTTGACACCACAGGTACTGGGTTCGACGTTCAGCAAAGGTCGAGGGTTCGACTCCCTAAGAATTTTGGTGCCACAACGCGGACGGTGTAACACCGGACATCGACTTTTTCGCCCCATGAGTCGCCTAAGGCTTCCGCCTTAAAATAGAAAGTCAATGTAACTGATAACAGCTACCAGCAAAAAAGCTACGGTATCATTATTGAGACACAACGGTCATTGTGTGCCCGGCATGCGGCGTGGTTCCTGGGTCTACTGATGGCATGAACATGCCTTCCTAATGCACAAGAGCTCGGGAAGTGGCAGGAAAATGTAGCGGAGTGATCACCCAATAATCAAAATAGGAGGAACGAGGTGTTTCTACGAGCTGAACTTATAGGGCAGGCATGACAGCTTTTCAACAGTCATCGTGAGATAAAAATTTATTGCAGTAATAGGTTCGTACGCTCACCTTTCTTACTACATATATAAACGAACGTTCGTTTCTCAGAACTGCATGTAAACGAGCGCGAGACCTACGCAGACCTTAAGGTCAAAAGTGTAACGCCATATTTTTGAGCGCAGCTCTCAGGCGCCTCTTCCTGCGGCGAGCGTCGGCGTAACCGAAGGAACGAGCGCTGCGAAAAATGAAAGCGAACGTGGAGCGCTGCGAGAGAATAAAGACGCGAGGAGGAAGGCTGAGGAGGAGGATGTGGCGAAAGGGTGAGAAGATAAGCGTCGATGGCTACGAGATGGCGCTAGAGTAGCGCGCGTAGACTGGGGGGTCTGTCGGCGGCGGCTGCTGTGAATCGCGCCCACGCGGCACCCACGCGCGTGGGCTCTCGTGATTTCCCGATTAGCGAGGCTGTCGCGTCACACTTTCGCTCCATTTGCAACGCGTCGCACGAGACAGATTGTCCGCGTCAGCCGATATATCACGAACTGAAAACACGCATAGAGCTGCGCTCAAATTTCATGTTAGGCGGAATCGTAATGTTCGGTAATTTTTTTTTAATATGCTACTGCGCTATACTGCGCGTGCTCCCTTTGAGGCAATATGCTCTATATGTGGACTCTAATTAAGCTTTTCGGTGTACATCGCTCCCAAATATGCAATTGAACGAAACTGTGGAATACTGTCTTGTCGATAAAGAACCGAAATTTGCGCAGGAACGCTTTGAGGGAAAACTAGGACGGCGTTTTTTTTTTCTGATATTAAGAGAGAGGTTAGTTCCATCAAGCCACATTTCTAGGCGGCTCATATAAGACTGTAGAGTTTGATACAAAGCACGTAAGTCTACCGATGCAGCAAAAAAGAAAATGCAATGTCGTCGGCGTATAAGTATACACATGCACACCCTGTTGCAAAGGTACAGTACTCCAGTAAAACATTAAACAGCAATAGCGATAGGAATTAATGATCCCTGTGGTAGACCTCTTGACTGTTGATAAGTTGACGAAGACAATGTGCGTAGAGAGCAGTAAAATACCCAGCCGTTTAAAAATTCATAAACCCCCGTGACAAAACATTTTTGCAGGCCAACATTCTGAAGTGCATTTATTAGGCTTACATGTTCTGCGCTGTCATACGCCTTAGTGATATCCAAAGTGACTAAAGCTGCATTATTTTTTTTTGACATCGAGCTAGTTGAATACGACTTTCTAGGGCGACGTGGGCACACCAAATCGAGCAACCACGTTTGAAGCCAATTTGGCGTGGGCTCAAAATCATGTTCTCTGTCAGCCAATTATCTAAGTCGTCGTGTAAGATTCCTTCGACGAGTTTTACTAGGTAAGATGTAAGAGATATTGGCCTAATGTTATATAATTTGTAACCGACACCTTGTTTTTTATTATTATTAGGATAACTTTTGCAAGTCTCCATGCCGGGGGGATCTACGAACTTTTAATAAAATGGTTTACCATGCTAAGTAATGCATGTGATGATATCTTAAATAAAGTTTTTATTATTGCCGTAGTAATGTCATCGGGCCCTGGCGCTGAATTAGGCAGCTGGCTTAGTACATTTTCCAGCTCCGAAATCGTAACTTCTTCTAAGTCTTCACCATGAGTAGGCGGCGTAGCAGGATTGCGCAAAATCAACTTGAAGCGAAGCTCTAGAATTTTACCAGTATCTTCCAGTAATTTGGTCAATTCGCAGGGCGTTGGAACCACAGAGTCGACGTTTATTTGTGCCGGAAGTACCTTTTCGTTTCTCAGAAATCGAAAAAGTGCTTTTTTTTTTTGTTGGTGGCCCTTGAAAGAAATTCGAAGTGCTAGCTCACAATCAAAGTTGTCTTTCGCATTTGCAACTGTTCGCTTAAATGTTGCTGCCGCGAACTTATAGTCTCTCCAATTGCTAGGACACTGGTTATGGCTATGCTAGGACACTGGACACTGGTTAGGACGCTGCTAGGACGCTGCATTTCTTATCCTGTAATGGCGTGAGCACTTTGCGTTCCACCAAGGGCTCGAAGACCCGCTTTTAGTGGAGTTCACAGTGAATTGAGATTTTTTTACGGAATCTTTTAAAATAGACAATAAATTAGTGGCTTTTTCCTTTTCATTATCGAATTGTCAATTCGATAATGCGATGTTAAGACCTTTTTTGAATGTGCTGAGATTAACAAAAGTATTTGAATGCGTAGTAATTTGAGTCAGTGGCCATACGAGCTCAAAAAGAATAGGGAGATGGTCACTGCTTGTGCCCGAGTTTATAGCAGACCAAGAGGAGATAGACAAATTAGTACCAACGAAGGGAAGATCCATTGCGGAAACTGACTTACTACAAATAAATGTGGGTGTTCGTGCGTTACTGCATAATAAATTATTGTTGATACACTATTAATGCGTGATAAATTATTGAGAACTAGGTGTCGAATTCCTGATTAATAAGGATATAGCTGGTAACATACAGGAATTCTATAGCATTAACGAGAGGGTGGCAGGTCTTGCTGTGAAACTTAATAAGAGGTACAAATTGAAGGTCGTACAGGTCTACGCCCCTACATGTAGTCGTGATGGCAAGGAAGTCGAAAGCTTCTATGAAGACGTGGAATCGGCGATGGGTAAAGTCGAAAGAAAATTCACTATATTGATGGGCGACTTCGATCCCAGGGTAGGCAAGAAGCAGGCAAGAAGCAAGTCAGTGGGGGAATATGGCATAGGGTCTAGGAATAGCAGGGAAGAGTTATTAGTGGAGTTTGCAGAACGGCATAATAGGAGAATAATGAATACATTGTTCCGCAAGCGGGATAGCCGAAAGTGGACGTGGAGGAGCCCGAATGGCGAGGCTAGAAATGAAATAGACCTTATACTCTGCGCTAACCCTGGCATCATACAAGATGTGGACGTGCTCGGCAAGGTGCGCTGCAGTGACCACAGGATGGTAAGAACTCGAATTAGCCTATTGGAATGCTGCGTAGACTCGGCAGCAATCGATAAGGGTTGCGTCGGCAGGTTCTCATTATGATCTATTGCATGTATGTTCGCCCGATAATGGAGTTTGGCTGAGTTTTGTTTTCTGGCAGACCTGCACACAAAATTCGGCCTCTCATATTCTATTAGAACGAGAGGCGTTACATTTATGTCTTGGACTTCCTAAATTTGTCGCTAACGATATCTTATATGAAGAAGTACGCCTGCCTTCATGCGATTTCATATCTTAACAGTACAAGCTAGATATATGCATCACCACAGAGGAGGCCACAATATGTTTTCGTTAATGAACCGGCCTCATTTTTTAACTATGAGTGGTATCGCTCACGTTGCCCTCGGGTTGTTTTCGCTCAAAATCTATTGGACCCATTAAACGTTCACCTGTGCGAGGTGGTCTTACTAAATTCCTCGGTTCCAGATGCTAAAATTGAATTTGATGATATTTTTCCAAATAATGCTAAACATCTTCCTTTTGACTAGATCTGAATAGTATACAGGAATTTAAACCACCTTGCACACCTACATACAAAGACCGTTATAGCAACTGATGTGAAGAGAAGGCAGGCGAGCATTTTATCACCGCATCTGAATTGGTCTTTTTCAATTCGGCTACCTGACTTCACGCCTATCTTTCAGGCGGAATTATTGACTATTGTCTTAGCTTTACGTCAATTACCGTCACCTCTATCATCAGCCATAATCTTAACTGATTGCCCGTCTGTCTGTTCTTCACTAACCACATTCAAATTGTTAGGTTCATTAAAAACTTTCTATTCTCTTCTCACAAGACACTTATGTCTCGTTCGTTTAGTGTGGGACGTACCAGGCCACAGAGGGCCAGCCTTAAAAGACTATGCAGATACACTAGCAGTAGCATCGCACGATGGTCCTATAATCCCCATTTTACCTTCGTCTGCAGCTTTGATCACTGCTGCGCGATTAAGAAAATATACTACTAATAATAAGTTCGCGCGATAATCATTGGAAATGTCTGATTTCCCGCGTCTCATATTGCCTTGGAATAACAAATGGTGCTCCTCTAGAAAAATTGAAGTAACGATTACAAGACTACAGTGCCGAGTGAACTTTTACCTCCACAGGTCTCGTCTGGCTACATCGTCCTTGTGCTTTTTATGCAATGAGAGGGATTCTCTGGAACACTTCTTTTTGACATGCCGCTGTTTCATTATTCAACTGAAATTTTTTTAGAAGAACTCTTCCGTAAGCTTGGCTGGAATTTGACTCTTCCTGGAACTTTCCTCTGGGGCTACCGTACTGGGTTACAGCCACAGGAACGTTCGTGAAGCCCTCTGCTTCTTTCTGCGTGAGACAAAGCGAATTGCAATGCGTTAGAATTCTTCTACATTCTTATAATGTTCACAAAATTTACAAGATTTCTAGATAATTGATAACTCATACCTGTAACAGTAGACACCTTAAATCGATCCCGTTTGCCAGATGCTTATTTCAATTCACCCTAATTTATTCAAAAAAGAAATGCTAACAGTTCCTTCACCGCCCGATTCATGGCCGATCCTCCAGAGTTGGTTGAGACACTTCACTAGGGAACAAGAACAACCACGCAGCTCCTTGCGCTACGGCACAAGATTCATGTAGTTCGAAAGGACCTCGCCCTTCCTACCGGGGTTCTTTTCCACACTACAGCTACACTCGAGAGCAGGGCAAACACGATGTCGCGACTTACTTTCTTTCCGACTCGGAACACAGCGACGAGGAGTGAGCCGAGTTTCGTTGCTCCTCTCGCCGCTCTCTTACGCAGGTATACGTATCGATGTCAGGTGAGTGGGTGGGAGAAAACGGTGCAGAAGTAGGACTGCGAGAAAACCCTTTAGGGGAGCTTCTCGGATCTCCCGAGGATATCGCGTGTCTCTGCGCCCTTGGCGCAAAAAAAAAAAAAGGCACTCCGATAGGATTTCGACGACATGCGTTTGTACTATAGCGAGAATATGGGTCGCCTATTTCTGGAACGGGTGCGAAGAGACGAAAGAAATCTGTGCCGAGCATTAGATTGAGCGATGCGCGATGGGGGGGGGGGGGGGGGAGTTTGCCGGCATACGATGGAAGTCGCAAGACGGACGTAACTGGAGAACGCCGGAAGTGGCCTTCGTCCTGCAACGGAGCTAAGTAGAATAGGTGTCGGTGACGATGATTTCGGGAGATTTGCGCTTTTATCGCCACCATAGGTTAAATGCCACGATATAGGTGGCGCCGAAAAATACAGCTGGATATCAGTGGTGTACGAATTGCCAGCCCATGGGAATGCACCTCGCTCCCGTTCTCTCATCCCCCCGTCAGCAGCGAGACTGACTGGACAGCGTAGCTCAGTTCCGGGGACGTCGACCGACAACTTGAACTGGTGGACTGGGCAGAAAAGGCCAAGCAGGCCCAGGGCCTTACTTGAGCCCTAACCCTCAGCCACGTCCCTCTTTACCCTTCCCCCTTTCAATAAAGTTTATCACCACCACCACCACCAGCCCAGCGATGCATGGCCCCCGTCTGGATAACGCTTGAAGGCTGTGCTTTGGCTGAGTAAGCACGCCGGAAGAAAAATTAGGAAGCCAGAAACACGTCATAGACGTTAAGGTTTACGTATCACTTATTCCGCGTTGGTGTGCTGCCAGCATAGATACCCATAGCCACTTGCAAAAAATACCAGTGCATACATGTCACGACCACATTATAGTGGTTGTGATATCCATGCACTGGTATTTGTAGGTCCACCTGCTTAGCATCCACTACGTGGTGGTCATGGCGTTCTTCCGGCGCCTGAAGGGCGCGAAGGCATGACCTCCGAGATTAGCTTCCGTTACACTGATGGAGCCGCCACGGGATACTAGAGGGAAGGGTAACGGACTGTGGCCACCACCTATTGAAGTCCACTGCTCCTCATATGCTTGATTTTCTGCAACTGAAGTTTCTATCTGGGAAATAACTGATGGTTGATCTAGACAATCCAAGCAATTCTAATTCTGTTCGACTATAATTAACAATATTTTGCTCCTTAAGTTTTTAACTAATTGCTTACAGTACATATTGCAATTTACGAATACTAGCCGGCGAGTTCGCACAGCGCGTGCACTTGGACGGAATTCTGAAGATGGCAGCGGTTTCGAGATATGCGCTGTCGAACTGGCAGTAAATGTGTACCGTATTGTTCCACTTAATTTTTACAGCAAAGTGCCGTTTTATGCATGATAGCGTAAAAATAACCGGGATGCCAGTGTGCTTCCTCGCACACGTTAATACAGTTGAACCTCGCTACAACGAAACTGACGGGGCGCGCGAAAAATTTCGTTAAAGCGAAATTTCGTTGAGGCGAAAACAGGCCAAAAACACTGTCAGGTTGGACCACATAGTCCCAAAACATCATTTATTTCCAAAGAAGTCGGTCAGCTTCTTCTGCTTCTTTTTTTTTGCCACGAGTGCAGTGGCGCGGCTTTCGCACTCGGTGAACAGTTGCATCGCGACGTCGTCATCGTGAGCACCGAAAAATCTGCGGATCACATCAAAAGCATCCATCACTTTTATTGCAGGTGGTGGCGCTAAGTCCTCCGCGTCGCTGTCATCATCCGATGATGCGTCGTTGTGGCGAACGCCCTCAATTATAGCTTCGTCACTCAGCTCCTCGTGAGCTAGCACTTCACTGTCAACAGCGATGTAGTCGCCGATGTGAACATCGGCCGGCACATCTCCGGAGTCCTGAAGGGCTGCCCATGCCGCATTGGCCTCTGTGGAGGGTGGAGCAATTGTACTGCAGCCTTCCTCGTCCGACGTGGAGTTCGCTGCCAGTTGAGCATCGGAGTGAAAGCCGGCGTGCACAAAACAGTTGTAGATGATACTGCGACTGGTTGCCGTCCACGCTGCTGAGACCATCTGTACAGCCATGTACAAATCCACTTCGATTGCCCGACCGGTGTCGATGTTTAACACCAGCCGCTGAATCAGTCGCTGTCGATAAGCGCTTTTAACGCTATTGATGATACCTTGATCCAGCGGCTGGATTAAAGCCGTGCAATTCGGCGGGAAGAATCTTACTTCCACGCTTTGAAGCTGAACGTCTTCAACGTTATGCGCTGAGCAATTGTCGATGAGCAAACAAACCTTACGTTTCTTTGCCGTCATGTCACGGTCGAAAGCGGTTAGCCACTCTTTGAAAACGGCCCGTGTCATCCAAGACTTCTTATTGGCAACATATTTGACGGGCAGGCTCTTGCCACCTTTGAAGCACCGCGGCTTCGCACTTTTGCCTATCACCAGTGGGCAGCGCTTGTCAGACCCGTCCATGTTGCAGCACAGGAGCACAGTCACACGCTTTTTGCTATGCTTCCCTCCGCTGCATGGCTGGCCCTTCATGTGAAGCGTCTTGGAGGGGAGGAGCTCGAAGAAAAGTCCCGTTTCATCGGCATTGTATATGTCTGATGTGGCATATTTCTCCATTAATTCCGGCACAGTAGCTGATGCCCAAGCAGATGCAGCGTCGGCGTCTGATGAGGCCGACTCCCCACACAGCACTTTAGCGACGATTTCATGCCTGGCCTTAAAACGGGTCAGCCACCCTGAGCTGGCTTTGAAATCATTGATGCCCAGCATACAGGCATAGCCAAGTGCCTTTTGCTGCAACATGTTTCCGCTGACCGGCATCTTCTTTGCGCGCACGTCGAGGAACCACGTGTACAGAGCCTTCTCAAGGTCCTCATGAGCCGCTTGCGTCAGCTTTTTCCGCTTCGCGGATGTCCCCGAAGAAAGAGCTTGCGCTATCGCGTCTTTCGACTTCAAGATCGTTGACAGCGTGCTCTGTGAGATGCCGAAGTCCGCTGCAACATCTCCCTTTTTCCTGCCACTGGATGCCGCGCTGATAATCCGTGCCTTCTCTTCAAGCGAGAGGAACTTCCGCTTTCTAGATGAAGTCGCCATGCTCGCATTCATTACAGCGCACTAGCAGCACAAGCACGAGTGAAAAAAACTAGGGCAAACGCGCTGCTGTTGCCAGGCTGCTGCGTCCTTTGGCAACGGATTGGTTGCGGCTCTGAATTGGATTGGAAGAAAACGGGAGCTTGCCCCCGCGCCTTGTCGCAAGGCAGCCAGCCCGATAGTCATCAACACCAAGCTATGGCGGTGATCATGTGCGTTTCAGTGAGTGGATTAGTTTGGTCCAGCGAATGTTTAGCGAAACAAAGCAGCGTGGGCCTATGGAAGTACATAGATGGGCGGCGATATGCTTGTTTTATTGTAAGATATATTTTTAAATCGAGCTTCGCATAGCAAAAATTTCGTTGAAGCGGAAACGCGCCCCAAAAATGGTTCGTTGTGATGAGAAATTTGTTCCATTACTTTGTATAGCGAGCTGACGGGGAATTGGAAATATTTCGTTGAAGCGAAAATTTCGTTGAAGCGACGTTCGTTGTAGCGGGGTTCGACTGTAGTGAATTTCTCGAAACCTGTGCCATCCTGAGAATTTGTTCCAAGCGAATATGCCGTACGAACTCAGCGGCTGCAATTCGTGAATTCCAATGCGTGCTGTAACGCAATCGGTGAAAAACTTACTCAGCGGAATTTCGGTAATCAGCCGAATATGCGTCTATTCAATTTATCCTTTCGCAAGTAAAGTCCGCTTCTGCGATGTAATGCAGCTCAAGGACTAGAATTCTGCCATCTGCAACAGTCGGCTCTTTAAAATTCCGCATTGTCTGAAAACGAAACACAGACACACACACAAACACACACCTGGTAACACATGTAGCAGCGTAAAAGAGCCACGAACAACACTTTTTTCTGAGTAGTTGTTCCCCGAGACGGAGAGCCGCAAAAGTACCAACACATTCACGCATACAAAACTTGCGCCTAACTTGTATGTGTACGCATTGTTACAGTGTCACAGTAAAACAACTCAACTAGAGCAATCAGAAGCTTGTTCAAAGCGAAGTGGCTATGACATTGACTCCAATGCCGTGGATCCGAACCCGGCGGCGGCTGCATTTCGGCGGATACGGAATGCAAATAAAAAACGCTCGTGTACTTAGATTAAGACGCGTTAAATTCCACGTGGTCCAATTTATTTCGGCGTCCCCCACTACGACGTGCGCCATAATAAGATCAATGGTGGTTTAGGCAGGTAGAAACCGTACAATTCAATTTATTCACCATATCCGTCTTACATGGGAATTTGCTGTAGTGTTGACACGCAACATCAAGGTTGAGGTACGTAAGTTGAAGTGTCTACAATAAACAAGTAATAAAGGGAATGCTTATGCTGTGAGAAAAAGGTCATGCGAAATTTCTCGTGTGGAATTTGAATTCTGTTCTTTTTTTTCATCAAAATTTATCACCAGGCATTTGCAAGACAAGTATACGCTTTCAAACCCCATATAGGTTGCGATATTCAAACCGCAAGTTTTTGTCGTTCCACATGGTTTTAGAAATCAATCTGCAGTGCAGACGTGACAACAGAAAAACAACCAAAAGAACTTTGCGGTTATTATAGAATGGGAAGCCAACCTATGCTTTTAGACCTGTCCTTTGCTTTGCTCATGGCTTTCGGAGCCTGAGCCTGCCATCTACTGGTGGGCTCTCGTTCTTTTCTTTTTTTTTGCTAAAATACTGCTGTTCTCTCCTACCAAATACTACTTATCGGGGACACTCTCTGTCGGTGTATTGTCTTTGCACAGCTGGCTTTCTTCTTTTATCACATTATAGCAAAGGCCCGCTTGCTGAGCATCCGTCAGCAAATCTAATATGACTGTTGACCTAAAGAGCTTTTCTGTCTCTTTTTTCTTTTTTTGAAGCCGACATCTTTAGACTTGGACATCTCAGTAAGACTGGTGGGCCATATTATTGAGAATGTTTCCTTCTTCGCGCTGAACAATACGCAACAACAGCGGCGGTGTCAACCAGGGACGTGGAATATATTTCTACAAGGTAATCTATTGTGCAAGCTGAGTGATATTGAGCGAGGATGTAGTTTTACGTCGGGGTTCCAAACGACTCCCCAAGAGCGAGATCTCCATATGTAGTTGTACCTACTATGTGCCTGTATTATCGGGACACTTCGACGCGTTTATAAAGCGCAACAGCGAAGGCGCTCTTTGTCGATCAGTCGTCTACTGAGCACATTCTAGAAATATGTTTTGTGTAGAGAGAAGAAACGATAAATAATGTTTGCTGAATCTCCATCTTATATTTCTTATTTCGTCAGTTATCGCTCCATCGAGATGTCATGATGACAATGATAACACATGCCTACGTCACACGCTCACGTTACACGCTCACGTAACACCCTCCTCGCTGCTCTGTTCGTGTTTAACTGCGCTTAAGTGACCGCAATAACATGCCCCTTGGTACAAGTTCTAGTTATCTCCAGCTGTGGACTACATATCACCATCGTCATCTCAGTCACGTTCACTGTCACCGCAAGGGCGTCCCCCAGGAAAGGTCCAATAAACCACTATTCCTGTACTGTATCAGCTATAGCCTCAGTTTAGAGATTTATCCCTCAATGGGGGGTACGACAAATTTTTTCGTCGCGCTTGGCACACTTTTTGATGCTCTAATACGACCCCAGTTATGTGTAACATGCATTCCATGTGCTGTCCAAATGCACTTCTTCCCGTTCACATAAAACAGAATAGAGATATAGCCTTCTTACGTCTATGCAATAGTCACGAGGATGCTTTATGGCAACCCGGCTTTCTCGTCGGCCTACTTCAGAATGAGGGGATTCTAATGGTAATGTCGATGGGGGTCAGATATGAAAACTTGCGCCAGCACAGTTAAACAACTAGCATTTTTGACGTAGTAGTTCTGCGGAAACCCGCAAGGTGGAGAGAAGTAATGAATAAAGGGAAAATGAGACATCCACTCGTTCGTAGCAATTGCTACAAAGGAAACCCATACGGGTTCCTCGAAAGAAAAGCCTCATAGTTGAAGAAAAATTTGTCCTGGTCCGGGACTCGAACCCGGGACCACCGCCTTTCCGGGGCAGCCGCTCTACCATCTGAGCTAACCAGGCGGCTAGCAGATGGCAGAGCGAAGTCGAATTTGTCGACAACACGAAGCAAAGGCAAGAGTTTGACGTAGTAGTTCTGCGGAAACCCGCAAGGTGGAGACAAGGGTTTCCTTTGTAGCAATTGCTACGAACGGGTGGATGTCTCATTTTCCCTTTATTAACTAGCATTTTTCAATCACTGAACACTACGGTAATATTTTGCCATTTCTATTTCCCTAAGTCTATGCCATCTTTAATTTCAGTTTTATGTTTATTTCTAGTTGTCCGATACTTGATCCCACAGCAGAACACATTTGGAACGGTAAAGCTGTGCGAATGACATAAAAAGGAAGATGCAAGACAAACACAGGCACATATTTACCGCTTTGTACGGTTGTGACAAAAAAAAAATCATGAGTCATTTCGCTATGTGAAGGCGAATTGTTGTTGTCGGGGGGGAGGGGGGGGGGCTCAAAACATGGCTCGTACCCACGAGGGGGATTGGCCACAGTGGATAGATTGAAACGAACACCCAAGAATGCATCAAAAGGGTTAAAGGGGAACATTTAGAACCAATCATTTGGAAATTAATTGATAATGCCGATATTGTCAGTACCTATTCATCAACTAAGTAAATAAAAATATATTAGTCTGAGAAGCTCAATAAAAAGAATAACAATAAAATTAAATGCCCCATGGTCGATACCCCAGCAGCGTAACCTTCCGGATACTTCAATGAACTTGTGCAGATCACTATATAATCATAAAGCCATGGCTTGTGCCAAATTGACAGGCACCAAAAGACAAAACGTTTGGTGTTGTAAACCTAGTTTTCTAGTTTGTAGTATAAGGCACATGATGCGAAAGGCGGGGAAGCGGTGGCAAGAGAGAAAGAAATTCTCAATAGTTTCTAGTTCTTTACAAAAAGAGCAGAGGTTAGTTATGGAAAGACCAGATCATGAAGGTAAACATTTAGGCGGGGAACTATACGCTGGAAACTTGCTAACGTCCCCTCGCATAGGCATGAAAGGCATTTGCTCATCTTCCGCTGAAATTTTAGATGTTGAAAATCATCTGTGGAAAGTATGGATGATTAATTACAAGTCAGCAATAAAAGGCGTTTGGCTCCTGTTGTAAAAGAGGAATCAGGAAGAACATTTAAGACCAGACCATTTAGCGATGACGATGCGAGAGAGTCAGCTGATTCATTTAAAAAGAGTCCATTATGTCTGGGGACCCAGACAAAGCGGTCTTCAGACTAATTAACCAGGAGAAGAGTCTAAAATGTACCCAGCAAGTGTGACCGATTAATGAAAGTTAAATATGTACAGACCCAAAGCGCGTTAACCACTTTTACTTTACTGTGGACCAAATTTTTGGATCGCCAGTATTATCGCCAGGAATTCAGCAAGGAATATGTATTGGACTGTAATCGGCTAGAGGGAGAGCAAAAGACCAGTTAAGCTGAATTGAAAAGATGCCAACACCGGCCTTCTCTAAATTTCGTGATGCGTCCGCTGAAATTATCAAGCGAGACAGAAGTTGATTCAGATTATCTTGAAGGAGACCGTCAAGTATGCGCGCAGGAAGAAGTTTTGCGTGTGTTGGAAAAAAATTTTATCAAAGCTTAATCTTTCACCTTAAACGAATTAGATTTTGGAGAAATCAGGTTCGGCAGACGAACTTGAAGTTTCGATATAACAGCCCCTTAACAAAAGCAACTTGTGGTTGTTGATAACGCCGTCGACCTGTTATGAAAATTAATACGGTAAAATGGATCAAAACTGGTTGCAATAGAAGAGAGATGCATATCACCACCACCATCGAAAATGTACTCCACCTTGAAAGATGTATGTGGCGGATTCCCGATAACGAAGAAAACGAAATAGGACCGAAATGAGACATAAGTAGAAATACTTAGTGCACTCCGTGTATATATGTATAAAAAAAAAAAAAAAAAAGGTAGGGCAAAAAAAGTATACGGGCTCGTCCGGGATTTGAACCCGGGACCTCTCGCACCCTAAGCGAGAATCATACCCCTAGACCAACGAGCCAGCACGTTCGTGGCAGAAATTATTGCTCATTAAAAGCAATTTTTAATTCATCTCGAGTGCGTTTTTGCTGCATTAAAGTATTTACTATAACGTAATTTCAATCTTCTAGCCACGCTGTAAACCTGAAATACGAGCGCTCTCACGTGAAATCAGCACGCGACTGTCGAATGACTCAGTCGCTCGGTGCATCGCCTCGCTGCTCGGTGCTGCTCGCTGGCATGGCAGTGGCAATGATGGCGGCCGCCTGAAGCGAGACAAGCGAGGGACTCGAAAGCGCGACGACAACGGGTTGCCGTTTCGGTCTGTCTTTGATGTTGCCGTCCCACGAACGACCATGGAAGTGACTGCAAAAAGTGAGTGTACAACTTGACAAACCCGCGAAACTTCTTGCCGCCGCTTTGATTGCCCTTTTCGAATTTCATTCGCGATACGCCGGCTCTCTCCGAACGGCAGATTTCCAGGAGCAATTCGGCCAGCTCAAGGCGGCCGTCGAAAATGCATCGTTCGTCGCCGTTGACTGCGAATTTACGGGTAAGTGAGCCGGTTCGAGGCGAAGGGGAGATCGCTCACACGTTGACGACGTGTTCATGCTGTTCCTGACAGGTCTACACTTGGACCGAAGTACCCACGCGTATGACACTCCAGAGGAACGCTACCGAAAGCTAAGAGAGGTTTGTTTTCGTTCGTCGTGTCTGACATGCGTATCCTTTCATTTAGTACTTGTGGTATCGGGAGTGTGCTTTATGGCCGAATTTTCCCCGCAGACGGCTTAACGTCGGCGTACAATCGCTTCGAGTAGCTCGTGACAGATACGCAGAAACCGAAAGCACGATCGTATTCGACGCTTATGTTCGTACGACAATTCTGTCTGCTCACTATTATATTTCTCTTTCTTTTTTTGTGTCTGTAGACATCTTTAGATTTTCTGGTGGTTCAAGTTGGCGTGTGCACGTTCCAGTACGACAAGGAAAAACATGGGTGAGTTGACAAACGCGGCTTTACCTTCTCTGTGTGTAGTTGCGATGTTTACTAGCTTGTGCTCATCAAAATTGGCTGCATAGTGTAATGAACTAGGAAGCTAGTTCGCCTGGTAGGTCCAGGTTGGATATTTTTGGCCGGAAATATCGAGACCGTGTTCCAGCGATGGTACCGGAAGACAAAAGACTGCGTCAGTTGAAACGTGTCACTGATTCACATGACTGTGAAAAAATTTACTGCTTATCAACACCATTGTATTGACAGGTAGCTATGAGCGGTGAGCCCTCAACATCTAGCCTACTTTGACATGCTGCTGTATGCAGCTCATTATTGCTTGTTTGCCGTTTGTAAAGTATGTTTCACATGTTTGAGGTGGCATTAGGTTGGGGCCATTCTTTTAAACTACTGCCCACAGTTACTTTCTGTAATAAGTGGAAGTGTTAGCGGCACTAGATACCATGAGGTATGGCTCATCTGGGCATTCAGTTTGCAGATTGAAGTGGTTGACACAGAACATTGCCTTGTGCGCAGCGTAGTTTTCTTTTTATTTGATTGAATTGCATCCTGTTACTGAATGTACCATCAATATAATTTGTAACACGAACAGAGTGGTATTGATAAGTGGCACACATCGGGCCTAATTAGTGTGGTGTGCTGTTGCTCGGTAGCAGGATTACAAGCTAGGATGAGTCTCAAATCTTTGTTTCAGAGCCCGGATTAAGCCGCAGTTACAGATACACCCGAACCTGAAAAGTCACCAAAGCTTTCTAGAAGTTTTCTGCTTGCTTGCGTTTGAATGTATTATGAACGTGCATATAGTTTACAAGTAGTCATGACCATTTGGAAAATCATATCTACGATGATCTCAAGCATGTGCGGCTAGCTCAGAAAGGTGGGTGTCGGGATTTGATGTTCGTCATTTCTGAGTTAGTGTATTCTGAAGCTTTACCACTGGCAAGACTGACCTTTATTGCATGTTGGAAGCGTAATCTAGCTATGTAAACTAACGTAATGTTTCTCTTTAAGCTCCCTTGCAAATCCATCTTGTTATCTCAGTGGCTACTGATGCACTGCGTGAGGTCGAGTGGTTCAATTGGCACCCTCAGCTGCTGCGTTTCGATGGCGGTGTAATGCAAAAGCACATTCAGTATTTAGGTGCACACTAAAGAACCTCAGGCAGGCAGAATTAATGTGGGGCCTTCCCACTATAGCGTCCTGCGTATCCTGTTGCTTTGCTATGTTAAGCCACTTCGTTTCATTTTGCATTTTCCTTGTGTCACATATGGAGAAGCTTGTTGGTCGTTGTGCACCACGCCGTCGTTTGTACATGCTATGGAATAGGTGTGGAGCCTGCCTCTTCCAGTTTCTAAATCTTGCTACTTGGTGAGGTTTGGTGGTAGTGTCTGTATGCATTTTTTTCGACAGCTGTTCAACCAAATAAGGGACGATAAGCAGTGGGCAAGTGGTGCCTCACCCTGGCTCATGGCGAAACATGTATGGTGCATCTGTAGCAGCATTAATACTTGGAAATGCAAACTACCAAGGCGCATTTATAAAGCATTCCGTATTGCGCTTTCCGCACAATTCTTTAGTTTGTAAATATCGCACATGCTGGAGCTGCAAGATCGTGATACTTTTCCTCATAAGCTTTGTTGGTCTGTTCACACAAATATGATAGATTAGATGGCTAGCTAGATACTTCGGTGCTCCCCCTTTGTATTGGGATAGTGCCGGTTGTTACTATCATGATGCCTGCCCATTTGTGGTAGGTATCAGGATTTCCATCCCCACCAAGGGGCTGATATCCTGCCACGGAGGGTTGTATAACTTCTAGTTCCTATTCACCCTAACAGGTACATGTTATCACTTAACACACGTGATCCTGCAACCTCGTCTTGCCCATCTGTATTGTTTGCATGTTAATATCCCTTGTGCTGTTTTTAAATCCCAAAGCTCCCTGTATCACCTCTGTGTTACCTTGGGTGTTTATGGCTGAAGGTCAGTACATTTTATTAAAGTGTACTCCACCATTACCTCAGTTCTCATGGTACAGTGGCTAATATCTTTACATTGTCAAACTTGTTCCTCTATTCCTATGGGATCGAACATTCCTCTCCAGCTTCAAAATTTAAAGCAATGCCCTTTAGGTCGACTGCTGCTGGTAGCAACCCCACATAGTTATGGCATTAATGCATTAAGGAATGTAATTAGCAGGAGTACTGTTTGGCGAGTTGGTAAGGACCACGGAGCAAGTAAGCACTACGAGTGAGTATGACTTGTTACAATGGAAGCCAGGAAAATCTGGCCAAACTTGTGATCAGGTCGCAATAGGTTTTAGCGTCACCTACCACCGCTCTCGGCCACTTCAGCGAGCGCTATTCTGAAAAGACAGCAGGTGTGACGGCAACGCATGATTGGTGCACTCGCACATAATAAGGAAGAAGCTACGTGCTACAAAAAGCAAACAATGTTGCGCAAGTTTTTAAATGGAGAAAATGGGAAAGTGCTCAAACAAGTGCGCGTCAGCTAAAGGCTACCAGGTATCGAAATGCTGGGCTGAGTCTGCCAAATGCAGGATTATGTGTTGGCTGGCCTTTTGGAGAAACAGGAGAGATAATTTTAGCCATTTAGCACACAAAAAAACACAGGAGCAGTTCAAAAGACGTTGACAAAACGCTCACTTCCAGCACTCTTTTATATTCACCAACTTTACATGTTGTCTTTTTGTTTATTCTTTTTTTTTTTTGTACTAAAAGGCTAAAATGTAACACCAACATGCCCAAACTTACATACTTTCAAGGAGAGAGAAAAATGCACAAAAGGGGGAGGGGCTCTTCACAAGGAGTTGGCTTGTGATGCTACCTCCTAGTTAATTTTCTTCCTTTATGGTTAGGGCATAGATAATTAGAGCTGAGAGTGAGCCAGTAGTCTTCACTTTTCTTTTGTTCAGCTACGCAATTCGTGCCAGAAATGTAGCACTATCAGCAGCGTGCAAAACCTGAGTCCATTTTGAACACTGCTCAACTTTGTAGAATCGGTGCAAAGCTACTGAGCAACTGAGAGGTGAACTGAGCTTCTAACAACTGAAATGTCACTGAGCTGGAGGGGCATATTCGTAATGCAGGGTGCCAGTCAACAAATGCCAATCCAAAGACAGTACCCCCCACTGTTCCTACAGTTGTTGAATGACCCTAGCCCCAGGTTGGCCTGTCGTGAGGTGGTGTGAAGGGCTGCAGCTTGCCTTGTTTCTCTCATTTGTGTCTGCCATGCACGGCTCTTTATTATTGCCAGACATTAAAGGCCTCATTGCGCCTGACTGGTTGCATCTTTGAAACACAACTCAAACCATATGGAACCAGTTCAGACCGATATAGACCACGTCATTTACAAAGTTAATAACACCTCTAAACAAAATGTGGGATCTGTCAAATCTGACGTTTTGTAGTCGATTCGGCTTTTTTAGAAGGTTTCGTAGAAGAGGTGCAATGTGCTGCCATACGTCCTTTAAGGGGACAATAAAGGAAAATATAAGTCATTGTAGACTGCTAAAATGCCTT
This sequence comes from Dermacentor variabilis, assembly GCF_050947875.1. Taxonomy (NCBI): domain Eukaryota; kingdom Metazoa; phylum Arthropoda; class Arachnida; order Ixodida; family Ixodidae; genus Dermacentor; species Dermacentor variabilis. The sequence goes on from NC_134575.1 coordinate 53,191,460, forward strand.
TCCATAAACCTCGCAGCCCTTGTTTTGCGCCAAGAAAAGGCTTAGTTTAGGAGAGAGTAGTGTCTGAAAAGGTCCACATACCTCTAGCACAATTCACACCGCCTGCCCCCAAGCAGGGAGCTGCAATGTTACACATGCCATCACTTTCCTTTACTGCCGTTGGTGAGTAAAACGGCGCCTGAGAGCCGGCCCTATAGCTTCTGGCGCAAAACGCAACAGCGGGGCCTGAAATCGAGCCAAGACAGTGCCGACAGTGTGAATCATAAACACGATCATCGACGCTTGTGAAAATTGGCCTCATTCACTGCTACTTGCAGTTTGGGTAAGTTTGGCGAGCCAGCAAAAGCCGTGCAGCGCTACACAAAGATGGAACTAATGAAACGTGAAAGTGAGGGCAACGCAGAGTTTAGAGAACGCAGAACCTTTTGGCCGTTCACGTTGTTATCAAGGGTAACGTCAGAAAGCTCTTCTTTCTGAGAATCGAATAGAAGTAGACAAGTAGCATTTTCATCTATCTTATAATGCAGTGAAATGGTCTTTTTATTATGAGTGATTGAGTACCACTGAGAGAATTATAATGAGAAGTCGCTACGTCATCGAGCTACTATTTGAATGCCTCAGTGAAGTCTCGAATCATGTCCTGCATTTACTTAAATTTCTTAATTATTAAAGCTCTGTTCTCAATAATATTGACACCTTAGATGATCTCGAGCATTGACCTGTCACTTTAGCTTGACATATTATTCGCCTTTAGTGTTCCTTTTAACCATTGAGGAAGAAGCCAAGCTGTGACTGAAAAATCAAGTTTAACAAATGGAGCATTCTGTTTCAAGACGTTATTAATTTCATAAAAGGCCAACCTGTTTCTAGACCATGGCATATGTTCACAGCACTTCTCTTTTGTAATTGCCATTTGGGATTAGCTGTTGCCACAAAACTCCTCTCTTTATCACACCATTTACTATTTCAACGGCCCCTCACCGAGTCTGGCCATTTTGAGCTGAAAAGTGCAGTGTGGTTGTCAGCTCAAAATGGCCAGACTTGGTGAAGGGGCCCTTTAAATAGCAATGCGCGCTCACGTTCATTTCTGCTAAAAATTGCATCGCTACGCGCCATGGAAAGAGCTGAAATCTCAAAACTAAACGCCGTTTGCCGTTCTCCTCACACATTGCGCTCCAAGATAGGTGGGATGGCAAATACCAGCAAGTGCGCCTACGTACATTTATGTGCTGTGACGTCGCTCGTAGTTACACGTGATTTCGATAGCAATTCAAGGCGACATCTATTATTTGTGTAATCTGTTGCCTCAGTAGATGAATTAAAGCTTAGAGAAATAATAAAACACACAAACTAAATGTCTGCATGTTTTTGTCCTACTTCGCACTGCAGCAAGAGAGATGTACTTCTGTTTTGTCTGCTTGTTCCAATGTAGGGCAGTTGCACGCGCCGAGTACGAAGCTATGTCATTTTCTATTGTGTTCCAGCACGCGACCGTGCCCTGTAATCCGCTTGCCTTGGCCTCAGTGTTCTTGTAACATTGATTTTTACTGCTAGTCAGGTGTTCTCATGCGCAGCATGCAAAATTGTTCGCCGCGTGAAATGAGACAGATGCAACAGTTCACGCTCGTGACTGCCAACAGAAGTGCACCGCGCAGCAAAAAAGCACTGAAAAAAAAACTGAAGGCAGGGCCCGTGACGTATGGTAGAACGCAGGGAAGGAATTTCGCTTGCGAAGGCTAGATGGAGCAAGTGGAGAAAGTGTCTCTCCTGGCGGTAGCCCTTGCCTCCTGAAATCATGGGTTCGCGGCACTGAAATATGTCTATCTCGGCTTTTAATTAACTAATTTGAAAAATTCTTGGGGTTGCATGCTCCCAAGACAGTAAGTAACAACTTCAATCATATAAACAAAATTTGCTATGTGGCCTAGTGAGGGGCCCTTTAAAGTGGTGTACATCCAAGTGGCCGGCTTGTAAGAAAACTTGGCTACATAAAAAAAAATGTTTATCAATAATGTTCGATCAAGTACAGGCCGTCCAGAAGGCCCATGATACGGCGGTAAAGTTAAACCTTACTGTCCCGACGTGGGAGCCGCCTGCGTCAACCTAAGGGTTGATCTTCAGGACATTAAATAAAGTTCATCATACCATACCATACCATCAATAATGTTCTGTTTTAAGGCACATGTGAATAGGGTCAAGTTTCTGTGCTGTGTTTAGATGTGCGGAGTACAACTTTCGTTGCCGGTAACAATTGCGTTCTTTTGATTGCAGGTACAATTACAAGGCATTCAACTTCTATGTTTGTCCAAAACAAACAGTCAAGGGTGCGCCCGACAGAATGTTTCAATGCCAGGCAAGTCGTCGAGAATGCTTCCATTTTGCTTAATTTCCGTTTACAGCGGAACCTTACATTAGTAGTGGAGGCATTGTCAGGAATAAGATAGTCCGAACAGTTCAATGAATTAATTTTAGTAGTAATCATTCTATTTAGAAGGATAAAAACTGGAAGGAAAGGAGGGGCCCAAGGCCTGTGGGTATCACTACTGTCTCACTTTTCAGTGAACACCTTACCTACCGCTTCTGTGCGAAAGATACAGAGTGAGAAAACAGGCAAGAGGAACATTACAACAAAAAAGAAAATGCGAGTATACAGTGCTCGGCAATTTAAACTTGATAATTGGCCGACGTGGTGACCGATGCCTATTGCATCATCGGTGGGCACTGGGGACACCGAGCCGACAGATTCTGGTATACAGCGAAAGCAAGGACCTTTGTGATGCACCGTGGCTGCATTCGGGCCCCAGTGATCACCCAGTCCTCGCCGGTGGTGCAAAAAGCGGCGGCTGCCATGCAAGCGAGTTGTTGCATTTTAAATCGCCGACCGCCGTACATAAGTGAGGGCAGGAGGGGCATAACTGTGGATACCTAACTGACTGTATCAGAAATTTGGTTAAAGGGGCCCTGGACCACTTTTTATCGAAGTCGAGAAATGCACTTCAGGTTGAAATAAGCTCTTTCAGGAATACTTTTCCACAAAAAAGTACTTCTGCGCGTTCAGCAGAAGCGGAGTTATTGGCAACCAAACATATCCTAAGCGGTGCTACTGCCCCTCCTTTAGTGAGTTGCATTGCGAAGGCTACGTGGTAGAGCAGGGCGGGCTCGCAGTGCTCCGCCCACCGTGGTGGTACAGTTCGAATTTAATTTTGGATGTTCACGTAGACGCCAGTACTTCCGATTCTAGCGCCTACAGTGCGCCAAACATAGCTCGGCAAAACACAGTACACTCACCCAGGAGACTCGCCATGGCTACGTAGCAGACTGCAGATACGACCAGCTGTAGTGCGCATGCGATGAATTTGCTTTGTGCACGACAAAGCTGGAGAGCACGCTCGCGCTCATATGCTCCAGCCTGGCCGTGCTATGTGGTACGGACCAGCCTTGGTCCTGCACCAGCTTGACCTTAGGATAGTAGCCACATCCAACTTGCGCCTTTTGAAGCACTATCAATAGCTCAGTGCAAAGCAAAGTGTACTAAGGTGTGTCTAACCAGGGGGGGCCAGGAGTGAGCATGGGCTGGCAAGCGTGCGTGGTCTGACCTTAAGTTTTGTGTAGTTCGAGGCTAGTTGAGTGCTTGAAACTAGTCGAAATTAGCGAGAGCCAGCAGCTACGACTCCGCTGAGCAATGTAGCCAAAGTTTAATTCCTAAGCAGGCGATACGACAGTTTCTTTTGGAAGTATGAAATTGTGATAGAAATTCGTAAGCAGATTTCTGCTTACATCAAACGCTTTGTTAAGCCGCATCAGTATATATGCACAACCGTAGGAAGGTGCGTACTGATCCAAACACCCACCTTAATTGATGTCAGCTATAGGCCGATAGCAGCTGTATGTGGGAGTGTGATATGTAACAAAATAAAGCATCCAGAAAAGAGTGAGGAGCAGGTGTCTGTTGAAAAAAGAGCGTTTGAGAAATAGGTGAGTTCGTGCTCTGCTTGCGATCTACATGCACTGTGCACTACTGCAAAATTTGGCTAAGATATTCACAGCAGTGAATGCTGTCCGTGGGGTGTGTTTTTTTTACCAAGCCCGAGAGGTAGATCAGGACCACTTTAAGTGAAAAGCTCTCATGTTGCACATTCGAGTACATGCGGAATGCAGAAATGTTTTAGTGACTGTTGGCTGTACTGATTTGTATTTAAATCAGTTGTATTGTAAAATGTATCATAATAGAGAGTTTTAGAATAGGGGCCCCAAATGTTTAGGGGCCCCAAAGAAATAGCGTCGAAGCCACTGCGCATGCGCAAGACGCAAACTGACTTTGGGTTTTGCGTTGGGAACGCTATTTCACCGATTTAGCGGGAGCCCAAATAGCGGCCCCAAAGGTTTTTCGACGGCAAACATGGCGGCACCCATCGTAGCGACGGCTCTAGCCTAGCACCAAAGTGGGTTCGATTTGCGGTAACGCGTGAAGTTCGCAAGCTAGGAGAAGTGACTGCGGTTATCGCTTTCTCTCAACTAGCGCGTGTTATGAAGATTGACTCATTAGACGCCGCTGATTTTGAATTCGATTGTGGATTTTATGGCTCGTAGGCCTAACACGGCTAAGCTTGGCTGGTGAAGGCTAGTAAAGTTGGTTTGCTCAGAACTAAGCGCAACTAATTGTTTGCTGCTAATAGAATAACCTCTAAATTGGAATTAAATGCGAATACACGAAATTCAAAATTATTATTTTTATCATAAAATGGTATATATTATTTAATTATTTCTAATAGCTTTTCTTTGACGCCGTAGTGGCGCTGTCAGCGCAAGACGCTATCCGCAGACGTAAAACCCTATTCTAAAACTCTTCCCTCCTACGTGCCCCAACGCTAACACCCGCAAAGCTCTTTGGGGCCCCAAACTATTGGGGCCCCTATTCTAAAACTCTCTAATAATACACAGTAGGAATAACAGGAAGAGGAAGGTGCTAAATGAAGTAAAAACTGCAAATGGCTTCCATAAATTTGTTCCCTTCAAAGAAAGGTTGAATTCTAGTAACTGTTGCAAGCAGCATTTTATTTGGTTCTTTTAAATGTTTGCCAGAAATTGGGGAATTAAAAAAAATTGAGGTAGGCAACTTTATAACTTGGTGTTTGTGCAATAAAGAGTGCTGCTTCAATTCTGCAAATGGCAACTGCTATCATGTTGAAAGTGGACAAAATTAAGATAATATAGCTGTAAGCAGTGCCAATACCTTGTGGATAAGTTTGCCAGTTGCTGTCCTAATAGATGCTAGTTTAAGATTTCTGACGTTAGTATTCTGTTTTGTTTTCTCAGCATCACAAACTTGCCAGCATGGTGCTTCAATTTGTTTTCTTACTGATTTTTCAGAAATTGCAAGAAAGAAAGAAAAGAAACAAAGAAAGTTTTCTCCCAACAGTTGCCTGTAGCTTGTAAATTCAATAGATTAACCTAATAATCTGGCTGCTGAATTCGTATTCAATGTGCAGTGGCTGCCTAGTGAAAGCATTTGTGCTTCACTTGTGTCTGACAAAGGGAAGTCGCTGTTGACCCCATCGTAACAGTTTATCTTTAGCTGCCATCTTCATAAATTGCTTAAAAATAGCCGTGATCTCTAGTAATAAAGTTCGTATACCAAAGTGTAGGTAACCATAATTGCGCTTTATGGGCAGGCAATCGGCCATTTGGGGTGCAGAAACACGGAAGCCTTTACCTAGTATGCATGCACTAGGATTTGAGCGATGTTATAATGGTTGCACGTCCAACTTTGCTGTGTGACAGTTCAACTGTAAAGCATTTCCAATGAAATGCTTCTTTTGGTCTTTTGGAGGGAGCTTCTTTTGGTGCGCTTGTACAGCAAATTGTTCAAATTTAGGTGCTGATTTTTGCCATTTCTTACTGTTGCTTCCATGACTTTCGTTGTTTTTTTTTTCCTTCTTTTTTCGCTGATTGTTTGTGCCTTTACCGCTCGCAGGCTAGCAGCTTACAGTTCCTGAGTCAACATGGCTTTGACTTCAACAAGCTCTTCAGTCAGGGTCTGAGAATCCTTTTTTTTTCTTTCGTCATGGCATAAGCCTCGATAACAGCTGTAGTGCTGACTCCGCATTGCAGCGTTTGCTAAATTGAAAACGTTGTTAGTGTGGGTAGCGTAAAAGGTGGACCACCACTTAGAAGGAAAAGCGGTTTGTTTTCTTGAATGCTACTTGGCAGAGCCGATAATGCCTTTCTCAGCAGCACGTTACTAGATGAGCGGGATAATCGCCAGGTGGATTCTTGAATATGTAGTGGCAAATCATATTCTTCTTTTTTGGCCAAAGCAAGAAATTGTGTGTGAGCAATCTCACGACATTTGCAGTAGCCTGCTCACTGAAGCTTGATAACACGGAAAGCTGAGCAAGTTGGTAACATTTCTTGCTGCAGAGCAAATTTTGCAAATCTCTATTTCATCCTAAAGCATGCCAAAGTACTAATTCAAGTACAGTAAAACCTTGTTAATATGTAGTTAACTGGACCGTAAGAAATGTTACAGTTAACCGAATGTCGAATTATTCAAGGTATCAAGAAAACAATAAACAAATGTTAACTACATCGACACAATTTTATTTGCTGGATAAATCGGCAACTCCTGTTTATATTTTGTACAAAAGCAGCGTTGAAGCAGCAATTCTCGTCATCTAATAACTGATTAACTTACTACATCAACACAATTTTATTTGCTGGATGAATCAGCAAATCCTGTTTATATTTTGTACAAAAGCAGCGTGGAAGCAGCAATTCTCGTCATCTAATAACTGATTAGCGCTTGCAGCTGTAAAGGCCTTGCGACTTCCTTCGCAGTGTGGCCACAGCAGTTGTCTTTGTCTGTGACATGCCCTTAACTACTGCATGCACATCCCGATTATATCTTTTTTTGGCCAGTTAGCTGGCCTATCGTCCATTGCGATATAGCTGGTGCTCTCTTCATCCTCGACAGCTTTGCACTGAATTAAAACAAAACTAATGTTTGCTGCAACCACTGCGGATGAAACCACAGCCGCTGGTGACGTGTTCATGGATGGTGACCTTGCAGTTCTGAAAGCATGCGGCCAGTGCATGCACCGAGTCAAATCGAAACTTGTTACCTGCAATAACTGCAGACAAAGCCGTTGTCACTGTCAGCGCGATCATGGGTAGCGACTACGTAGCTATAAAGGCACACTTCTGACGCTGTGTTACGCATGGTGGTAAATGCAAAGAAAGGCTTTATAGGCACAAATAGGGAAGAAGTGATCCGGCGTCGTTGTCATTTACATGCAATTTCAGCTGATGACTGTGGCGTTGAGGACTCCACCACTTCGTTTTGGTTAGATGCTAGCGCTGTTTTTGCTCTTTTGCGTCGCACATTTGTGGCACTCCGCACTTGCCGAGCTCAGACAGTTGCCCGAATAACCCAATGTGTGGCCAAATACGTCGAAATTAATTAATGTTTGATTGCAATAGATAATGCATACACCTGCTGGTACCAGGGGACGAGGTCTGAATGATCCAATTTTCCTAACAAGGGTCAAATTAATGAGCTTTTACTGCATTGCCAATAATGATCACTGCCTCTGTAACCTTCGCTGTCTCTGAGCTGTCTTCCTTTTCCCTACAGCCTGTTGCTTATGTGCTGTTTGAATGAATGGCTTACTATTGCATTTGCACTGTGTTACAAGCATTTTAATTTACAAACAAAGCTCTCGAAGAGTGGTCAGGCAGTATCTAGTCATATTGTCATTGGTGCTGTTTGCTTGATGTTAAATCTAAATGTATAGTCCAGTGGAACCCCGATTATATGACTTTCTCGAGACCGCGAAAAAGCGTAATAAAATGCGGGCTTCGTAAAATCTGAACATAAATTATGCCTATAAAAATACTATTTATTTCACGCGACAGATTTACAAGAAACTTCAATGTAAACTACTAACATACTCTGCAAGGCTTGGAAACCTAAATTACCAAAAAAGTAAATGCGATAAGAATTAATGCCGCAGTACAGGTACCAATCATGCTTTATCCAAACGAACATTTACGGCACTCCACTGCCCACTGCCGCGATTCCCACCAGCCAGTACGAACTTTAAAAAAAGTTGGTAAGTTTCTTTTGGATTGGTAAGTTACTGTGAACCAAGCGCCTTTGCTCGAGTTCGGCAACGTCCAAAAGAAGGTCCTCTGCAGCGTCGCGTGAACAGCTGAAGTTCCGGATGCCTTCTGTGTGCCGTGGCACCTCGGCGAACGTGGTAAGCACAGGCACGGCATCTGTGGCGTCATCGTTGTCCTCGTCCAATGTCACAGCATTGTCGGCACTAGGCAAAGCCTCCTCGATGGCAACATCCAGCGACACCTCGGTGCAGATTGCAACGTTGTCGTCGGCCTCCACGTACTCGGCGAATGTCATGGTGACGTTTAACCCCTCGAAATCGTCGTCGACGAAGCCTGCATTGGCCTCGAGCAGCATCAAGGTTGTTGCGTCCCCAGCAGAGGCGGCAGTCTCTCGCTTAAAGCCACAGTGCTTGAACCAGTTAGCAATTGGGCTTCGTGGCACTGTGTTCCACGAACTGGCAATAAAATGCATGGCGTCGAGCATAGTGATCTTTTTTTTTTTCCGACTCACTGCGCTCCATAGCCCCCAGCTGACGTTGCACTAACCGCTTCTGGTACCCTTGCTTGATGCACTTAATGATGCTGTCATCCAGTGTCTGCAGCTGGCTTGTGCAGTTGGGCAGAAGAAAAACAACCTTTATGTTCCTCAGGTTGGACGTATCGGGTGGGTGGCACAGTGCATTGTCCACGAAAAGCAATATTTTCCTCACCTTAGCACCCATTTTGTTATCCAGCTGCTGTGAAAAATTGCTGAAGAGCAAAGACGTCATCCACACCCTTTTGTTGAAGTTGTAGTTGCACGGCAGTGTCTTCAACTTCTTAAAGCACCGTGGCTTTGCAAACTTTCGAACGACGAGCATGGGCAGCCTCTCGGAACCGTCCTCGTTAGCACAGAATAGTGCCGTCACACGGTCTCTACTACGCTTGCCACCATGACAGCTGTCACCCTTAAACGCAAGGGTTTGCTCGGACTGCATATGGTAAAAAATGCCGCTCTCATCGGCGTCGAAAATGTCGCACGGCTTGTATGCAACAATCATCTCCGGCAGCGACTCCATCCACTCGTTCACCGTCATAACGTCCACGTAATTGCTTTCGCCGGAGGAGCGGCTGTACACAATCTGGTTTAGTTTTTTAAGGTGATCCAGCCACCCTTTCGACGCCTGAAAGTCGTCGATGCGGAGACACAATGCCACAAGGTCCGCCTTTTCTTTTAGAATGGCGCTGTCAACGTTGATCGCAGAGCTCCATGCTTGATACAGCCACTTGACGAGAACTTTTTCTAACTTCTCGTGCTGTCCTTCTTTTGCCACTTTCCGCTTGAGCCCGAACTTGTTGGCATTCTGCAGTATCACCGCTTTGTTTGCCAGGGTCATCTTAAATGAAGCTTCGGGTATCTTGAGGTCCCGGCCAATGCTGGTTTTCGTGGCTCCATGCCGCTTTTCCGCTTCCTTGATAATATTCGGCTTATTGCCCAGCGGCAGAACTGTCCGCTTTCTGGACAATGTGCATCACGCTGCTCCACACAACTCAAAACCTCCGCTGAACGCTGGTCGCTAGGATTACAACGAAGCACATCTGCAATAAACCTAGGCCTCTCCGTGCTATCTTGTCGGCAATCTGCTGCTGGGAAACTGGAAGGACAAACGCTTCCCCAACGCGATGAGAGGCAACACCGCCGGGAAGAGAGGGAGAAAGTGATTGTGCAGAAGAAAAGCCACTATTTCAGCACAGCGGGCGTCGTGGGCGGCTGCTGGTGGGGGGAGAAACACGGGTCATCGTATAATGTGGGTCAGGCGTAAAATTGCGTCAGATAACCGGGGGTTTTAATGCATTGCTTCTATGGGGACTTTGCCGGGACTGCGCTAATCCGTCGTAAAACCTGGGTAGTCGCAAAACCGGGGGATGTATAACCGGGGTTCCACTGTAGCTGCACTCAAAGTGATGAGGTAAATTACCTCGAATGACTGGACACAGGGCTCGTACATCTCCTCAATATGCTTGAAAACTGAATTTGGAAAAAAAAAGATATTCAAGGGCCCTTCAAAACTCTGAAACGTTTAAAATAGATGTATTCCTTGATTTTATTGAAAAACTGGGTTTGGGAGCAGCTTTTGAGCATTCAAAGTAACAAGCTTCACATTGGGGCTATGCCATGGACACCGTCTATCGGGAAATGATCCTGTATGTTCTCGCGTGAGAGTTTTCTTAAGCAATTGTAGTCTGACGCATTGGCACGCAGCTGCCGCTGACAGGCTTGTTTAAATCGCCATTGCCATTGTGGTGCTACAAGTATTTCTTGTTTTCCTAGTTGGTTTGCATTGCTGCCATTGTGACTCCTTTTTTGAGGCCTGGCCTCTAGAAAATGCCTGGAGTTAAGTAGTTTAACATAACAGGTTTCTTTGGGTAAAGTCAGACACTGCCGAGCCTCATAGAGGGAAGTGTTTGATTTTCCACAAGGCGTTTGCCATAGTTGCAATGGGAAATTAGGCATTGAAAAGCAACCTGAAGAGTTTGAAACTTGCGCAACTCAGTTGCTGCTTAGCTGTGAAGAATCACAGCTAAGTAGTAGATCTGAATACTTCTTTTAGTGTATTTGTATGACCGAAGTTTGTTTCAGCCTCCTTGAATTTTGCTCTTCAGTAACCTGGAAACCCTTGAGTTGTCCTTGAATGTTGCATTGGAAGTTCTGTACGAACCCTGTGGATAGTTAAACTAATTTCATGTGCTTGCCTAGCAGGATGCATTAAGTTATGTGCGACCCGTGCCTAGCTTGTTCTTAGGAACACCACTCTCCAGAAATTTTATCCTTCTACTGAGACTGGTGTGTTTGGCACCGCACGGTAAAAGAGATGACATACTGTATTTACTCGCATAATGATCACACTTTTTGTAAAAAAAAGTGGCGCAAGTTCAGGGGTGCGATCATTACGCAGGTTAAATTTCCCACAAAAAGAAAAAAAATTGTTTTTCATTCTGCATTTGCTGCGGGATGACAACAGGTCAACAAATAGGCAGCTGCCGCTGTATGTAGTGCGGGACACCAAAACGAAAATGGCGGCCGATGGAGCACGCCGAAAGCGCCGAATGCGAATTTTTTTCTTCTCGTGAGTACATTATGTGCATTGAAACAGTTTCTTCCGTATCAGTAATGAATAATATTGTTAATATCAGCAAGTTTGTGGCAATAACATAGCCATGTCCACTATGAGGGGACAGAAACAGATAAGTGCACTTAGCTACCAGTGACGTAGAAACACATGGTGGGCATGCTGTGGGAACTGTGGCATTTGTCTTCACTACTATCCTAATACAGCACGTTTCCACTAAGGTGGGTGAATATCTTAGCAGTGTTACAAGTGTCGGCGTATGAATAGGATACACTTCTAACGTATCAGTGTAAACGTGGCTACTATCGTTGCCGCTCGCGATTTGTTGCGTGCCTACGAGTGCAGATGAGAAAAATCAAAAGGTGCCTTTTTTGTTGTTGTTGACCACAACCATTATAAAGCCTACACATAATAAAGGCAAGTTTGGTTGTAGCTTTTTCTTTTTTTTTTGTCATCGAAGTGTGGAAAGTGATGAAAGGAATGAAATGGGGTATCTGCTTAAGAATGTTTGGTGTGTGCAGACCGCCTGGTTTGTCTTGAAGAGTTGTTCGCGTAGCGTTCAACAGATGGTAAGCGCGATCATTATTAGCTAGACTTGGCACATGACATATCGCTGCGGCAAGTTTGGGGTGCGATCATTACACGGAAAATTATAGAAATAAAATTTGGCAACAAAATTCAGGGGTGTGATCATTATGCGAGCAAATACGGTATACACATGCCTCTAGTATTTCGCTCTCCAGTTTATCTTGGAGAAGTCTTGTTTGACTGATAAGTGGTGAACATTTACTACTTCTTGTACAGTGACCAAAGAAGGGGATTCTTTCACTTTCACCCTGTGTTTGTAGTCTTTTTCATTATGTAAGATTTGCCTCTTTTGCACTTTCATACGCTTGTAAACAGGGCAAAAGACGCAGAAGAGTCAGCAGATGACACAATTGCTGCGGGAACTATTATTGCACATCACAAGCTTTTCAGGCGCGTAACTGAGGCAGAGGGATGCTAACGTGACCCAATTAAAGATCAGAACACTAAGTAAGGCGGTCAGCATGCCAAGCTTGCAATAAGCACTGCTGGGAGTGCTTGCGACATGCACGCCATCTTCTCGATTCTCTTACATGCCACACAACTATTCCCAGCATTGACAAGCATAAGGCGCGCTAGCTTAGCCTAAACCAGAGAGCTTAACCCAAGCTAACATGTACTAACTCGTCGTAGCGAACAGGAACCATCAAACAGACGCTTACAAAACAAAGGAAGCAGTAGAGAGCTGAGACACTGCGCTTGCAACTTCAAGAATTTTTCACTGAAAAAACACCAGTTAGGACAGCCACACAGAGCAACAACAAAATTGTTTCAAACTGACCCGTTATCAAAATAGTTAATCTCTTTTCATGTTGAAAACAGTAATGGCCTGCTTACACATCTTTCGTGACCAAAGCTTTCTGTGTTGTATGCTTCATCAGTCTTGCAATCGAGCTGCGTTTTTTCTTGTCCAGTGACAACATCATCACTGTGCTTGGGAAGGCAACCTTTCTTTTTGTACGTAGACATCTGTAACAGAGAAAGAAATACAGTGAAATGGAAATTAAAGGAAAAAAAGCGCGCTCTTTACAATGCAGCGGCGAATTTCCGCCTGTGCTAGACAGGTTCCAGCGTTCACGCAATCTGTCGTTAATACAACGTCCCGTCTGACCCACATAATACTTTCCTTGAGTCAGTGGGGTCTTGTAGACAACATGTCTGTAATGTTTAATGTATCTGGTGGCGTTGCGCCTTGTTGCATCAATTTTTTTTCCCCCACTTTGCGGACACACGTGAGCACAGGGTCAAATGTTAGCATGGTACAGAAAAGACTCACTTTATATTGTTCTTATGCAGCCGCCCTCTTTAAATTGTGTGTAACACGATGCAAATATGGCGTACCTTACTACTCACTACCTTACTGAAAGTGCGAATCCCAGTAAGCACGAAGTATCCCGAGCTTAGATCCTCTCCCGGTGCCAGTCTTGTCGGACGTGTCGTCGTCTCGTGCAAGCCTCTGCCATGTCGCAGGTGTCTCGTACCTGAAAGCCGAAGAAGCAGCACAGCTACGCGAGTCGCTGAGCGAGCGGCACACCCTACAGCTCAGGGAGATAGGCTCGCCCAATAACGGCCCGGCCAAGATGTCCAAGGTCGACATTCCCAAGGACAGCCAAGGCTTCGTCGACGAAGTCCTGTGAGTTTGGCCTCTCAAAGGGACTGCCCTTGTTGGGGGGTGACCACGATCTCTTTGCTTTTACGGTAGCTGTTGGCGGTTCCTTCAGCCCTTGACTTGTGTGCGCAAGCAATCCGTGAGCCACTTTTTTTTTTTCCAGATTTTCTGATGTATTTATCCAAATGCATGTCATACATTGCATATAATGCATCGACGCACAAAGTGTCAAGGTCGTGAGAATGAGAGTGAGACCTTAGTCCATATGTCATAGAGTTACGTTGTGATGAACAGTAGTAAACACAGGAAAAATAAATGAGACAATAGAATGATGGAAGTCAGAAACAAACATGCGTGACAATATAAAACATGGAACAGTGGTTACCAGGAATAGTATGGAATAGTCATGAGTTTAACAAATACATTTAAACCTCAATATAATGAAGACAGTAAAATTGGCTATTTGTTTTGCTATATCAAAATTTATTTACATTCAAATTCGACCTTTTATGCAAATAAGTACAGTTGCCGACACATCTTTTTTTTTTTACACGAAAGGGGCTGCAAAATTCTCACAATTCTTGGGAAATCGCCAAACGCCAATCTGAATAAGAAAAAAAATCATTTTTGTAGAATTTCAGAGACAATGACGAAAGCCATAATTTCATGTTGTCTTGAAAATAGCTTCGCATCGGTACTACAAAGTGAAGCCAGACATGCTTTCATGTCCACTCCGTCCTCGCGGCTTATAGTATTGCCTGCAGTGGGAAGACGCCATTGTGAAAGGCACCGGCAGCGGGCAGAAAATTCTTTCTCTGCCTCTCGCCACAATGCGTCTCAGGAACTCGAGATTATGCAACCTCCATTACTGAAAGTACGAGAAGACAGCACACACGATGCCACACCCTCTTGGCTCACCCACTCTTTGCACGTGCAGCAGGTTACTTCTAAAACAGGATGTGTGGACTCCTTATGTGCACAGCTGCACCTTGTGCACAGCTGAATCCTTACCAACTAGCTCAGTTTTCTGTCGTTCTAAGCATCACCAACAGTTGCACTAGCGCCATCGGTATCATTGCCTAAGCAGCCGAAAGCCTACCAAACCCAGAGCTAATGTAGCTCTTGCATTTCATGCATGCATTCCTCCAGGGTGCATTGTTACTGCTGTTTGTGTGTATGATCAGTGTTGGCTAAGCCGTGTGTGCGGTGCACCATGTAAAGTTAAAAACCTTGTGTGCTTGATGCCATGGCGCTATCAAAGCCCAAGAAAAGGTATTTGCAGACGTTCTTGTGATCTTCTGAATTTCCGTGCTTTATGACACCAAGAAAAGGAGAACATTTTGCATTTTATAAGACGTGTGGATGCGACATCAGCGTGCCTCACCATGGCAAAGGCGACTTCAAACTGCACGTTTCTACGGCGAAGCATCAACGCTCTGTTCACACTGCTGAGCAGCAAGACAACACTGAACTTTCTCCAGAACAACTGCGACGACAGTGTCATTCGTGTGGAGTGCCTGTTTACAAGATTCCTCGCCAAACGCAGCCTACTCCTTGGGCCTATTCTACGGAAAATGTTTCTGAAATGCAACGAGGCGAAGCGTTATGGATGTGGACTCAACTCTGAAGAATGTGGAGGTGGCCAACTTGAAATTTATTTTACAAGCATCGCTTTCGAGTCTTCGTTTCTTTATTCAGAGTTTCCCTCAGCTGCTGCCCCGAGATTCCAATGAATCTCTTGAAGACGCTTCAGATGCTCTCAAAGCTCAGTTTGCCACCCTACAGGTGCACAGTCCTCCAGAGGACATTCTGAATGAAGAAAGTTGGGATGTGCAGTGGTCTATGGCTGGAAAAATGAAAAACACTGATGGAAAACATGTTTCACCGAGTTGCTAAGGTGATGCTGGATTTAATCGTGATACCGCATAGCTACGCAGTGTGTTAGAGTATATTTAGCACGGCGCGAAAAACTAGGACTGAATTCCGCGCATCGATGTGCATCGATGTGCAGCACAACCCTCCAGCACATGCTGCTAGTGAAGGGCCATCAGTCTGGACCATGTTTTGAGCAAAGCTACTCCGACAAATTTTTGAAGCGAGCAAACTCTGCTACTACAAAGTCCCTGCAAAAAGGACTCGCCAAACACTGCCTGAAAGTTTGCACGCAACACTCCCCCGGTTCCACCAGAAGTTGAAACGGTAAATACACCCCTCCTCCCCCTCCTGTTGGCACAAATAAAAAGTCTCCCGATTTTTTATCTCGCTAGGTTGGCAAGTATGTACTCATCACCCACCTAGGTGTCATTATTATTATCGGTTGTTTGCTTTAGGTGACAAAATCATCATCGTGATATTTCGCAAGACTAGCACTAGATGTTTTCGTGTCTACGGATGACTCCGTTCCAGACACAATGCCAAGAATGTTGTCGCATGCGCTTGTCGGGTCTGCTATATACTTGCGGACAACTTTCTATGGCAGTGAAGCAAAAGCTACAGGAACAGAGCTTCTATACATGTGTTAATGGGCCATGTAGTCTAGCAGATTTTGTGATAGCGCTTTTGGTTTCGTGGAACAGATACTGAAGCAGTGTAACTTACACAAGCTGTAGTTTTGCATTTGCCGAAACGCAAAAGAGAAAAGCTGGAAAATAAGTCGAATTTCACACTCGGGGAGGTCTTTTTCTGTTTTTTGTAAGCTGCTTTTTTGCATATGCATTTTTTTTTCCCAGATGAATGAAAATAGGGGATTCTTTCAGGAGCACTCTCAATCGTGTTTGCTTTGCCTCCATAGCTGTCCCCTCATTGCTGCAGAAAATTGTCTGCAAGTATAGTCACGCGAAATCTCACAGATGTTCTCAGAAGTGACCGACTGAGAATAATGCCTCTAAATTTTCGTTGGTCAACAGGGACAAGGTGCAGGAGTTCTTGGACAGCACGTCAGACGTCGAAATGGATGAGGACGTCGGAAACACCTCAAAGGACTCAGCTAAGGACTCCGGCGAGAACTCCGCCAAGAACTCCGCCAAGGACAGCAGGGTCCTGCACCTGTCCGAGTGCAGTAGCTTCCGACGCAAGCTCATCTACCAGGAGGTGTATGCGCGCTTCGGCAGCAAGGTCCAGCTGAACACGGAGGCAGACTCAGAGGGGATGGTACACATAGCCGTGCGCATTGCTGGCTCGCCGGAAGAACAGCGGGCCAGGCTCGAGCTCAAGCACAAGAAGGAAAGGGTGAGGCCCTCTTTACTTCCTTTTAAGGCGAAGCTTTCTTACCCTCTTCCTGCACTTTGGAGGTGTACGCTAAGCACTAATGACTGCACAGGTGCATGCTGATGTCAAAACGCTGCACTCCCAGAAGCCACGGAAATAGTACCACGAGCTACGCACCGTATCTCCAGGTGTATAAGTCGTGGTTCTTTTCAAATCATTTCGCCAGTGCTTTTTGCACAAATATGCAACTTATGTGTGCACAAAACCATGCGGGCCGGCACAATTAATATGTGAGTTTTTTTTTCCTTATTCCTTTTTTTGCAAGTAGAAGGAACGGTTCGTGGCAGCATTCTAAAAGAAACGCACCTTGTATTGACAGTCGAACGACTGTTAGTACCAATGTTAGCTCCCAGGTAAGCGGTAGGGTAGCAGCAGTGAAGGTTGCCAGTGCGGCCTCCGTGACATAGGTGCCTCCATGATTGAAGGTCACCCTATGGTGTGCTGTTATAGTTTAGCTTTTCTTAAAAAAAAAAGTTAAACCCATGAACTGACGCAATAAGTAACTAAAGGGTGTCGCAACTTCTTTGCTGTTGCGTTATGGTGCCCAAGTTATATCCGTTACAAAAAAAAGCATCACTTGATTATCGTCATCGGTTGCCTGGGCCAGAAGTCTCGGTGTTCTTGGTTGGAGGTCTCCATTTTGCTTTCTGTATGCATGTGTTCAGGTGGGTTCAAGTGTGTTGTGATGGTTTGCCTCTTCGTCCCGAGCATGCTGTGCCACAGAGGCAATACTAGCAACATGCCTACAGCGATGCATAAACATTATTCAAAGGCCGAAAACAGTTGTCCTGCAATGCCACTGGCAAAAGTGGCTGATGTTTTTGACAGTGCGTCAAAGGATGATGGCTTTGAGTGAAGTGCAATAAACATTTTACAGGGCAGTTCTTGGGCACCCGTTCCTGTCTTGAGCGTCGACGTCATCATAGCTGAGCGAACGAGCACTGCGAAGGATAAAAGAGCGAACGGGAAGCACAGCAGTGGATGAAAGACGGCGATAGCGAAGGGAGTGCGAGGAGGCAAAGTAGGGAAAAAGTTTGAGAAAAAAAGCATAGTGCCGCACAAGACGAACTCTGCGGTGATCATCACTACAAGATGGCCAGAGTAGCGCATCATTGTCTGTTCACCGATGGCACGCACCAAGCGCATCCACCGATACCATATATGGAAACACGGGGCTGCACGAGCAGAGGTCTGTCTGTGGCAACTGTCAGTGTTGGCAACTGCAAGTTGCCAGTGTACGGTCAACGACCGGCTTTCCGGATGCCCAATAATTCGGACAGCTTCGAGGCACCATCACCTACCCCCATAGAGTCAGTGTATAAGAACGTCTGCAATTCCGGACGCAAGAACCTTTCGCCGTCCAATTTTGTGGACTTTTTGCCGTGACCACAGGTCCGAAATTGCATTAATCAGAACCACCACCACCGCCATTTTGATTAACTCAGCGCCTCGAACTGGCGTTCACGCACGCAGATCCGCTAGCAGCAGTAGCCACCACCGCGGCAACGCTAGGCCTAGCTGCTTAGAGGGGAGTAGGGGGCAAGTTGGCGCGTGTCTCGGCTGCAGCTACGCATGGCTGTAAGCATGGCTGAGCACATACACATCCTGCTTTATGGGTAGTCAGGTGTGTGCGCGCAAAGGCTGGCCATGACGAGACAGTGTGACATCATGTAAGCTGTCTTCCAGCGCCTTTATTATTAGAGATTGCATAATCTTGAGTTTTGGTGACCCGTTGGAGCAAGAGGCAATCGAAGCATTCGCTTCTCGCTGCCGGTGCTTTTCGTGATAGTGTCAATCTAGCATGGGCGATGCTATCAGCCGCATGGGCAGAGTCACACGAAAGCACGGCTATCTTCGCTTAAATCATACCATCGTTATGACGATATTGTTGATGTGGCATGAAACCATACAATTCGTCGCCGACTCTCAAATTCGTCAGAAGGAATTGTTCTCTCATTAGAATTTGTTTCAGGTAATTTGGAAAATTCTGTGGCCCTTTTCCACGTAAGAAAAATCAATCACCGGCAGTATTTATTAGCACAAAAGGTCACATTTCAATACAACGAAATGCCAAAGCAAAATGCTGATTTTACCGACTTCATTATATCAAGTTTTGTGAGCGCTTGAGCTGAAACTCTTCTTACTCCACATGCACTGGCACCCAACTCGTCGTTGCATTGTGCCCGCAATTCTTTCACTCTCGCAACAAAAACGGCACGAACCAGAGAATGCCTGCAGATCTCAGGGCCGCCGCCAGCCAATACGTACATGTGACAACGAAACCATGCATGTTCCCCACGCATTGACCCGCAAAGCTCACTTCATTTAGGTGTGCGTCAGTGCTGCTAGAGTCTGTATGGATTAACTGCGATGTAGAGAACTTCAATGCAAATTTTCTGCTACAGCAAATGAGCCCAAATTTTGACAGCTTGTTGTGAGACTTGTATGGTTTAACATATAAGGCATAATTCATGCTTGAAAATTTTCTGTCATGGCCCCTTTAGTAGACAAGCTGGTGATCGTGACTAACTTAAAGCTGGTAGCACTGCCATCATGCCATCACATTCAGTACAGTAAAAAAAATGATTGCAACAAACTGGCGGCTCGTTCACAGTGGCAATTAACAGAGGCGGGGCGACTGACCGCAATTGGCAGCTAAGGAGCTGCCTGCGGCAGTCGATGCTCACACCAGCAAGGGCGGGCTGCCCATCACCATAGCAAAATGTCTTGCGGTTGGTGTTATTCACATCTGCTTGCACTATGGTGTTGGGCTGCTAAACACAAGGTCACGGGAACGAATCCTGGCCACGGGGCCACATTTCAACGGGGGTGAAATGCAAAAAGAACTCTAGGTAATCAGAATTCATCAGGAGTCCCCCATATGCCTCCTCATAATCATACCGTGGTTTTAGCATGCAAAATGCCAGAATTTTGCTTTAGTATGAACAGTACCCGGAGGTACTGTTGATACACACGTGTACTTAGATTTAGGTGCATGTTAAGGGACTCCAGGTGGCCCAATTCCTGTAGTCTTCCACTATGGTGTGCCTCATAGTCAGATTGTGGTTTTAGCATGTAAAACCACATAATTAAAATTTTTAAACGTCTGCTCGCAATACCATCACCACTGAAGTGTATGCATTAGGAAACTATGACATTTCGTTCCTGTGCCAGTGATTGGTTCAGCAGCTTTGCAATGGCAGTCAGTGAGCTGAAAGATTGAGTAGCGAGCCAAAACATTTGCTTTCCGGCCTAAGCAACCATTTCTGACCAACTTCGTTTTTTGTCCTTTGCAAATCGTCAGTGTGAATGCCGCTAATGGTCCATTCATGCTGGCGAATTAAAGAAGGGCGCCCACTATGTGACTGCGCACTAGCATCACAAACAAATGTTAAGACACCTGGTGCTCATCTCCTTTTTCAGAAGTTTCAAAGGTTCAGTCAAAAAATTTTTAAGTTGTATGCAGGGCATCTTAAAAATAAATAGTTTGATTAGCAATCCTGATTTCAAGGCGTTATCTTTACATCTACAACAGTACACACAATGCACCCGCTACAGTGGCTTAATGGCTATGAGGTTATGCTGCTCAGTTCGAGTTGTGGGTTTGATCCAGGCCGTGGTGGAGAGATTTCAATGTGGCAGTCAAAAGAACCCTAGGTAGTCAAAATTAATCCGGAGCCCCCATGTGCCTCCTCATAATTATATCATTGTTTTAGTTTGTAAAATGCCAGAATTTTGTTCTAGTATGAGGGGCTAACCGTGGCGTTCGTTGTATGATAACACTGAATTTGAAATCATTCGTGACTGTACCGTATCAACCACGCTGTATCGTCAAGAAGTTTCTTTTCTTAGACGACAGGCCAG
The DNA here is from genome assembly GCF_050947875.1 of Dermacentor variabilis. Lineage (NCBI taxonomy): Eukaryota > Metazoa > Arthropoda > Arachnida > Ixodida > Ixodidae > Dermacentor > Dermacentor variabilis. Next base: position 53,212,016 of record NC_134575.1, read on the forward strand.
CAACCCAACGTTGCGCTCTCGCGTCAAGTCGCTCGAGACATCACAACGGCCAAACAGCGCTCAGGAGACCGAAGAACCGCCCGTCCGAGGAAAACGAGGGAGCAGGTGACAATTTTAATGGCAGAAACTTCATTCGCAGCCACAGCATAGCGTATTCGCTCACATGAGGCCTGCACAATTTTTCTTATCTTTTAAAGGGTGCGGGTCTTACAAGAGGCAGGCTACTCACTGAAACCTGAAAGTGGACTCAGACTTCTGTGCAGAATAACGCAACCCCTGGCAATCAATGACTAGGAACAGTTTTATTCTGCTGTCTTTGTTGATTCTGGTGCCCTCTTCATTTGACGAGCTCTCCTGATTGGTGCTCTTCTAAACCTGGCTGTCCTCAGTGCCATCCATACCGTTTGAGATCTCTGTCACCTTGAAGATCTTGATGAAAGTCTCAAACGAAATTGCACACTTAAGCAGTCACCTGGAGCTTGAAGGTCGAAGTATATGCCATCAGGTGCTTTCCCATCGTCACCTGCGGAATGTGCCCGATAGCACAGTGAAGCTATATGAAACACTACAACGTAGGTGGTACTGTTGAAACGTGCTGGATAAATATGCAAGGCCACATGATCTGGCTGGATATGTGATGATGATTATGATGCTGTCATCAGCAGAACACTAATTAGTACTATGAAGTAGTGGCTTGCAGAAATTAGCATGCAAGCTGATATGTGCGCAACATTTATCAAAACGCTTTTCCAAATATTCGTGCTCCGAAGTTGGGGTGTAGGCCTTCAATGAGGGCGTAACTTGTCCAAGTAAATGCACCATATGACATCATGTTCACTGTCACATTTGTAGCACAGTGTGCTGTCGTCTGAGTTCTTGTTCACCGTTATACGTGGAAGATGTCATTGTCGCAGGGAAGTCGAAATAATCGAGCAGGTCAGTTCAATTGGTCAGTAGTTTTTACATGTTCACTTTGCCATCAAGTGCAGGTAATTCAGAATGGTTACTCCAACTCCATGCAGCTGCTAAAATGCAAGTCTTTGTAGCGTGCAAGCGATATCCCCTTCAGGTACTGTATGTGCAATTGTGCATGCCGAGATAGTGCATCAAAAGCAAAAAAGCATGCATGAAGGTCATGATATTTAAAAGGTGTCACATACGTCTTGAAACTTTTCTGATGGGCCTGTGCTATGATTTTTAATAATATGCCAACAGTGTTTTTGTTACGCAAGTTTAAAGGTAGGCGAATGGCTGTTTGATCTCAGTGTCAGTACCTTGCCATGAAGCGGATCCACTTATTTCATTGTTTTGCTCAATGTTTTACATCAGGCATATTTTTCAAGTGGCTGAATAGGTGCTTTCCAGGTATGGTAGAAGGGAAATAATTGACGTTCTTGTATCTGACATTCCCATAGAGAGTTCTCGCATGGAGTTCGCATTCTGTAAACTTGAAAAAAAACTCGCATATGAATTCAAACGTCCTAATCTTTTCTGCAGCTGTATGATATTCAAGACTACGAAGGTGCAACAAATGTGGTGCAATTAAACTTTCAGTGCCTGAAGGGGATGTCCTTTCGCATAGGATTGACGCAAGTGAACAAGTGTCCAGTTGCTTTCCTTTGCAAGTGCGATGGCGCAGTTTCTTTGGAGCTCCATCAAAATACAAAGGTGCCCGACTAACAGTTGGGTCATAACTGACGGGTACTGGGACTTCAGAATGTGCTGCTGCAGTTATTGTGTTAATAGAGAGTTTTAGCATGTCTGGTAAATGCAAGTGGACTGGGTGTTGTACCGGATGAGTGGAGGCGCAAATGGGAACAGCCTGCATAATGCAGCCACCTGGTGGCGCAAGGCTAATGTTGCAATAACCAAGTGTATTCTACTTTGCTGATGGTGCACCTTTTTGGTGCCAGCGTAATTGTGTTGCTGCCAAAGATTTACACCAGCAGCTAAGTATAGTAAACTTGGTTACTGCTATATTGGCTGTGTTTATCTGGTTGAGATCTGCACCACCAGGTGGCTGCACCGTGCAGGCCGCTCACGTTTGATCCTCCGCTCATCCGGTACAATGCCCAGTTCCCTTACATTTAGTAGAATACTAGACATACTAAAACTCTCTAGTACAATGAGCCGCAGTACAATTTAATTACAAAACTGATATGTGGTTGTAGATATGAAGCACGATACAGCAAAAACATAGTCTCTCTGTACGGAACTTAATTTGTTGTGAGCCATGCTCAGAACAGTGCAGCACCTTTGTTAGACCAAAGAAGGCACTTTAATATACTATCTGCCACATTCAGCATAAAAAAATTGTTATCTTTCTGTTGTTTCAATTTGCCTAACTTCACTACATTGAGCAGTGGCACTTATGCGTCAATTTATTACCAATATGTGCTATCACATTGACAGGCTTAGAAAGGGGAATTCTCGTACTCTTTCTCGCCTGAATTTTACATTGAAGTGAGAGATTTATATCATGTGCATCCAAATAACAAGTGATGGGTGATGCTAAAGAAAAATTTGTCAATGCAGTTTTTGCAATATGTCAAAGGCTTTTCTCATGAAATGCTAAAAAATCAAGACATTGGAGGCAGTGTATGGTTCTTCAAACTTGTTATCCCACAATGATAACTTTGTGAAGTATGTGGCCACAGATTATTTGAAGACCATTTTTATGCCCCCCACCCCTACTCACTCAAGGCTTGTGACAGCACGCCTTTGGCAGCATGTTTCCAAAGATACCACGCAGACGTTTAACCTGAGCATAATGCGACACATTGACATAAACAAAATATCAAGAGAGCCATGTTCATCTACCACACCAAATTGACATGTTACGTAATCATAGTTGCCCACGTAAAGATTTGTAAGATTAGCCTTGGCGTTCGTTTTTCTCCTTGTCAGATATTTGTTGTGAAACGTTATGATTTATACAGGAATGATTCAACCAACAATGGCTAGAGGTTTTAAGTTTTCGCTCGCTGTTTATCCAAATGCAGATTTGAAGAACTTGTAGATGCTCATGCCGCACTCAGCCGTAATGCATTAGCATTGTGTCTCCCTGTCATTTAGTGATTGTCTGCTGAAATTCACACAAATTTCTCTTCCATCCATGGCTACCCTTGAGCTATCTGTCTGTCTGTCTGTGTCTGTCTGTTTGTCTGTCTGTCTGTCCGTCCGTCCGTCCATCCGTCCGTCCGTCCGTCCGTCTGTCTCCTTTTAGTGCTTATTGCTTTACTTAGCTTTCTGTCTTTTTGTTCTCTTGTTTTTTACTTTCTATTTATCTTTCCCTGTACTCTGTCTCCTCCTCTACGTCTGCTTTATCTGATACTATCCATAATAGCTCTGTAACATGTCGGTAGTTTACCTATAAGAAAATGCGACTGCAGTCAGCAGCGCGCATGTAATACAAGCTTGCATACCTGCCAACTTTTACAATTTTATCTGGAAATTTCAGATTTTTGCGCCTTGTTAATGACTGTTGTATTGAGAAGGATAAATTCATGCTTTTTCATTTGCGTCCAATTTAGGGTAAAACTTACTTTAAATAATAGCAAGACAGAGTCTTCAACTGATTTTACACCCTGATTAATTAGACCTACCCACCTCCACCTCTTGATATAATGGGAACCAAAATATTGACCGCAGTTATGTAAATGCTTCATGAATTAATGTGAACATTTTCATTCTTTTATAGTGCCAATCAGTTTTGCTGTGAAAACGCCTTTGCAATGTCTCTGCAAAATACAGTTTCCAAATTTCTTGAATAAGCAGTCGGCATCATTTATTGATTTTATTTATTTTTATTGATTGATTTTATGTACCACACACAAAGTACAAAAGAATATGGCATGTGAAATGCGGTTGGGAAAGTGGGAAAAAGCTACATATATGTAGCTTGACTGGCCCCACCTCCCGTTACCCAGCACCGCGCACTTTAGCAGAAGTAAATAATACAAGTACACAGAGACTGTTAGAGTTTTGATACTTGCTTGTTAAAGAATTTTAAAGGAGAGAAGTAATAAAGCAAGCTTGAGCGATGATATTCACCAAATGCTAGTATTTTCTGGCTTCTACCGCTGTATTTTTCAGCTGCTAATGCTGGCAGGCTTACGAGTGATTATCTCTGCACAGAACAGTGATGAATACTTCATCGCCCTCTGTTATTGCACTCACGCTTTTGCAGGAGGACCTCGAATTGGCGCACGGCTTCAGCCGAGTCCTCGAGCTGCTGGCTTCGAGTGGAAAGCTGATCGTGGGACATAACATGCTGCTCGACATCATGCACCTGCTCTCACAGTTCATAGACGACCTGCCCAAGGTGGGTAAAGAAAGCAAAAATGCAGTTGCCGACTGATAATTCATGCTCGACAGAGACCGCCTAGAGGTCGGAATAATCGGAAGTGCGCAGTATCGGATTCGCCAGGAAATGGGAGCTTCATTCCACGAGTGGCAAAAAAAAAAAACACTTGCAAATGCATTGCTGTGCACGCTATGCCTGCTTATGAGTATGACATGGTCAGTTCGTATTTCGAGCGTGGTCTCACTGTCACTACAAATAGACAAGTGTACAGTCAATGCATATGTCGAATCTCCGTCCTCTGGCAGCCTAAACAAGTTGACCATGCTCCAATAGCTGAATGATTGCAGATTTATTTGCATCGGCGATTGACTGGCACTTCCCTCACTTAATTGCCACTCTTGTCGGCACAGATATTAATGAAGTTGGCGCCACTTAAAACTGCTTGATAATGCTGAGAAAAATTCATAATAGCAATCAAAGCAGTCACCTAAGATTGTGTTGCTATTTAACGCATAGAGGAACAAACACTGGTCGGGTGCAACTCGCGTGACAAATTGCGAGTGCAGCCTTTAGCACCTCACTGCTTTGCTTGGCTTGTCCTACGGTTTGAGCGCATTTTACTACTGTATTGAATAGGCTTTGCCAGTTTGGGTTCAAGGATGTGCCGCAGTGAGCCTGCTCCTTCTGCTCGTCTTGGCGGTCGAATTACAGACGAATTTCGACAATTTGGACTCGAAGGGCCCCGAAAATTTGTTCACATTAGAGGAAGTTTGAATTAGAAGAAGTACTTGTTCTTGCAGTATCCGTGCACCAGAGCACGACGCACCAAGTGTGCGAATAGGGAAATAGTGCGACACGTAAGCACACAGTGAGTGAGGGCCGCGAAACCGCCTGCGCTGGCCAACGCTCGCTTCCCAATAACGGCAGGAAACGAAATTTCAGGCAGCGGGCTAAGCCGGCGCCGGCACGGAGGTGGGTGCTCGTGGAGGCCATAAAAGGTGAAGGAGTTACGAGAGAGTTGAGAGAAAGGGTAAGGGGAGCTTAGTTGCGAGGAAGGGCGGGAGGGAGGCGGGGTTTGCCAGCCTGATGGATGGCGCTAGGCCTTACTGCCAACTAACACTGTCACCCAAGCAGCCGAGTTGCCGAGGCTGGACTGGGCCTCTGCCGCTGCTTGCTTCTGCATGCTTGCATGCTCACATGCTTTTTTCTTCGTCCTGCATTCTTAACGCAAGTCATGTCTTATCAAGATGACGAAGACGTTGGCGCAGATCATTATCGCGTTGGTGTGCTCCCTTCTGTTGCAGCATCGCCGCATTCAATGCCGCATTCAAAAGACAAGGAGAATCAGGTACTGGGTATCACCTTCGCGTCCTTGTATTCAGGGTCTGTCTTGTTGTACAGAATCGGATAGGGCTCACTGTCAGCAACAATCTTTCCATTGGGATTTCTCAGTTTAGACTCGTCATTGTAAAAAGGCGAGCGCAAACGAGACCAAACCAAGCCACCCAAAACGAGTTTGAGCGAGAGCTGACACGAGCAGACACCAGTGCGAAACAAGCGGTCCAGCTGAACCAAACGCAAGTACAAATAAAATGGTCAGGCATGTCCTCATGACACCAGTTTCCCGCAAATACGTCACTGTAGAGGCTGCTCTCATTGGTCTCCTCCACTCGCGGCTCGCTTGCTGCGACGGCGAGTAGCGAAAAATAGGCCCTGGAATGATCCCTCCTGCGGCATGCATTTTGCCGTTAGAGTGGCTGGGCATTGCGGCGTGACGCAAAAATGGCGACCTTGCCATTTGTGAACTTGGGAATGTCGGAATTATCTATGTCTGAATTTTCGGTATCCAAATTACCAGTTGGCCCATGCAATATCTACAGATAGTTTCTACAAAATATAGTCTACGAACTTTTGGTATCATGCTTTATACATGAGTGAGAAACTTTGGCTTGCACTCAATAATTTTGCACTCGGGCCCGTCATTTTTTCAATTTGCATGTTACAAGCACGATACCTGATTGCACATACTATGCATGTGAAGTACTTCATGCAAATCCATGGTGTGGGCCACGTTTAACTCTGGAACCTTCCTTCTGATAGTGTCACATGCATCATCTGGCATGTTGTTATCGGCAGCCAGTGCTAGATTTCCATCTTTTTCTCTTTTTACAGTGCCATAGTAAAGTCTAGTACTACTCTCTATACTTTATTTCATGCATAGCTGGAAACAATACAAAGTCTAGAGGGAGTTCTCGCACTGCTCGCAGCCACCAACAAGAAATAGTGCGGCACATGTGAATGAAAGTTATAGGAATATGTCGTGTAATTCTTTGCAGCATTAAGTCTCACACTTTTATATTGCAAAGAATACAATTACCATGCTTTCATTGCATGTTAAAGAGCCTCAGGGGGTCAGCAATAATATACATATCTCGTGTGTTCCCTTGGTATGTTAAAGATGACTAGTCAATCACATTATCGAGACACTTCACGTACTTCGTGCCATTTCGTAATGGCACCTTTCTTTTTTTTTAACCACTGCTTCATTCCCAGACCTGAGAATAGAGTTGGAGTATGGTGAAATCTAGTTGAGTTGCTGACTCTGTTTTTTGCAGGACTACAATGAGTTCAAGAGCATGGTGAGGGCTGCCTTCCCATCTCTGGTCGATACCAAGGTGCTTGCCAGTGACAGCGCCATCAAGGTGAGATGACGGGCATTGCAGGAGCACTGCAGTGAGGGTGTCGTGATGTATGAAGAGTGACATATGGCATTATGAAAATTATGATTATGCAGCGGCACAGCATTATTGTTCAAGCCATCTTCCCTGGGCACTTGCATCATTCGTCATTATGCAGGCAGCACTTTGCTCTACATTAGTAGCGGCTAAAAGTACTTCACCTTTACAGAGATAGCTACTAAATGTGCTTCAGTTCCTAAAGTGATAATTGCTTAGAGTACTTCAACCCTGCAGTGATAGCTGTAGAGGGTACCGCTAAGAGTACAGTGGAATCTCAATAAACGGAAATCGCCTAAACGGAACGCCAGTCTCATGGTTGGTTGGTTTTGTATTAATGCAACTCTATTCAGCTTTGTCTCTCAGTAAATGGAAATCCAGATAAAGGGAACCAATTTCCCTGCTGGTTCCTTGAGGTCCTGTTTAAAGAGACACTGTACTCCAGTTGTACAGTGACAGCTGCTAAGGGCACTTCAATCCTACAGTAATAACTGCTAGGGGTATACCCAAATGCTTCATTGACAGCTGCTAAGAATACTTCAGTGCTACGGTGATTGCTGCTAAGGGCACCTAAACTCTACAGTGATAGCTGCTTAGCGTAATTTGATCATGTTTCACTGTTTATCGCAGGTGTGATGACATTTCACTGCCAGATGAACAAAGAGCATATCTGTTTATTTGCTGTCTCTTAGCATTCGAGCCATGGTGTGCAACATGTTTGCCACTACACCGTCTTTGGAATTCTCTTCGCAGTGTCCTTGTCGTCATTTCTTAGTTGTCCGTCATCTTCATGGTGCTGCACTCATGGGGGAGGGATAAACAGAAAGTTGTGTGGTCAGGCCTTTGAAATGATTGGCGCGATAGCAAGCAGGAGATGGAGTACCTGCAAGGCGAAAACATGTGCCAGTTTCATTTAGGCCTCAAGCTTGGGAACGAAATGTGCGAACAACAGCTAACGTTCCCGCTGTCTTTCACATGCATCCATCGAGCCGCCTGCCACGTTCTTACAGTCTTCCCGTGTGGCAGCTAGTGCTTCCAGACAGGGTGTTATTAGACTGCGCTACCTTGGTGATTGGCCCTCGGTGCCCCTGTGTTTTCCTCACAGTACCGAGCACTATGCACAAAATACTGCGACATATTGTACTGCCTTCACGACCACTCCAGGTAGTAGAACACGTAACATTTCTTCACTGGAGCACAATATAATTGATCACGTCATCGCCGTGGCCATCATACCGTTGTCGTCGCTGTCGTAGGCTTGTCGCTGTCTTCACACACTCTTACACCACACGCGCAGCTACCTTCCTTACACAAACACGTTGATCCATCTGATATGGTTTAGCAGAAACCCAAGCTATGCTGGATAACCGAGTGTCTGTAAAATGCTTTGTCTTGCATAGGTTCCAAGAGTACACGCTTACCTGCATGATCTTTTTCTTGTTACCTTACTCCCCTTCTTGTTCCTTGCATAAGATAATAATGCCAGTGTCGACTCTATCATATGTATGGTTACCTTGTCTTTTTTACCACTTCTCCCCCCCCCTCTCCTTCAAGGATACTTTTGCATGCACTGCCCTGGAGTTGCTGCTCAAGCAACTTCGCAGCAGGACATCCTGTGTGCCACCCGTGGGTGAGTTGCATAATATAGCTTATCAACTAGTACCATAAGATTCTTTTTTTATTATAATTATTACTATGGGCTCATTCACACCGGCGACTGACAGTGGTTGCGCGACCAAGTTGGTCGTAAAGTGACCAGTTGCAAATGGTCGCTTTTCTCGAAAAGCGACCATTTTGGGCCAGTCGCTCTCTGCGCAATTTTTCAGTCGCGTGACCGTGGTCGCAAAATTGATAAACCAATCAGCGGCGCACCGGAAGTGATCTTTCATGTGTCTACATCCGGCCTCCTCCCGCGTCGCAGCAAATTCCGCGTAGAATTCGAGAGTTCTTGCTGAGAACAATAATCTCTGGGATTGCGACTTGTGGGTCACGCTCAGCCGGGCTTGCCGGTGTGAACATCAGTCGCCTTCAGTCGATTCTTGATCACGAATTGGAAATGGACGCACGACCTCCTCAAGTCGCTGGTGTGAATGAGCCATGTTTCCTTATGGTACTAAGACATCAGAGGGATTAATATTGTTGGGAGTCTGTTGCTTCAGAGAAAGGATGAACAGAGAGCACATGATAGCCTACTTTAAGAAGAAGCTTTACAGCACTGTGGCTCCTAAGAACGGGGGAAAGGGGAAATGGTTCTTTGCTTGACATCTATCGTCTGTATTCAGTGAAGTTGTACCGGCCATTAATATTGGTGCTTGTGGGTGTACATACGCGCTTGTGTGGGAACATATACAGGGTGTTTCAGCGACTCGAAACGGCGGGCACTATTTGCACAAAAAATTGAAATCCAAAATCAAATAATTCACAAGACTTCACCAATTATCTTTATAACTAATTATGACCTATATTGCAATTTAAAGTTCTAGCGGTGGGCTTCGCAAGGCGGATCCACTTGGAGCGAATTCTCAGGACGGCCCCAGTTTATGGATATAAATTCCCAAACTTTGCGGCGAAATGCATTGGCGTTCCAGTTACTTGTATGCTTCAATGCATGAAACAATGTTTTGTTAACAAAGTAACCGGAACGCCAATGCATTTCTCTGCAAAGTTCGGGAATTTATGTCTAAAAACTGGTGTCATCTTGAAAATTCATTCCAAGTGAATCTCCCTTGCAAACTCCATGACTAGAATTTGTAAATTGCATCACGGGCCATAATGTAGTTGCTTAAAATCTCAATTAGGCAATTTTTATTAATTTGTCAATTTTGTATCTCAATTTTCTTTTTCCAAGTTTTGTCTGCCACTTCGAGTAGACCAGCTCATGAACTAGAATTGCGATATCTGCCACAGGCAACTTTTAAAGAATTTTGAAAATGTTCACTGAAACATCCTGTATATTCAGTCTTGCCATTGCATGGGTGTATATATATATATGCTCTAGTGCAGAAAGAACTGCCACTTGCCGGCAACGACAGCGTCCAGAAAACAGCAGACAGCAATGTGCCGTGCGATTTGGTTGTACAATTACCGCATAAACAGGTTTATGTATTACCATTTAATCATTTTAATTTCATTGTTTTCATTGCTTTCGCAATCATCTTTGGATAAGACAGCAGTATATACAAAGTTGTGCCATTTCACATCTTACCGCGACCCCAATTTCGGATGAAACGGATTTCGGATATGCTGCACTTCTTTTGCTGGGTCATTGTAGTCCGAGGTAACGTGCGTCCACTGTGTGCGTGTTTGAAATTTCAGCAGCTTTTGCTTGCTGTACAGCTAATACATAATTTTAAGCTTTTCCTGGCCACAAGAACTGTTCATAAATCAAAAGCTGTTTAACAAATATGTATCCTATTATTGTTCTCAACATCAAGCATACATAGGAGCGTTAAATAATATGCCTCTCAAGAAATTGGCAGGAAGCATTCTCTTGCATTTTTTTTTTCAGCTTTTTCGTGTTAGCTGTCCACTTGCTCTGTTGAAAAAAGCTTTTATGGCAATTTTTTCCTGTCGCAGCAGTCTTATGGCAATGTCCTTGGTTATACCAACTAAGCTGCAATGTTTTTAAAGCCCTGTACGCATTGAGTTCCTTTGGTAGGCCTGGGCCGGACCCAATCGTGGAGGGACAGGCCCGGGCCGGGCTTGCGCTTCGAATGGCGTGCCTGGGCCAGGCCCGATCGTGGAGGTTCGGGCCCGGGCCGGGCTCGCGCTTCAAACGGCATGCCTGGGCCAGGCCCGGGCCCGATCATGGAGGTTCGGGCCCGGGCCGGGCTCGCGCTTCAAACGACATGCCTGGGCCAGGCCCGGGCCCGATCCTGGAGGTTCGGGCCCGGGCCGGGCTCGCGCTTCAAACGGCATGCCTGGGCCAGGCCCGGGCCCAATCGTGGAGGTTTGGGCCCGGGCCAGGCTCACGCTTCAAACGGCATGCCTGGGCCAGGCCCGGGCCCGATCGTGGAGGTTTGAGCCCGGGCCAGGCTCACGCTTCAAACGGCATGCCTGGGCCAGGCCCGGGCCCGATCGTGGAGGTTCGGGCCCGGGCCAGGCTCACGCTTCAAACGGCATGCCTGGGCCAGGCCCGGGCACAGAAATCAGGCCTGTGTAGAGCTCTGTCCTGATCAACTCGCGGAGCAAGCATTGTGCACTCGTGAGCCCGGCGGCATCTGCGCAGCTAATGGTGCCACCAACTGCTTTGGCTGCTCCCCCTTGCCCCAGAGTCCGAGCCCGGCTACGGCTACAACCTGGACAAGGCCAAGTACCACGAGGCTGGCTACGACGCATTTGTCACGGGCATGTGCTTCATGGGCCTCTGCCAGCAACTAGGTGGGTGTCGCATGTCTTCTGTGTACACAGGATATCCCAGCTAAGATGAGCCAAGCTACTAAAGAAAAAAAGGTGCTACAGGATACACAAGATATACCATTTAACATGGGCCACGCTTTAAAAAAAAAAGCACCACACGATACGAGGGTAGGACCAGCTGTGTTGGGTCAGCAGTCATTTTCCAGGAACTGGGGTATTTTTTATTATATCCTTAATAAGCCCATTAGCAATTAGCTAAATTAATATTTTTCTGGTCTATTGGCATTGGGCCGAATGCCAAATTGCTCTCAGCATTCGAAAAATTTGGAGGACGCTTAAGCTTCACCTTTAAGAGTGGAACGCAATAGCGTTCAAAGACCGCTTACTCCTCTTCATACTTCCCGGCAACTCCAGCTTATGTAACCGTAACGTTTACCAGGAAACGCTGGCTGCAAACGCTATGCACGAAGGCGAGCTCTCTGGTAGAAATGCGGCCTCTTGCGTGAGTCGCTCTCCGGTTATTGTTTTGCATATTTAATATTTCTGTCTGAGAGGAGCTAACCTAGAGGACATGCGCTGTTGGCGTTTCTTTTTTTTTCATTACATTTGTTTGTGGGTTGCCATTCTCAAAATTCCGAGGAATAACTTTGTAAAGGATTAAAAACAAGGCATGAGCAACTTTGGTCATAGAGAAGTGGTTGGGTATGCGTGGTTCGAAATTCGGTTCGAAATTCTTTTTGCCGAGGCAACGCTGCACGCCGACGCCGGACTTTCTGCGACACGGGCTCCTTAACACTGTTGCTTTAAAACATTCAGTAGTCTCCAGGCCGCAACATTTGTTTCTTTAGTTATTGCTTCTACGTGTAATGCAGTCATCTCTCAACCTAACAAAGCTTGAATATGTCTTATCGTGATCGTTCTTACCTATGCCTGTCCTGTGTCACATTATTTTGCCTCTTGGCTGTTTTATCCAGCACTTTTTTGCTGTATTGTCAGTTTCGGTTTCAGTTATTTACGGTTTTCTGTCTGCCATTTCATCTAGCAACATTGTACTTGCTGATGGCACAGGTGTTCCCGTGTATATAAACCATCTATGTCATTAAACTCCTGCTGTTCGTCCGAATCCATTTCAGCCTCCTCGTGTTCTTTCTGCGGCACCAGCCCGCAATATTACACTTTTTTGTAGAGGGGATGTGGGGCATCTTTTTAGTTTCCTTGCATGTTTCGTTCTGTACATAACCGTCACATGTTTCTATTAAATAAATATTTATTTACTGTACCTTTTTCTTGTATAATTTTTTTTCACTGTACATTAGTGACTATTGCAAAACAAGGCCGTTTCTATTGATCTGTTTTGCCAAAAAAAAATTCAGGTGAAAGAGTTCATCTTGTTTTCCTGCATGAAATGCGACAGCAATGTTGCTTTATAGTTGTGAAACCACGCTACGTGTTTTGCCAATAGGTGATGTCCACATTGCGCTTTTAGGGTAACGCTTTCCTCTGAGCTAATGGAAGCCAATGGGACGTTCCAGCAAATTGTGGGAATTAATATGTTGACCATAGTTGCAAGGATGGGCGAGTAGGTGTTGGTTCATATTTGGAAAGGGAACTTGAAAAGGGAATTAAAGTACAATTATCGCTGCATTGCACCACAGCTTGCTCACGGCAGCAAAGGAAGGAGGCACCAGCTTCAAGCGATGCATTACGGAAACATTGCATTCCGTATTCACCCGTATAAGACCAGCACCCTTTACCTTTGTGGACGAAATTGTGGGAAAGAAGAAGTTCCGCCGAAGATTGGGTTTCGAATGCACGACGTTCGGTATCAGGTGATATTGTCGCTAACAGCTTCAAACCTGCTGGAACATCTAACAGCATGGACGATGCTGTGAGTGGTCACCTTCGGGTGTGTGCCGACCAGGTAGTAAGCCCCGGTTACAGCGGCAGTGACATGGAGAATGATGAAGAATGAAACGCGACCTCATCAGTAGGTCTAAATCTTGAGCAAATGCGCGTGTAGTTTGCAGCAAGTTTGTGTCATTGCGTACATCACTCGCGACATCGCCCGTCATTTTAGCGGGTAGCCATGTGCCCGGCTTGTGTAGACCACACCACGCCAAGATTCCGGAAAAGAGGAAGCGAGGGTCTTGCACAAGCGAATACAGTGTGCATTAGGAAAACATTGCATTGTGTGGTCTGTGAGGATGCTCATTGACCTGTGTCGTCTTGCTCGCACAGGTAAAAACAAGGACCATAGCGTTGAGCTGAAGGAGAGTAGCCCAGTCCTGAAGCCATATCTCAACAGGTACGTGGTTTTCTGTGGGTTCTTTAGTTGTAGGCAGGATTGCGGCGTGCCAACTTTAACTTGGGGCCAGCTCTGATTTCCCTGTTCAATTATACAGTCGACTTCCATAAATTCGACCCTGACGGGTCGGACGAAATTGATTGAATGAAATGAAACATATCAAATGAAATGACGGGTAGAAAAAAGAACTATGAAACACACCATCCGTATATTTGGCAGTATATTTGCCCGATTCTAATACGATCCAAATCGAATGCTTTCTATGTGTTGAAAGCAGTAAACTAACATAGAAATCACACTAGTCCTTCTAAACATAGTAGAACACCCAATTTTTTAGCATGCGAAATGTAGCATGCCTCTGACTCTGGCAAGAAAAACAAGCGAAAGCAGCTAACTTTGCCTTCACAGAACAGAAGTTTGTTTGCTCCTAACGTCCATTGTCAACACTTTCAAGCACTTTATTGCTGTCTATGAACCAGAACACATTCTCCATACGGCCCATTGTGCATTTAATATTCTGCATTTATCAAATGACTCTGCAACAATCACAAACATGATGGCGGCCCACACCTAGGTTGTAACCGCGTCGCTAGTTCATCTTGCGACCTCTAGAATGCCAAAAACGCCTGATGTGACTTGTTCCTGCTAGCCACTAGCTTAGCATGTGAATTAACCCGTGTTTTGAATGAGATTTGATGGTTAAAGACTGAAAGCAGCGTGTCGTCACGCTACGTAAAAACCTAAAAAACTGCTACTTTCGCAATCTTGCAATGGTAATGGCAATGATGCTGGCTAGGCTGGCTCTGTTGGTAGGCTGTTGCAAACACAACTGCATACGTTTTGATTCCATATCCACTTGCACTGCACAGGCAATTGGCGGACCAATTTTCGGGGGGAAAGAAAGGTGCTTATAGGATTGCTTATTAGAATTGCTATGAGGATTAGGCACATGCTGACGTCATTCATTGTGAGCTACCATTTGCTATTTAGAACCTTCCTAGGACAGCTAGAGTGCAAGCACTTTTGGCTGGGAATGACATGTATGTTGGATGCAGTCACTGTTCCCTAAGCTAAGCTGAGACCGTAGCAGTAGCTGCTGCTGAAGGGTTGCTGTTTGGGTCATAATTGAGGACAAGCGTGTGTTTGCTGACAAGTCAAGTTCACATGATTTGGCGAAGGCCAATTTTAGGATCGAATTAACTTTACTTTTCACCCGCACCCTTAGAGATGTATAGGCACAGGCCGGGACCTTCGGTCAAGATCAACTTAGCCCAAGCCCAAGGCAGTTCTGTAAACAGCATTAATATTACAGCATCTCAAGCAGACAAATTTTATATATGAATTTACAGTATATGCGAAATTGTTATGATGTCTATGACTGTTTTGCAAAAGTCCTACTCACAAATTGGGGATATATTTCTGTGCCGTATGTATAACACATCAGTTTGGTGGTCCACTTTACATATAGTATCGGTTGCGGTTTACAGAATTATGATGTTTTTTTTTTGCATGTGTTTTTTTGTGTTGCTGAGTTACACAGCTGTATATTTGATAGTTTAAGGTTTTTTTGTGATTTCCTTTTTTTGTTAGTTTGCCAGTGTTCAACAACTTCATAAAAACAATTCATGGCCCAGGATAGAAAACCTGCTACCTTAATACAGTCACTAGGTTTTAACTTTTTATAATTGCAACAAACCCGATCATATCGACTCAGTGGGTTCTGAAAAATCAGTTTCTCTGTTTCCATGTATTTAGGTGAGAATTCCTAAAATGAAGCTTCATCTTTATCCTTTCACTACCGAGAACTCTCTGCAGAAAAGACCTAAATATGATGATTGTTTATATTCATTGAAAGAGACATATAACACAAAGTAAAAGCCAGAAATATGCTGAAAATTTTTGTTTAGAAGTGGGCTTGAAAAAAATATAAACAAAAAAAATTTACTGACAGTTTGCTTAATGGCAGGCCTAATAAAAACTTAACCGCAGAGCTTCAAAGTGCTAAAGTTAGCTCAAAAGATGTGGTCTTAGCACTAAAATAAGGCAATGCTATCACTTTGATGAACGTCCGTTTAACTTGACTTTGACCATTCTAAATGTAGGCCTCTGTGCAGCACACATCAAAGCAAGGAATAGAGCACTCTGCAACCTACGTACCAGGTCCAGGTTTCCTTTCGAGTGCTTCTCTTCCAATCACTTGAGGTCCGCCTTGAGAAACAAAGCATCTCCTTGTTGGCTTTTGGCTTTTAGTAGTTGGCAGAATGTACTTGGAGAAGTGGGGAAGCGACAAGCCGTGGTATTGGAGCAGCTCTGAGGATTTGCATCCTTTAATTGTTGCGAGGTCAAAGTTGGGAGTTCTCGTCAATCAGACCCTCTACAATACGGTGCTTTTATTTTTTAGAGCTCGTTGCAAGTACAAAAACGTGCTGCTCGGTGGTGTCACTTGTAGAGGAACATTGACGAAACACAAGCAGTGAATCCGAACTACCTACGCGCAGTGAAGCCGAACTTGTGTTTGCAGGTTTTAGTTCGGACGGGCCCATCTCGTCCTCGGTAGGGAATTGCTTGAGGCTTTCTGTGGATGTTTACTGGAATGCACTACAGCAATGACAGAAGGTACAGAATTAAGTTTGTAGTATACATGCATGTATGCATCATTTTTAATGCTCTCGGTTTTATAGTTTCACGGTAATCATCCAAAGCTTTGTTAGATCATGCTTGGTGACCTTAAATATGTTCCCAGGGTTACAGTGAACTGATGACAATAGATGCTACTATGCGAAGGGAGTGTCAGTTTTCCTGTTCTCGCTTCCTCCTCTCACTTTGCTCACACCTGCCATGACAGCATGGCATTCTTGGTGCTGCGTCGCTGGGCACCAGGTCGCAGATGCGACTCCCGGCCCCGGCGCCTGCATTCTGGTTGAGGGGGAACACAGAGATGCTGGTGTGCTTATGTTTAGGGGCGCATTACCGAATGCCTAAGCGGTCAAGTAATTTGGAGACACCCAGCTAAGGCGTCCCTCGCAGCACCACTGTTTATCTGAGACATTGAATCCCATGAATCCATCGTCTAGTCATCATTCAATCACTCATTCAGTTAGTCATCCAGCCAATCAGTCATTTTTTCTCGTTCCCTTGTCAGGATCCACATGATGCAGTCTCCGGACATTCCCTCTCTAAACATGGCTGGAAACGAAGGTGAGTGAATTAGTCCGGCCGTGGTGGTGTCCTGCGGGGTTGGGTGAAGGAACGGCGCTTTTGAAAGACCTGACAGCAGTGTGCATCATCTCCTCCTGTCCCGTTCAAAAGTGCTGTGTTTTTCTTGGCCACGGTATGTACCAGCCGGCCCAAATTGGCGCACTGTTTGTTGATGTACTGTCTTTATCAAAAGTATACGGGCTACGTTGCTTGCGGCCACCATGCTGACTACAGGCTGTTTAAAGGAATTCTTGTGGAATAGAAAAATGTTCAACATTTTAGGGCACGGAAAAAAAAGAAAAAGCTCGTGTTCACTATTTAGAGGTCTGGGGCGTTAGGAGCGCCACGGAAACTGCTGCACACAGCCAAGTGACATATGGTGAATGGGCGGAGTAGCCTGTGTACTTTCGACAGAGGTTGTACATATCTGCTTTTGGCCAACTCGCTGTGGTGGGTGGCTCCTAATAGCAATGAAATGCCAAAATCCCCATGGACTGAGATTTGATGGACGCCAAGAAGCCCTTGAGCATTGTTGGACATTGATGACGTTTCTCGCTTTCTCGCAGCCTGGGGGTGTTATACTTGCGAACTTCAGTGCTCAAAGAAAGAGAACTCTAGAGAGGAAAGGAAGACTACATGGACCAGAGGGGTGCTTGTCAGAGAAATGCTTGCTAACGCTGCGGAAATGAGTACACTGCTAAAGCACATCTAGCATAGAAAACGCAAGGTCATGGCTTATCCCCTTGTGGTGTTGTGTGCACAGTTCGGCCACACTAACGTAGTGCATCAAAAACAAGAGCACCAATGGAAAATAATGATAATCAAAATGTGTCACATACCATATCTTAAAACACTACTGATTGGTCCAATGCTGCAGGTTTTTATTAGCAGTACGTTCAAAGTGTTTTAGTACGAGTTAGAAGGCGGCTGCGTGTTTTTTCTTGGCATGTCATCATGCAGCAGCTTTACTTCTTCTATTGTTTTTCACCATGCTTTATGCGCGTGGCATAGTTTTCGAGTGGCTGGATGTGTTATTCCCAGTATGCTGGTCATTAAATGCCATATTTACACGAAAATAGGTCGAACACAAACATACGTCGGCCTCTTTGTTTGGAGGTCTCCTAGAAATAAATAATGATTGGAATATAGGTTGACTCGTATTTTTTACTAAAAGCTTTGAATGTGACACCTTTATTTACTGGAAGGTCAGCTACTAAATCTTGCTAGACAATGGCACGCGCTGTGTCTTCATCGAAGCTGCCGGAGAAGTCGTTCTTGGCCTCCCAAATGATGTCCTCGTTGCTGTCGAGTGCATTGGATATGCAGCATTTCTTAAAGCCAGTCTGGATGATCTTTGCCAACAGATCCGCCGGGCGAGACGGAGGAACTTTGTTAGCTCAGCACTTTTGGTAGTTTTGTTGATGAACATAGATAGAGATCTTTCGGTCATGAATATAGGTCGGTAGCCCACTTCGGGTAACGTTTTTGAAAAAGATAAGTTGACCTATAGTATTTGAACAAATACGGCGTTGATGTTCTCTTAGGTGACATTACTGTAGAATGTTCTCGCATTGAGTTCAAATTCTTTGTACATGAGAATTCTCAGGTCTCTGATGAATTCCTAATCCATCTGCAGCTGCATGTTTTTCATGATCCTGTGGATTGCGAAAAATGTGGTGAAACTAAGCTTACTAAGCTTTCAGTTGACAGAATTAACTGCCACCTGAAAGGCTTACATGTACAGTCAAATCTGGATATAACGAATTATTGTGTATAACGAATAACAGAAATTTTGTGTGAAATTTTTATTTGATATATCGAAAGCTGTAAAATTCTTGCATGAAATTTTTATTTGATATATGGAATTATTGATGCATGAAGTTATTTCGTGAACCCTCTTCAACTTCAATATATGTGGGTTTGACTGTGAATCCAGATAATCATTTTCACAACTATTCAGGGTTCCTAATACTGGTGCTAATATTGCTGGTATACTGCTGCTAATAATCATCTTACCTACTTCAACATTTTCTAACGAGCTGTTAAGTTCAGTTCAGTCTAAGGCTCTGGGACCTCCTGTATTTGGCAACCTGTAATGACAACCTGAGATAGTAGTAGAATTTGATTCCGATTTCAAGAGCTGATCTCACAATACATGCTGCTATCACCGACTTATCGCACAAGTATTCTTTATTCATGTTGGTGAGCGCAAGTATCACGTGACCTCTCATTTCCTCATACTAAATAGTTGTGGATATAATTATCTTTATGGAAGTCTGCACATATACAGTAGAACCCCGTTGTTACGTTCCTTACTGCTGCGTTTTCCCAGCTGCTACGTCGCTTTCATCCGGTCCCAGCATAGCCTCCATAGGATCCAATGTATAAGGAACCCCGCTGTTACGTAGTAGCTGTGAAAACGTTCCCGCATAATGCGTCGCAACCTGAACCCGCCTTGGCTAAAGTAGGCAACGCGCTCCAACCGCCATTTTGGCTATTGACGAGTTTTGACCGGGCTTGGCCGGGCTTGGCTATGGAACTGGCTGCAAGAAGCCGCACACCAGTTCAAGAGGCCACCACTAGGCGGCCATTCGTGAAAAATGCTGTCACTATCATCACTGTGATTACGGTCACCGCATAGTTTGTTGGAGGAGTCGACTCATGGAGAAAGGAAACTCAGGAGAGGCCCAGACGTAACTCTTTGGGTAGCTATAGCTAAAGGGAAGCCAGAAGTTGGCGTTGCTGTGCCTATCGGTCTAGCTCTCCTCTCTTGTTTACATTTCTCGCGAAACCACGCAGCGCTGCACTCAACCGGGCTGCTCGGACGCGCGCACTCCGCAGCAATATTAAACAATCGTTAGCATGTTAGCATG
This sequence comes from Dermacentor variabilis, assembly GCF_050947875.1. Lineage (NCBI taxonomy): Eukaryota > Metazoa > Arthropoda > Arachnida > Ixodida > Ixodidae > Dermacentor > Dermacentor variabilis. Next base: position 53,231,792 of record NC_134575.1, read on the forward strand.
ATTACGCCAAAGAGGGCAAAATTTCCCGCGGATATTCCTTCGTCCGTTGCCATTGCCGTGGCGCGGTGACGACGAGGAGCACAAGCCGCATGATGCCGGGGAGTTGCCAAATCCTAGCTTTGGAGAAGCCGTCGTGGCTCTGGACCTCCTCCGCAGGTACGCCGCACCTCACAGCGACGCTGACAGCAATGCGGCCTTCCAGACTATTGAGAAACGTGTGATTTCCAGCGAGCGAAAGAAATGGCAAGCCACCATTCTCGACTTCTTTAAGGTCTAAGCGCACTCTGTGGCAATAAATTGTCTGTATTTGAAGCTGCACTTTTTTCATTCATTTTCGGAGCTTTCCTCACTGTTTCATTTTCCCGGCTGTTACGTTTTTTTTCCTCGGTCCAGTGAAAAACGTATGAACGGGGTTCCACTGTATATGACCTCACGCGTTCAATGCTGCATGGGCTGTAGTAGCATGTTTATTTGTGTGGTAAAAATAAGAATTTTCTTGCAGTTAATTAGCTCTCCATCTGTGTAGCCTTCCTTTTGTCTGTTGTGCTTTTTCGTTATTTTTTTGTTCTCTCCATGGTTTACAAGTGCGGAAAATAGCAACGGTCCCAGCATACCATTCTTTAGCGAGGCATCGAAGTATTTTTTAACCCGTTTTTTCACTGCACTGCCCACTGATTTTTCAGGCTCTAGGGCCCATATTCACAAAAGCCAGATTGAATTAAAGTTCTTGCTATATCGAACAACTGGGGGAAAAAAATAATTTGCATTGGAAAGAAACCTGCAGAGCTCACTTTCACAAAACATAAATTTATTTTCAATAAATATTAATCACCGCCACTTTTGGACAGTTCTTCATTCCTTTAGACCTTATGTATTTTCTGTGGTTCACTGCGTTCGTTATGATGCGATTCTTGAACTCCGCAACCATCACAAATAGAGTGGTGGCCGACGCCTAGGCTAACCACTTCGCCAGGTCATCATGTGATGCCATATCCAAAGCGCCGGAAGCATGTGATGGAACTCTCTTGCTGCTATCTTAGTACGTAAAATAACTTATCTTTTGAATGAAAAAAATCCGGTGTTGAAATTTCATGGCAGAGTGCATTGATGTTTTTCGTTGACACCCTGGAAAAAAAAACAGACTGGTGCAAGTTCGGAATGGATTTGCCACGGGTAGGGACAAATGGGATAGACAGCCGACTGAACGGGCACTTTCAAGCACAGTTTCAATTGTGACTCCTTCGGTGTCGTGACCAGAAGTTCCTGCAGGTGGAAATTTAATTCAGTGCGCCTTGGTCTGTTGTTGCTCGCAGTGATACCGTCTCGGAGCCACGTTTTGCACGTGACGTTTCCTCCAGAATGGCGTGCCAACGACCTCTACCAGTTGTTCAACAGCTTTGGTGAGTTGGGGAAGGGTTGTTTAAAGAGAGGGAACCGCAAAGGCCAAGACATCCCTCGTTTCGTTTCCTTTCTTTTTCTTTCTTGCCAATTTCATTCTTGCCAGCAGGAGAGGCCAGTAACAATGCTGGACTGCCAGGTGTCGCACTTTTTTTGTTTGAGGTGTAAAAAATGTAGAAAAAGAATCAATAAAAAATAACATGAGAGGAACAGCAACAAAAAAACCTTTGCAGGTGTGTGCTAATTTTAGCAACTCACTCATCAAAGACAGCGAAGTTGTGTATAATGGAGTTCTCACACTGTTGCAGAAGTCCTATAAGCTTGGTTTTGCCACTGCCTCTAATCTGCCCAAGGCCTTGCAGTTATTTCACCATAACCAAGCTTAGTATTTTTACACTTTCCGAGGCATGTTCCGGCATGTTGTTGCGGTTCCACTCTGTACAACGCATTTATGCCTCCTCAATACCGCCACGCAATCAAATGTTGCCGCTGCTGCACGAAAACTGTTGTGGCACTCCCCTGTACAACATCGCCGTAAGACCGTCGGCTGCATCACCACAGTGGTCAGCATATCACAGGCACCGAACTACAGGGCAAGCAGACAGGTGCCCAATGCAGCACGTTACCCACTGAGTAATATGCAATGTGTGTTGACTGTAATTGAATATAACTTATTTAAGTGTTTCGTGTTTCTGAGCGCCTTTTGACATTCGCATTTCAGAAGTTGGTAAGTAGTTGAATCGTAGCATGCTTTGGCATACCCCCTTTCCTAGCTGGAATAAAGATACATGTACAGTCAACGTCCGATTTTTGCAGACGCCCAGTTTTTCGGTCGTGCCCGATAATTGTGGCTCCTTCGTGACACCGTGACATACACCATAAAGCCAATGTATAAAAATGGGAAATTCTGGACGCTCAAACCCTTTGCTGTTTGATTTTCCGCACTTTTTACCCCCAACCACAGATCCGAAGCAGGATCCAGTTTTCTTTCATAAATAGAATATATTTCATTCAAATGGACCCAACGTTTGTCTAACAAGAGCACATTTGCATTTCATGTGTATTTAAATTGGAAAAAATTGATGTAGGCCCTGAGGTAAAGCTTGCTCTCTTAAAATGGCAACCTGAATCTGCAGTCAAAGGAGCCACGATCCTTTGATCATGGCACAAGTGTGGCCTTTGTTTAGTGAACCATTGAGCACTGAGGAGGATTCACCACAGGTGAAGGGCACGATATTCTTTTTCAAGTAACAGTCGGGCAGGCCACATAATGCGTAGAGCGGACAACCACTGGTCTACTAAAATTGGTGACAGCCTAACAATTCAGTACAAGCACCGCCCGCAAAACCACACTACACCTGCCCAGAGTGTTTCTGCGCTGCGAAACATTGTTCCCGAGAGGCGCTCACGCTGGAAGAAGTTGGCCTCTGCGATGTTGGCCAGCATTGAGACAGTTTACGTTTGCAGCTTCGAGCCCAAGTAAAAGAACGCATCTAGAAGACGTCTCTGTGACTTGACGCCACCTTGCACCAACAAAAAAAAGCACGTATTGCTATTTTTTGTTTAATTCACAAACAATTATGATGCTCCCTAATGCGAAATGTAAGCGCAGCTCTATGCAAGTTTTCATTTCACGGCATATTGAGGCAAAGAGTTCGAGAGAGACATGTAGCAGAGGGGGCAGTTGTTGAAAATCTGATCTGCGGGTCAAGTGTGTCGTCTTTTATACATGACTCATTGAAGGCTCCAGTGTAATCACTGGTAACGCTTGGCTTCCAGAAAGTACTACATAATTTGTGTCGTCCATAGAATCAGATTACAAAATCATTGGAAACCATGACAATCAAAACAAGCATGAACAACAACAAACCAAATAAGCGCGAGCGAGAGCTGACGTGAGCAGACAGTAGTACTTAACAAGTGGTCCAGCTGAGACCAGATACGAGTACGCATAGAGTGGTCAGGCAGGTCCACATGGAACCAGTTTCCAGCGCACATGTCACTGAAGGGGACGCTCTCATCGGTCTCTCCCATTCGTGGCTTATGTCTTTCGTCTGCTGTTACGCATTAGCTCTTTCATCTTTCGCTGTTGCGCTCAGTCACTCGTTTATGCAGGCAGCGCTAACGCTTGCCGCAGGAACGGGCCACTAAGAGCTGGGCTCTAAAACATTTTCGTGCGCAAGCCTATGAGAAACACAGCATAGCTTACATTAAGCATGCGTTTGCTCGTGCATGGACGGCCTTCCCATTGAGTTTCCAAGCATTCTGCGCTCCTGCCAACTTGCTTTGAGGGCACAGTAGCCTGCATCATTTTCTACTTTTATGCTGTCTTCACAGAGCTGTCCTTACTGCCTGCTTCGTCAGAATTGGAACAAAATTTAACATGGCCACTGTCTGCTTACCTGTCTATTTAGCCGTCTGTGGCGAGTATTGGAACACAGCCTTTGAAGTGGACAGCCGTATATTTGCCGCTGCATGCTTAGGTTGTCGCCAGCTAAAGTTAAATATCGGGTGCCAGGGGAAGGGAAGCACAATCGAGGATGGAAGACGACTAGGTGCTGTGATGAGATGAGAAAGTTCGGAGGCATAAGATGGGGTCTGCTAGCGGAAGACGAGTATAATTAGAGACTGCTGGAAAAGGTCTTCATCCTGCAGCAAGCATAACATGAAAATGAAAATGGAGGGCACCAGAAGCATGCTCTTTCTTTCTTACATCATTTTGGTTTGCTTGTCATATCTGCCGTGTCGTCCTTTTAATTTTTCACCCCATGTTATCCTTTACTGTCATAGATTAACCGGTAGGCAAACTGAATGACTTTCCTGTGCGTCATCCTAACAAACACAATTACACCACAGAAGTTGCTTTCAGTATGTCATACTACATTGCTTTGTAGGGCTGATGTCATTCTGTCTTGTTTTTTTTTTCGTTCCTGTTATCCCCCCCACACACGCACACTTCTCTTTTTCCTCAGGTCAAATAGCCATCCACTGGATTAACTCAACGCAGGCATTTGTGGCCATGGCTAGCAGCCCTCTTGCAACTCAGGGTAAGCTTTTTGTTTCATCACCCACGTGATATCTTCGTAATTGTCTTTATGTCATTCGGATTTTTGTGGTAACCGACCAGTAGAAAAGTTGATCTTGCTTCTGCTTTCCCTCTGTTAAAAACATGAAGCTCATAGCAAATTTAACCATCAATTATAATTCCACATTCGCGTTCTTTCTTTAATTTGTTAGTTTCCTCTATGCTTTAATTGGCTTCTTTGTTGGTTTCGTGTAGTTGCAATAAAGACAAAATTTGTGCCCCTCAGATCCACTTTCTTCTCGCTCATTACATGGCAAGGGTCTCGACTCCAGCAGTCTTGATTCCATTAGATAGAACACGAGGGTCTGTTTGCCAGTTGCCTGCTCCTAAGTTTTAAGTACAGTCATTGACTCATAATTTGGACACCTCTGCAGCAATGCCACTAGCCGCATAAACGTAATGTATAAGGACTACTGAAATTTTGAACCCCTTACAGAGCCTCTCTGTAGGCGCTGTAGCAACAGCATGACAATTGTTGAGATACGGGCCGTAATTTTGTAGAGATGCTTTCCACTTGATTGTGTGCCACGTTTATCGTCCTCTGTTCAGGGCCCAGTGATGCCATTCATCATGCGTGCAGAGTGTAGTTCTGACCACTGACAAATTGCAGAACGGAATAGCGTAAAAGGCATTGCGAGGAAATCGCAGCCATGGACTGTCCAGGCCAAAGGCAAGCATATCTGCGCACGGCATTGCAGTGACAAACTTGGGCCGTATTCTCAGGCGATCACTTTCAAGACGCTTTCATTTTCGCGATATTTTGCGTGACCAGCACCGGACACGTCAACGGGTGGCAGCATTTCTGCAATGTGATACGATAGCATGCCTCTCCCCGTGCCGAGAATGCCATCACTCGTAGACACCGATGTGTCTTGCTATCAATGAAAGAGATCCCCGAAAGTGACGGTCCCAAGAATACAGCACATTGTTTTTCAACCACTTGTGAAATAAAAGTCACTTAATTTGGGGGCAAATCGGGTATTTCAGATTGCCGATAATATGACTTTTCTGGCGATCTCCGTCAAGCTCGAATCATCGGTTGGCAGCTGTACTACATGAAGCCTGTGCTTAAAGGGACCCTGAAACGATTTTGATGATTTTCTACAAATGTACTGAGTCGTTAGAGTAGGTACTTCTGATCATTAATTGACACATCTAAGTGCTCCGTATAAAGCGTGCAACTTATTATAAGGTTTTAAACATGCACATCGCTGCCAATCGCAGCACACTGCTCAGCGGAGTTTTAAGCCGCCCCTACTTGAGCATTTCCAGCGCACAGCAGGTGTCGTCTGCTTGTGTTACAACGTGCTACGTCTTTGACGAGAGCTCCGCTGTCAGTGTTGGTCTGTTTTTTCGCGAGCGCTATGATTCGACTTTGTTGCATTGTGGACTGCAAACGTAGCGACTGGCAATATGTCAAGCTGCGACATCGTGTCCCTCTGCAAGCCAGTAGACGAACGGACTGACTGCAGCGCATCGGACTGCCGCTATCCGATCGGTGCGAGGATTTGTACGATTGCGGCCGTCACTTTACACCAGAAGATTACTAACGCAATAGCGTTTCGCGAGTCCGATATCAGGGTAAACGCAAGCGCAAGGGGACAGGGCTTGGCCCAACCACACACAGTAGCAGTAACAAAATGTATTCTTCTTTGCTGCTGGTGTAAATTTTTTGCAGGTGTGTAATCATTAACATGCTTTTGTAAGGGTTTAAAATGTTTTACACTTGGTATTAACGTAACGGAACATGGGGAAATAAGTATTCGATTACTACAACATGCCTCTGTCTACACAGCCGAAGTATACGCAATATGGACTGTAGTTAAAAAGAGCATCGCTGACAAACACGAAAACACAGTAATATACACTGATTCATTAAGCACGCTGAAGGCTCTACACGCGAAATCCGAATGTGAACCCCTGATAGGGGACATTTTAAACATGGTAACATTAAACAAATACGGCCGGTCAGTTAGATTTTGCTGGGTGCCAAGCCATGTCGGTATACCGGGTAATGAAGCAGCGGATAGGTGTGCATTAATGGCAGCGCACAAATACATAACAAACACGGCGCTTCCATATCGGGATAGTATCACGGCGATTAGGAAGGCCTTGACGTCTAAATGGCAACAGAAACGGGACCATTGCTTAAGCAACAAGCTACATCTTACTAAACCCGTAATTGGTGAGTGGAAGTCGTGCACTCACCAGCAACAGTTCTACGAGGTTATCCTGTGTCGACTTCGGATTGGACACACACATTTAACACACAACTTTCTCCTTCGAAAAGAAAACCCGCCGACTTGCGAAAACTGCAATCAACCTCTTACAGTAATACATATCCTTATAACATGTCCACAGTTTGAAACACAGCGACGGAAGCTTTTACACAACCTATATAATTTAAATATACCTTTACACCCTGTGCTATTACTGGCAGATGACCCGCTAGTGCCATTTACTAACCTGTTCCACTTTTTAGAGACAACTGGTTATTTACACGAACTGTAATGCAATGCAGGTTTACCTGCTATAACCTTGCGTTTCCTTTTGTCTTGTGACTGGCACAGCATGGCCTTAGTTGCCTTTGTGCCATTAATTCCCAACTAACCAACCAACCAACCAACTTGGTATTAGCTCTTTCTTTGGCTGGTTAAGCTCGCTCTGCGCCAACGGGTGGCTGGACCGTGGAGACCGATCAGGCAGCTCACGTACGTCTACGCTAAAGTTCCTTCATCAGCTTGAGTTTATGCCTCCACCATTCCGTCGAAATGCCCAGCTCGCCTGTGGTTACCGGAATACCAGACAGGTTCGGCTCTACGACAGAATGCTCGCAATGCACGCTGCTTCGATAGCTTTGTTTAGGGCCTAATTAGCCATTTAACAGCAACTTGCATGACAGCGTACAGCGCACTGAATCGATTCTGAATATATAGTGTGTCATAAGCTACAAATAGTTGTTCTAGGCCATTTTGAAGCAAAGTTACAGGCTGTTAAACTTAGTCGTAACAAACGCCCAGTGTGATACTTTTTTATTATCGAGGTGGGTTTTCTCTTCTAATATTCAACCTATTGCTGCAATATTGACACAAGTAGAGTCCCGAAAGAAAACTTGATCCGTACAACCTTATTTAGTGTATCCCATTAGTGCCCTTTAAATAATGCCATCCTTACTGTCCCTCGCCCCCCCCCCCCCCCCTTTTTTTCTGACGACGATGCCCTATAAGATGCCTCAAACTCTGTGAAACTGCAGCTCTGAAGAAACTTGGCTCGAGCAAGACCTCGATCCACGAACCCTACCGCCTAGAGAGCTACACCACTTATATGACAAGGATGTCACGTCAGGCTGCAGCCGCAACGGCGACAGCAGTGAACAGAGTGCCCTCGTCGCGTGACTCGGAGTCAACAACGGAAGACTCGAGCACGGCACGCAAGCGGAAAAGGTTCGTTCCTGTTTTGCTTTTACAGCGATCGGTCTTGGTATTCTTTAAACCATGAGCGTATCCTTAATGTGTACCCTGCCATAAGCTGCTCTGCAAACGAAGTCTACGAGGATAGCTGTAGGGGCTTGTTGGTACGGCATGTCTTATTTTGTCGTAGCGCAAGCCGAACGACAGGGTCCACAGAAAGGCACATCTGACACACACAGCGCTATATATGTGCCCGAGTCTTCCGATGCCTCTAACAGTTGCATGCCTGTAAACTCTCCTGAATTTTATGCAACAATTACTAAATTGGTATCACTCTGCTGTTTGACCAATGTTTCGGTTCCACGTTCTAGGGCTTTACAAAAAAATTATGTTTGGGAGAAAGGTTCACTCGTTTGTCTCTGAAGATAATCTTCGAAATGTTCTGATGGTGAAAGGACACCACAGGTGGGCGTGCTTCGAGCAAGTTTATTCGGACAATTTCCTGTCGCATACAAAATCGACAACATCAAAGTTGCTGCCAAAGTCACTTTTTATCTCAAAAACAGTGTAGTGCTTTTCAATTTATGCTCTTCCACGTTTGTGGCAGCTTGTGTGCTACACCTAAAAGTTAATGAAATGCAGATGTATCCCGCAACAGCTACGTGCTCAGGGAAAACTAAAAAAAAAAAAAAAATTATGTCCTCCAGCCCTGTCTTCCCCAGGGTCGTTTCTGCAGGATTTTTACGAATTTTAAGCTTTTTGTGAATTTTAAGGCAGGTGTACATTTGCAGAGCAAGAACAGTGTTGACAAAGAAATTCTAGTGCATGCATATCTTTGTTTATCTAATGTTGGTGTTGCAGTTGAACCACATTAATTACGAGGTCACATCCAGCACTAAAATACCTTCTGCATATCTAGTAGCATTAATCATAAACGCACAGTGCTCATGGAATGAAATGCATCAATTTAAGGCTAACTAATGTGCATACATTTATTCCCACTGTCTGCAGTTTGTGCGACATTGGCATTATTTGGGCTTGTACACTCAGGTCGGACTCTGCGTCATCTTTAGTGACCATGTTCCTACTGACATGATGTAATACTCTCGAGCGATTGCACCTATGGAGTGTTCTGCTTAAACCCACAAAGCCCAACCTATCATTATGGAAGAGCGGCATTTGATGCCTGCAAACTCTGATTTAAATAGTACTGGAAACCAACTGTAGAGCCCACACTACCATTTTTTATATGCTAGAGGGAGTTTTCATTAGTGGATGTCTTAGCAAATCAATTACTTAGTAATTACTATACTAATTCATTTTTACTGAAATGCAATTTTACTGTTTTCTTCAAACCAATATACAGTACCCCCATGATCAGCAATAGATGTGAAAGTGTTTTAATTTTTCTTTTTGTTCTTTCTTTTTGTCTGAAATTGTGCCCGGGATTTGTGGGGCTAAACTGCATTCCGTGAGCACTGCACAATGTCAGGGGAAGAAAAATAAGTTTGTGAATGAAATGCAAGTATATCTGTTGTCTCCAAAGGGCCAGCAAAGGGTTTTCTGTCGATTTTTATAGCATGTTGTTGCTGTGCTTAGATGTGGCATGTGAACAACATCAAATTAAAAGTGCTTTGCACTACAGTGAAACCTCGTTAAACCGTAGTTGGCCGGAGCTCGGGAAAGGTACGTACTAAACGGTAGTACTGTTTAACCGAATAGCATGAGATCGCCCACTTACTTGTCGAAAACGGAACTCAGAGAGAGTGCGATGAAAGGGGAAAAAACATGCAGTATTTATTCACTTTGCGCGACAAAAGCATTATGTTCGTTTGATGCCGCGGCGGCCTAGCACGCCGACGACAGCGGCCTCAAACTTACTGAAGCTGCGTGCCATCTTTTCAGCCAGCCGCCTCTTCTCAACAAACACTCGAAAGGCAGATTCCTCGTTGGCGTTACGTATTCACCGTGCACGTGCGCAGTAGTGCTGCAGAAGTCCCGGGGGCGCCTTTTTCATTACGGGTGCTGGAGTTTGGAATAATTTTCATTTGGAATAGAGTTACGTTATCGCGCCCCTATTGTCGTCGCGACGATTGCATTCATGAGGCTGACGCAACGTGCAGCCTATGCCACTGTCGGGCCTGAATTGCCTGTGCTATCGCTTTCCGTGTTGTCCTCGTCACTGTCGCTAGTCGACACTTCTGCAACAACAGAGGAAACGATGGCGAAAAGTCGACCCTCGTAGCCGACATATCTTCGCGGTCGCAGCAGCGCTGCCGAGCAACTTCTTCGCATTCCAAATGCCACACACTGTAGTCAACAGCAGATCCCTGTTGCGTGTCAGCGCCGACTTCTTCGTGTCACGTTCGATAGCACGGACGATGTCTAATTTTTCTTCTATGCTGAGCACCCGGCGACTTTTTTATCCAAGCTTCGGAACGACGCGAGTCCTCGCTTGCACGACGCCATAACGCTCTTTGGCACCGCGTCGAAATGATGTTGATGTTGATGTGGCTTCACGCGCAAATGCACAGGGCGCTTGGAGGCCGTTGTTCCGATCTCTGAGGCGTGTTGTTCTGCCGGGCCGCCCGATGGAGACGGCGCAGCGCCGTGTTTGTGCGACAAAAAGTTCAAACTCTATGTTTTAACCGATGCGTACGCAGTAAGCTGGTACGGTTTATGCGGATACGAAACACATTATGTTCAATGGCCTCTGAGTCGGGGATTTGACTTTACTACTTTTAAAACGAAACTACTGTTTAAGCAGGTACGGTTTAACAAGGTTTTACTGTATCAGTAACATGCAACCGTGCGATTATGCTGGATTGGCTTGTTGGCTTGCCGGCTGCTGGTCAGCCAAGTCAGGCTTCTGGCCAAAATTCACACACATGTCCAGCGCGTGCTGTTCCTCAAGTTGCTTCTGTTGGGTACTATTTCGCCTTTTTGCTACCAGAATATAAACATTGATGAACTACCATGTGAACATATGTTCACTTTGCTCTATCTAACATCGTCTTGGATCTTGCGTGTTTGGTCTCATAACAACAGAATACTTGCCGAAATAGGCCAACCAGATTTTACTTATACTTTTTTTATATGCACAAATATGTTAGATTCATGTTATTATATTGAGGTTTGACTATACCGGATAGCTAAATTTTTTGTTCATATTGTACGCTGTGTTGTAGCAAAAGTGAACTCAAAGGATGTGCTGACAGTTCCAACGCACAGAAAACTTTCATTATACCCATATATTGTTTGAAGACTGGTGACGTATGGGCTTTCATGACGCAAGGGCCAGATATTAACAAGGAACATTTTAGATTCACATCATGATATATCTGTAGTGGAGGCACGCGATAGTCCTCCACTATGGTGTGCCTCTTAATCATGTCATGGGCTTAGCACGTAAGAACCCCAGGATTTAATTTGAATTGTTATAGGCCTCCCTGGCAGGTTTCATAGACCTCCTTGGAATCCTTGAGAACCCTCATATTTGGAAAAGGATATTCAAGGCCCCTTAAAACTACTTGAAGATAAAGGCGCTTCTTAAATTCCTTGAAAACTGGGGTTGGAGGCAGCTTTTGAACATTCAAAGTAACAAACTCTGCATGATTGACAGGCCACTAATGACAGGCCCGTTCAATCGCCATTGTCATCGTGGAGCTAGACAAAGCCAGGTCTAGCAACTAAGCCAGCCACTGTTTTGTCATTTTGCTAGTCTGTTCGCACTCCAACCATCATGGCTCGATTTTCAAGCCCCCGGACTCTTTAAATGCCTGGATTAAAGCAAGTTTCAGCCATTTGGCTTTAACATAATGGGTATCCTTGGCTGAATCCAGATGCTATGCCATACATGTCAACCTGCTGACGTTGAAATTTGTAAAAAGTTCGCGGACAAGACAAGGGGGGTGAGGTAAGAGCAAGCATTTTATTAATGTTTACCCTGAGAACACACCTTTTACAGGATACATACACGCTTTATTATGAATGATTTACCTTTGGACTGAGAAGCAACACGTAATGTTTGGATCACAATCACTTTGTAATGACTATGTTGTTGCCAATTTCACCTTCTTGCTTCAAGCAAGAACCAACAAGTATATGGTAGCGTTGACTAGTGCCACTAAAGGGTGAGACAACTACTATCATAATTTGTTTGTTGTATGCATTTTTTGTTATCTTGCGCCAACACCATCCTTCAACATCCTGAAAACCTTTTTTGACAATACTTTTCGTAAAAATTGACGCAACATTTGTGAGATCATAAAAAGAGCTCAAGTTTGTAAACTTCACAAACATTTTGGGAGATTTGGCAGGTATGGCTATACTAACCAACGAAATGGTCAATCGGACTTTTTGGTTGGATTTGCATTTTGAAAACTTTTCAAGTGCAACCATAGACAGTACTAAAAAATATTGCGTATACAAAGCAGATTCCTTGCGAGTCCTCACTTTTGCAATAAGAGTCAATAGAGAGTTTTAGAATAGGGGCCCCAAGCATTTTGGGGCCCCAAAGAAATAGCATCAAAGGCACTGCGTATGCACGAGATGCAAACTGCATTTGGGTTTTATGTCTGACATGCTATTTCACTGATTTAGCAGAAGCCGCAAAAGCTGCCCCAAAAGCTTTGCATCAGCAAACATGGTGGCACCCATCGAAGTGACGGCTCCAACCTAGCATTAAACTAGGTTCAATTCGTGGTAATGCATGAAGTTCATAAGCTAGGAGAAGTGACTGTGGTTATTGCTTTCTCTTGACTGTAATGAAGATTAATTGATTCATTAGATGCCGCTGATTCCGAATCAGATTGTTGATTTCATGACTCGTAGGCCTGGCAGTGCTTAACTTGGCTGGTGAAGGCACATAAAGTTGGTTGCTCAAAACTAAGTGCAACAAATTGTTTGCTGCTAATAGGTTTTAATGAATTGCAATTAAATGCAAAAACACGAAAGTCAAAATTACTCTTCTCACAATAAAATGGCATACTTTATTTAATTATTTATAATAGCTTTTCTTTGACACTGTAGTGGCGCTACCAACGCAAGACGCTATCTGCAAACACAAATCCCTATTTTAAGAACTCTTCATTCCTCCATGCCCGAATGCTAACACCCGCAAAATTCTTTGGGGCCCCAAACTATTGGGGCCCCTTTTCTCAAACCCTCTAATATATGATCCTGCAATGTCTCAGTAAAGCGTCCATCTTGGCGTAATATATAAAAGAAAAAAAAGAAATCTGGTACTAGCTCAGCTCTACCAAATGAGCTAACGAGGGCTTACAGTTGGTAAAGTGAGAACAAATTAATTGGCAAACTGAAGTGCTGGAACATCAACTAAAGGCCAACTGCGTTGAAATTTCACTTTGTCTGAATTGGTAATGAATGAGCGGTATATACTACTGAAGCAATCTTGGCAAAGGTGCAGGGCGGGTAAGGGTTTAATTTTGTTATTGGCAGTTTCTAACTAGCACCTAAGCAGATAAAGTGTGCAGCTGGTGGTTAGTGGATGTTAGCGGTTCAGAAATTTTTTGCCGCAGTACGTGCACCACCCAGTCTTGAAGGCCCTGCTGACGAGCCACGTGTTCTAAATCATGTGCCACTTCTGGCAATGGTAACGACTTTTTTTTTTCAGTTTCAGTATCAATTTTGCTCAGAGGCTTCTCTGTATATCTACATTATCTGAAACTGGACCTCCTACGTGGCTCAAAATTTCATTGCATTTGGCCTTTAAGTAATTCCCTCCGAATTCCAGAGAAAGCTCCGCACTTGAAAACAAAATTCGTCGCAGCTCCTTTATTTTGCAGATTGCTCCTTGTGAAACAAGTGTGGTTGTCCTCAATGACATTAAATTGTATTTCTAGCTGTGATAATCAGAGAGCAAGACTTGTATACCTTTCACAGCGCCATACCTATGGGTGCCACCATATCTGGTCATTTGACAGCGCCCGCCATTGAGCGCCTTCTGATTGACAATTGCTCGCTTGTTTAGTGTAGTTTAGTGTGGTCAGGCATGGCTCAGACAGCTGCACAAAACGTGGCACAAAACTGCGTGGCACAAAACTTTGGTCAAAGCTGCATAGGCAGTGTAAGTAGGCCTTTCATTTATCCGTTTTGTCTTCATTGAAATCATAGTTTGTGCAAGCTTACCGACTGAAAGCAACGAATCAAGCTGCCTAATGATTGCTTTTGCCCTGTATATTCTAGTCTTTACAGCAGTATTATTGTAAGGCAGTTACATCCGTGCACTTGTTGTCATCATTATTTGTATGTGCAACAACTTCCTTCAGGAATAGGTGTGCGTGCTCGTACAGAAAACGCTTGTTTGCGACGTGCTCCAACCATGGTGGTTGGTTCCACCCGCGTGATTCTTATCGCCAGCGTTTATCAGGTAAACTTGGGCGTGGTTTTCTGATTACATACAGCGCAGATTAAAATGTGTTTGTGTATCCATGGACAACAATGTTCCAAGTGAGAGAGTGATCACTCGCCCCCTGTTTAATTCCCAATGCAGAAAGAAAATGCGCAGGGCCCACCTGTCATTCCACGTTTGACTTCGCTGCTATATGAAGTTAAGTTGCTTGAGTACGTCAGTCGTGCTTGCGTGGTGGGGACGTAGCGCTGACTTGCATGCTTATCGAAGTTCAACATTTTGTGTTAGTTTGCCCCTGCGGTGGGTTTAATGCCGTTTTGTTACTGCAGGCGACGTTAGCTTGCCAGTCATTGCCAGCAATTGGCTATCCAGCGCAGGTAGTTGAGTTTGTTGTGCTCACCTTGCAGAAAGATGTGCGTGACGAAAGGTTGCAAACACGGGCCTCTTTTTGCAACTGAGATCAATGAAGCTCGCACACAGTCTCATCCTCACACCGTCAAGACCCTGAAGCAGTTCTCGCAGTTCATGACAGAGCATGTCTTCCTTTGGCTTTTTCACATTTTAAATAAATAGTACTAAGCGATCCCCAGCCTCTCGGCACAACGTTGCGGGAGCGGCTGGATGCGGCTGATGCCTGCTTGCTAGGTGCTCAATGGCTGTGCGCCTGTGGTGGCCCCTGGTGCACGGTGCGTAGACTGCGTGCTGTCAAAGGTCTATAGGTAGTGTGTTTACAAGCAACCTAGTCCACTTTGCTAGGTGCATTTATCTAATGCCAGTTGATTGATTTTTGCAGAATGCCTAGGAAAGTGTGTCCTTGTTGATTCAAAATGATATTTTTTATATATTTGATTCATCCTCATTGTGTGGAACTGCTGCACCTTTTCTTTCTGGTGTTGTACATATTCGTGTTTTTTACGCCATTTTGCATGCATGATGATAGCCCAATGTAAACTCAACAAACATGCTGAATGTTTTTCACACATGGCATAGATTAAATGGTTGTCATTTCCTTCCTTTAATTTCCCCTTCTTTTTGTATTCCTCATGCTTGTTCCAGCCTTTTGCACCATGCTTTGTTTTCATTCATACTTTTGCTGTTCTTTCTGTATCTTTGCTCTATGAATACCACGTCTTCCAACTGTCAAACTGAGTCCACAGGAGAAGCCTGCTGGGGCTAATGCAACCATTAGCATCCCGTTCAGTTTTCCGTATTGAGACTTTGTTGAGAGAACAGAATAATAAATGTAATGAAATTGCTGTTGCATCTGGCGTTAACCTCTTCCTGCTTCTGTTGCGTAAGTACAATTCCAACCTTTCTCTTTGCACCTGCAGATCTGCCTCATTTACCTCTTCGGCACCTAGCAGCCCTCCTCGAATGTCGAAAGACGAAAGTGGTGAGCACGCCTTTGTTGCAATTTTGGAAGTTTCAAAGCAGGAGGAACAGAGGGCGACTTGGGAAATGCTTTTGAGAATGTTGGTTGATTTGATTGCCAGATGCAGCAATAGTTGGTACAGTAATTCATATATTTGCAGATGCTTGTATTTGTAAAGTTTGTCGTTTAATTTGGTAACTTTCAGTTAAGAATGCTGCGAATACATAAAGGGTTTACCCCCGCAACAATTATTGAATGTCCTATATAGAACTGCCCAGTCTGCTGGGCCATGCTCTCTTATACACGGGAGCCAATTATCATTCTTGTATGTAAAATATTATGTCTACCATTTGGCTGAAAAGAATGATTGCGCTTTCTAACAACTACCCAAAATCCCCTCAGCATTCTTGTGTTAATTGTGCTTCATCGGTAAGTGTAATTGCTGCAGGCTGGATTTCTTTAGACAGCACACATAAATGGTGCCTCTGGCAGGGCCACAAATGGAAATATTGATGATGGATATGTCAGTGGTGCCATTTCATGGCAGAAAGTAAGACTGCTTTGCCAACACCTGTGTGGCCTCCGAGATTGGGTGGCATAGCAGGCCCATCTTGGACACCGTGTGGAGACGAAAGCTGCGTAGCATCATGGCGGACGTAACAGCAGTGGTGTTAGTCCATGACTGCACATTGGCAGAGTGGAAAAGAGTGTAACGACAATTTATTTCCCCACATGGTCTGGAAATAGATACCTACAAACTTGTGTGCTTGTTTAAGGAGTTCTGATAAATGAACATTGAATAAATTATATTTGCTTATGAGTTAACTGAATATTACTTTTGGTTATGGGAGCACTATCCACCACTTTATGTACAGTTGAGCCTGCTTATAACGAACCTGAGCGTCACGCGGAATTCATTCGTTGTATCCAGAAGTTCGTGATATGTGGGCACACACAAAAATTGACATCAATCAAAACAAAAATTTGTTCAGAACATTTGTTCTGTTGCCTGCCTCTTCAGAGCACATCCAATGACGGCGGTTTCAAGCTTGTTCAAAGTTGCGATTTGTTCGTCAGCCAAGGCTTTAAAATACACACGACTTCTAAGTGCCTCAATATGGCTCACTGCTGTGGTTGCACTTACGGGTGCTGGCTCAGATGGATCGCTGTCGTCATCCAATGCTTAGGTGTCGCTTGATTCCCACACTTCCCGGATGGCGGTCTCGTCGCAAAACGACTCCGCAACTTCAGCAGCGTCGTCTACATGAATGAAATCTTGCCAATCAAGATTGCAGCCGGTCAGGTTAGCGTCAACAATGCGTCGCCACAAGTCGTTGTCGGCTGGCTTTGTTGAGTGTCTTCAGTGCCTGCTTCAGATGCGTCGGCGAAGCTGGCCTTGCGAAGACAATTCCGGATGCATTCGGGTGTCACTTCCATCCACGCCGCTTTGATCATTTCGACCGCCGAGTACAGCGAGACCTGCAGAGGCACATTGGCAACGGGGCGATCAACTGCTATCAGCATCCACTGCACAACACGGTGCCTGTAGGCCGCTTTAAACGACCGTATTATGCCCATGTCCAACGCTAAGTCCTTTGCTTTGGACAACATCAGCAGCCTGCTGATGAGAACATTGCGTGCTTGAGCATCAAGGAACCACTTTAGAAGCGCGTCTTAAACGTCTGCATATGTGGCTTTTCGTAGGCGCTTCCTCGTCGTGGAGTCCGTGGCGGCACTCTTGTAGATTTGGTCCTTCTCTTTCAGTATCGTGAATATTGCCAATTTCGACAAACCATACTTTTTCACCAGTTCGTGCTTTTTCGCGCCTTGGGAAAGGTCTTTCAAGATCAACAGTTTCATGGCCAAGTCCAAAGCTTTGCGCTTCACTGTCGAAATAGACGCTGGCGAATCCTCCATCTTGGATAGGCATGGGAGCACACCAGTAGGAAACAACGCCGACAACGCTAGCACAACCAGCACAACCACAAGCAGGAAAAAGACAGTCGCGCAGTGATGTGAGGCGCAGCGGCACGGCGTTAAGGGGGGTGAACAGAAGAGGGGGTACGAAAGCACATGATCACATGCTACGTTGTCAATCGGTGGAAAACTTCGCCGCTGCCCTGGCATTGACGATGGCGAGTGGGGTCCCGTGGCGAATGAACCATCGCTTTCGGGCTTCCCTTCGACTTGCGTGTTCACATGGCTCATGCGTGCTGGGCCAGCTTATTATTTTTCTTTTCCCCCCATTTTCGCGGCGATCCCCTCACCGCATCGCCACTCCTCCGTGCCTCCGGCGAGACGCCGTGGGAAAGCCGATTCTCGGAGCGTGCACAGTACAGAGTTGGCGGCTCTCACCACGTGGAAAGTGGTCCGCGACACCAAGGCGTTCACTGTAGCGGATTGGCTAGGCTCACGGGCGTTCGTTGTAGCTGAGACCAAGCGCCATAGCCCTAATGTATATTTTGACGGTCACACCGGACTTGTTCGTGATAAGCAAGCGTTTGTCTTAAGTGGGCCCGTTATAAGTGGGCTCGACTGTAATAGTACAGATGACACAGCAGAATTGTGCCATCTGCGACAAGTGATTTTTTATGAGTCTGTGTAGCCTAAAAGAAAGCACCGTGTGTACCTTTCTGGATGGCCAACATGTTAGGCATGGTTTACTAACTTACGAGAGGGCTTTGCCCATTTCACTAGTCACAGCTTTTACTGTGCCATCATATAAGTTGTCATAGATGCTGTGCAGCACAGAATGCAGATGCAGGTAAAATGGGCATAGGCACTATGAACACAAACAGCACTTGCATGTGTTTTGGATGGAATTTGCATATATTCAAGAAAAATAACTTATGAATATGGAATAAAGCATCCAGTATTCCCAATTCCTAAATAGAAGGGAAATGAAAAGTTCCCTGGAGTCTGCATAGAAACAAAGGCTTGTTTACATTATTTGATACTTAGGATACCGTTAACAACTAAATGTCTACTCAACTGAGAAGCTTGTAATTGAGCAATAAAGGAAAGTGCATTCTTGTCTGGGGTGCAATGGCAATGACAGTAATGAAAGAAAGTAACAGCACATCCCAAATACACGTAGTAGATTGTAGTACTCATTGATAGAGCTAAGGATAGTACTACAGCTCCACACATCACTTTGAAGGATTCTAATTAGGGTGAGATTGGCCAGATATTAACTTGCGTTGTCTAAATAGAGACTGTCAGTTATTAGGCTGCCGGAGGCAAGACTCGCTTACTCAACTGCTAGTAACTGTTGGAAATCAGGGGTCTCGTCCAAGTGTTTATTAAGGAGCTGGGTCCTCTGCACAACAACCACGGTCCTTCACCAAAATCATTAGGACAAGCCTGCATTTTCGTCGGTCTTTCTCCCTGTAGGCTGCAGCAACAATTGTTGTCTTACAGTGTTCAAACTAAACAAATACAACTACTGACAACTTCGAATCAAGCATTCTCGAAATAGAATACAAAACAAGTAGCAAAGACTGTTCGACTTGTATTCGAAATTTCAAATATTTGCATGCCCCTAGTGTTTGCCCTAGTCTGTAGCCTGCTTCTATTTTTGGGGGGGCCGCATAAAGCTTCTATGACAGCAACAAACAGACTCACCTGGATTATTCTACTTCTGCATCCTGTAAGATTCTCTGTACGCGTGGCTCGAGAAAAACCATCAGTAGCTTCATCATAACTACCCCTCTATAATACCTAATCACTTTCACATTCACTTCTTCCCCCAGCCAAACTGAAGAAGGTAAGCTGGTGGTGCTGTCTGCTGTCTTGCTTATGTCGCGAAGCCTAAAAAAACTGTTGTCTGTTTCAGGTAAGCCAAAGCCGAAGCTGGTGAAAAAGATGACGACGACGACGGCCGTACAAATTGCTGTCACCGAAAAATTCTTCGAAGAAAATGACGACTGGAGCTAGGACGACTGCAAGAGCTTTCCATCCTCCACCCGTCACCTCACTCATCCGCATACTTAAGTCAGCATTATAAAACACATTCTCTCAGACATGCAATGTTTGCACTGATATTATTTTGATGTTTATTAACTTTATCTCAGGGCCGTCGGGCTTTACAGAGATAAGTGGGAAAGAAATACGCTACAAAAACAATATGCAGACGCAATGAAAAAAAAAAAGCTATTACAAGAAATGAGCGTTACTGGCAGACGTAAAATGCTTTGCTCTGTTGATGCATTATAGATGAGGCAATCAGCTTGAATCTTCCCAAGTTAGAGTTTGAAAAGTTGCATCAAGAAGCCTTAACCCTCTCCATAACATTGGAAAGGGCGTATTAAAGTGCAGGATGAGAGGGACTTGTTGGGCGAGTTGGTTCGCTATTGCGTGGTTGAATGCAAGTGAATAAGAAGGAAACTAGAAAAAAAAGTTCTTTTCTGGTTTCATTTATGTTTGCTCGTTCCTGTTATCTGTCTGTGACAGGAAGGTCACTACAGTCGAACCTGGATATATTGAATTCGACGGGGATCAGAAAATAGTTCGATATAGCGAAAATTCGATATACAGATTTAGGTCAAAAAAGCACTCGCGATCGTAAAAAATTGTGGCTTACCGATTGGAACAGCCGCGAATCACGTAGCATGTGCACACAGTATGAAAGCGCTTAATTTCACGGAAAAAAAGTCACTAATTTTGGGCTGCTTTTTCCTCTGGGAAATGAAGTTGAAAACACTAGTCTCAATCTTCTTGAGACTGTCCAGGTGCGAGAGCCCAGTGCCTTCCATTTCGCTGCAACAGCGCCGAATCAGGGTGAACGCTGATGCCAGTTCAGTGGCTGTGCACGGACGCGTTTCTTCGAAAACACAGTTGCCCTCGTCGTCCATGGAATCGCCGTCTTGAACGCCAGCTATTCCAGCCACAATGTCCTCATCAGCGAGGTCGGCTACCGCTTGAACTTCGCTGTCAGCGTTAATGAAGTCATCAACAGTAACTTCGGACGGGACGGCGCCGGGAAAATTGGAAAAGTCGCGAAACGCGTCCTCCAAGCACTCATCGTCATCTAAAGCTGCCAGACATTCATCTCCGGCCACTTCAAGGCCTGCCTTGCCGAAACAGTTGGCTACTGTGGCCTGCTTCACGTCGCCCCAAGCGCCGGTAATCATCTGGATTGTGCCGAGCAGGTCAATCTTGAGATCGGTTCCCATATGGAGGTTTACAAGGAGCCGTTGAATAAGTCGCTTCCGATAGCCTACCTCGAATGCCTTTATGATACCCTGGTCAAGGGGCTGCAGTCTCGCTGTGGTGTTTGGCGGGAGAAACTTCAGTTCGATGTGCTGCAGCTTGCAAGTCATTTGATGGGCCGAACAGTTGTCTACCAGAAGTCAAACTCGGTGGCCCGACTTGCCCAACTCAGCGTCCCAAGCCTGCAGCCATTCAACGAAAAGTTGACGTGTCATCCAGGCCTTCCTATTACAGCCATAGCGGATGGGAAGCTGTTTACAGTTCTTGAAGCAGCGCGGTGACTTGCTCTTCCCGATCACGAATGGCCGTAGCTTGCACGAGCCGCCCATGTTGGCTGCAAGCAGTACCGACACACGCGCTTTGCTCATTTTTCCGCCATGACATGAGGTTCCACGAAAAGCGAGTGTCTTATTCGGCAACATTTGCCAAAAGAGACCAGTTTCGTCTGCATTGAAGATTTCTGCAGGCGAAAACTTCGCAGTGATCTTTGGCCACTCCTCAGAAAGCCACTGCTGCATCTCCTGGCTGCTGACAGCCCTACTTTCACCTGAAATGGCCTTTCCTACAATGCCGTGGCGGTTTTTAAACCGCTGCAGCCATCCAGTGCCACCGCAAAAGTTCTCTTCGCCAAGAGCCATAGCAAACCATTTTGCCTTTTCGATTAACATCGGGCCATCCACGGGAATATTTTTCGCTCAGATTTCAAGAAACCACGTATAGAGTGCCTTCTCCACTTTGTCAAAAGCAGCAGGGCGCACATGACACGCTCCCGAGCGACTTTCCTCACCTGCTTTAAGCTTGATGTCGTGCTCGTTTTTTAACAACATATTTAACGTACACCGCGGAATGCCGAATGGATCTGCCACGGAGGACTTTTCTCCATTCTCGACACACCGGATTACCTCAAACTTTCTTGCAAAGTCCAGATTCTCCCTCTTTTTTATGTCCGCGGATGCCATAGCTCACCAGATGACTGCAATCATACATGCTACACACGGCACGTTGAAACACAGGTACACACGAAACGCGCAATGCGCAGATGGAGCAGTCCGAGCGAAGCCAGTTCATAGAATAAAGAGCCAACGTTCGAGCGGCAGTCAGCGCGGCTGCGAAGGAACGACAAAGGGAAAAGAAAGAAGAGAGCGGGGAAAAAAATCGGTGGAATATGCCGTTGAAGGCGCTGTGGGTGCAATTGCCGCTTCGCTATGCTTCGTTTTTTGAGTCCTCTCTGGCAGCGACCGTGCCGGCCCCTCACTCTCTCTTCCTTTCCCCAGGAAGTGTGGCTTTGAAACGTCGCCGCGTCTCAATGCTGCACACTCTCTTCGTTGAGCTCCAACGGCCTTGCCCAATGCACACGCCGGCGGTACAGGAGGAGCGAGAGATATCGCGCTGGTGGGGCGCAAGAAAGGGGGAAAGGCTCTGCATCTCCGTCGCTAGGCGACGGCCGCGCATGTGCAGAGGAGGAGCCTGCTGACTGACTGCAGAAATGTTTTTCCCTGAGGACCGGACACGAATGTCTTTGGGAATAGCGCACCTTCCAGGGGCGCGGTGCGGCGCGGCGTTCGATATATCAAATGTCCGACGAAAATGGAATTCGATATACTACGCAATTGTCCTATACTTTTACATAGTATTTTCAAGGGGGTAATCTGTGTGTTTGATATAGCCAATAATTCGAAATATGCGGGTTCTATATATCCGGGTTCGACTGTACACGTGTCTTTGTCTGTTTCTTACTTATGGGTTTTCCTGGCTTCCTTTCTGTCTGCTGGCATTCTACCATGCAACAAAAGTGTAGCAAATTCCACGGAGATTTCCGTAAACACCGCCTCATTACAAGTATGTTAGTCATCAGCTTTAGTTGTAGAAATTCTGGTGACAGCTATACTCGTCAGTGATAGAAAATGGGTTAAGGACTCTAAAGGGACAAATAGGTTCAACTGTACGAGTTAATCAAATTAGCATTCTGTAATGCCAAAGAAGCTGCTGTTATCGTGATAGAAGGCTTGATCAGCTAAATAGATGCAAAAGCAAACGACAGCTGGGGATTGTGCCTTGAAGTACCCTCCCTGAGTCTGTTCACCGTTATGTCATCGAGTTTGAGAATATTTTCTCAGGCCTAGTTACGTAGTTGTTTAACAGTAAAGATAGACTGGTATGTGATTCTGAAGTAGCCAAAGACTACTTAAAGGGGTACGAGAACATTCACTGCACCACAATGACCCAAATATGAAAAAATACTTTGTTATTCGTCACTTCACTCTGGTGTACTGGCACTGAGGTTTTGGCATGGAGTTAAAAAAAATTTATGCTTGGTCTTCATCTTCTCTTTTCGTAATCAACCTCCTACCACAAAATTAACAATACATATAGCTTTTGAAGGAATATGTTGTCTATATAAACCAAGTATTCCTTTTTAGTGTCACTTTAGAGACTGGACCGCAACAAAATTTTGGGGTGTGGATGTATATACAAAGCAGCCTCTGTACAGATACAGTATAACATCACTCATACGTCTTGGAAAAAAAAATGTGAGAGAAAACACTAACTGGGAAAATCTACACTCCAAAGCTAACAAAAAGCTTAGCAGAGTCAACTGCAGTTGCTATCTGCATAATGCAGGCGTGGGACTCCGGCGCCAATTGCGCCATATTGATACGAACGGCAATTCCTGCGCCAAACTGTGCCAAACACGGAAAGTTGACTGAAATTGCACCCCGCTGCGGCAGAACGGCTTCGGGATGTGGGCTCTAGTGGTTGCAGCAAACACCAAGCGTATTCGTTCTCCAAAAAGAGTGCAGCCGTTCACATTTTGCACACCGCGCAGCGGCGCTTCCCGCACAGTTTCTCGTAATTTTCGTGCTTATAACACTGAACTTTTCGGTGCTTCCAGCAAATAGCCAGCGTGTGCGCGGCCACTCCTGCCTGTCGTTGCTGCTGTCGGAATGGCCAGGGAGGCTGTATTTAGTCGCACGGCACTCCCTAGCTGAGGCACAAAACAATGAAACGTAAACTGAGACGCTGCGAGCCAACTAGAACCATTTTCAACTGTTTTAGAGCGCAGCTCTTTGGCGTCCGTTCCTGGGTTTCGCGTCGTCGTCGGCGTTGTCGTCGGCCTCGTAACCAGCTCCGCCCCCCTTTCATCCCCCCAGCGCTAGCAGCGACCGACTGATACCGCTGGATGCCGCTGACGCCGCTAGAGAGTCAAGATAACGTGACTGCATAGAACACCGTCGCCGCCATGCAGAAAGAGGAGGAAAGGGTCCCCCCCTGTTCTTGTGTGGCGGATAGGGTGCTCTTCAGTTGCCGACGCGCCGGTTATTTCACGTAGGCCCCGGCACGTCGACGAATACGTGACCACCTTCCCACGGCTAGACCTGGTTCTTAGCGCTGCGGAAGCGAGGGTATCATATTGTTTGTGTCGGCATCGGCGGCGTTGTCCCTGAAACCAACTCCGCAGCTGGGGTTGACTCACTATCGGCGTCAGCGGCATCAGTCAGTCGCTGCTATCTCTTCCCTCCTCCCTTTATCGTGTTGTCCGCTTGCTGCGCGCGCTTCTGCCCCCATCGTTTGCCGCTGGGTGTACACGCCGCCCCCCTCCCCCCTCTTCCTGCGAGTCTCCGGTTGTCAAAGCGCCGGCTCGAACTTAATTCCTTTCTTCGCTCCTCCTCCAATGCAACCCCTGTGCGGTGGCAATCAGAGAGCCAGATCGGTGGCGGCGGATCTGTATATGTGCACCGCCCGAGCCGAAATTGCCGCTGCCATTCGCCCTGTGCGGTGGCAATCAGAGAGCCAGATCGGTGGCTGCGGATCTGTATATGTGCACCGCCCGAGCTGAAATTGCCGCTGCCGTTCGCCACTGCGAAATTATCTGCCAGTTCTTTCTGAGCCATGAGTGAGACGACCGATGGAAGTCCTCCGTCTGCTGCTGCTGCTGCTGCTGCTAAACGAGCTGCCAGAGCAGAGGCCCAGCGCCGTCGCCGTCAGGATCCAGAGGTGCGTGCCGCCGAAGCAGAAGCTTACCGTCGCCGCCGTCGAGATGATCCAGGAGTACGGGAAATATAAAAAAAAAATTCTGTGATAGCGCATACATGTGTTGCTCGATTTCCTTGCCTCAATCTATCGAAAAGGTGAAACAGCTTATTTGCTGCGCTCAAATTTCGCATTAGGAAGTAACGTAATCGTCGGTAATTTTTTTCTTCCCCTCACGTCCAGTGCTTCATTATCTTGTTACTCCTGTGGCCTCTGGTTTTGCTCTTGCACCTTTGACATGAATAGAAATGTGTACCGTAACTAACGCCTTTTATGTGTAATTGCAGTCAAGGACCAATTTGTTGGACATGCCCGATAATTCGAACGCCTTCGCGGAACAGCCGTGTGCCCCTTAGAGACAATGCACAAGAACGTCTGAAATTTCGGACGCAAAACTTTTTGCCGTCTGACCTTCCAGACTTTATTGCCGTGACTGCATGTCCGAAACAGCAGCAATTGAAGCCACTGCCACCTGGATTATATCACAGCCCCGAACCAGCGCTCTCGCACGCCAATTCACCGGCAGCCACCACTGCAGGGACACTAGGCCTAGCTGCTTCAGACGTTTGCTGCCAAGCTTTTGGCTGTTCGGTGCCGTTATTTTCATTGGAAGAATTTGTTGCTGTTAGCAATGGCACCGGCTCCACCTTTGGGATCCCGACCCTTCATTTCGAAGCGCAGAAAGCATGCCACATTTTACAATGCCGGTTCCCAAATGTCAGCTTTGTCGCAATACAGAAATGTTACGCGGTCAAACGCGTTATATATTGCAGTGAAGCATATCGAGAGTGTAAAGGGGGAACTGTCGCAAAACATGGTATATGTTCCATAATTATACGTGCAGGCACCCGCCATCTCCTGGCGAAGTATGAGCTACGATACGCCTAGGAAGTGTACTGACAGGCCTTCAGAGCTATTTTAGGCATGCCTGTGGCAATTCGAGCTTTCAGGGCAGTAAAGCGCATGCATTGAATTTTTTCGGATGTTTTCTCAGCCCCTAGGGAGTCCAAGAAATTGGACATTGACTGGTAGCTAGTTTCTAAGCATGGGGTAGTGCCATGCGTATGTTTCAAACTCTGAATGAAGCCACTGTTACAAATGTTCTCAGTTTCACCCATACTGGAAACGAAATAACGCAATGGAGTAGTCTCGAAATGTGTTTATTTCCTGCGTAGAGTTAACCACCTCAAAACCCATACCTAGAAAGAGAATAATAAAGTATGTGGCTATACGAGTATGGTAGTTTTCTTATACGAGTAATGCTTTCTTTCCTATCTGTTTTCGCCAATATGTAATGTCAACATAATTTTGGCTTCAAGCTTAGTTGAGCCCTATGCCATACTTATAAACCAGATGAGAACGGTGTGAGCACTGTGAGGCCTGTGCAACCTTTGTCGACCTGATAAGTAGTGGCATGAGATCATACTAGTGAGTTATTACTTAAGAAAGGTGTTCTACTTTGTGATTTCTTATTCACATTTCATTTGTTCATGACAGTACGTCTGCTTACTTACAAAGGTGTAGCAGTAACTGCATTATGGAAATGATGTGCCGGCCAAAGCTTTGATTTCATGGAATGCAAAAGAATCCTGCAATAGGGAAGTACGTGCTGCAGTGGCTTCCAAACTGCTTCAAAATGAAATTTTATCTCCTCTGAATTGCTCCAAAATAAAATTTTGTCTGCTCCAAATTGCTCCGTAATGCAAATTTACTTGTTCCAAAAATTGCTCTGAAATGACTGGGCAGTCCCACCCCAGATAATGCCAATCGTTGCGGCATGAGACGCCCATGCGAGCCAAGCTGATTGGGCCCAAAACACGCGTTGTCGTTTTTTTGTGGCTTTGGCAAGCTTGCATGCGCGCTACATGGCACATGGGAAGAGATGACCGAAGCGTTCAAGACCAGCCATCTGGAGTGCCTCAAGCTTACACGTAAGCTTACCCCCTCCCGCCCCCGCCGGCTAAGCAGTTCTTTGCTGCCTGCACTACAGCGAAACATACATCACAGGCGCCGACCACGAAACAAAACTACTACCCGACTTCCGAGAAGTGGGCAGTGAAGCAAAAAAAGCATGCGGGAATCTATATGAAACGAAGCTTTCACGAAGCAGTCAAACGCTGTAAATTTGCCCCTTTCAGTTCTCCGTTGGTTCTTCGTCGGTTCTTCACCTGGCGAGTGCATGTGATCTCACTTACTTGTGCTATGCAGTGTCACAAATCCTAAGTTGGACTACATTTCCTTTATTCCATCTTATTTATATTAAATATACCGGTTGCTTCTTGGCCGATCGCCCATTGTGGGTATGGGCCGTAGTATAGAAATCATCATCAACATGTGGCGACCATCTGAGGGAACTAGTTGGTGTTAGCATGAGAGACGTATATGTGTGTTTGTGCATTTGTCAACTAGTTAACCATTTTCTATTTATACGAGAGGGTCACGATCCATTCCTACACACTGCCGTTCAATTGACGCTAAGCAAAGCCCTGCCTAATTTCATAGTTTCCACAGGTTATATGCAGGCAGGAAGGAGGCACTTATGGCTATATAAAGGAATTTGTCAACTCATGTCGATTTCTGCCGACGTGGTTTTCACATGAGTTACCTGAATGAAGTGACTCGAAATTAGGTGTACAGAGACGTCTGTGATTCAGTCCTCCCACAACTTATACATGTACCAAACAAATTACAGCAAACGCCCCACCATGGATGTCTTAAAGAGGGTAAAAAACATGCTCATAGCTCCAGGGTCAAAGACATTTTTTAAACTTAAAGTACTTTATTGATCAAGCTGCAGATGCACGAGAAATTGCTGCTCTTTCATTGGGGTGTCAACTACTTGCCATGTAAAAAAGAGGAGACTATGGAACATGTGTTTCCAAACTGTTGGAATGGGTTTTTCTTCTTAGATGTCCTTCAGAGGACCATCAAAAAAGATTTCCCGTTTGACCCACATGGCATTATATATACCTCCCAGTCGAAGATGACAGTGGACACCCATACAATGTAGTAATGTTTCCCAGCAAAGTAGAATGGCAGTGCGTCATGCTGCTGGATGCACGTGTGTCATACATGAATATTTTAAGGAATCTGTTGGTGCTTATGTAGTAACTTTTCGGTTACAGAACCATGTACTGGACTGGCTTTCATGTATTGAAGCACTGAGAACACTGAAAAGGTATTATCATTCATCAGCCTATACCCAGCTGACGCAATATGCTGTCATTTCGGGCTTTATGATATGCTCTACTTGCATTTTTGTTGTGTCATTGTCATCGTAATTTTGAGCTTCAATTGACCAATAAACGCAATAAAAAGAAAAAAGTCATGAGCCATTCCACTCTGTGAAGGTAGATGGCCAGCACAGCTGAGTAGCACA
The DNA here is from genome assembly GCF_050947875.1 of Dermacentor variabilis. Classification (NCBI taxonomy): domain Eukaryota; kingdom Metazoa; phylum Arthropoda; class Arachnida; order Ixodida; family Ixodidae; genus Dermacentor; species Dermacentor variabilis. The sequence continues at coordinate 53,260,052 of NC_134575.1, forward strand.
CAACAATTTTATACATTCATGTTCATTTGTGTTACACATTCGTTATACACATTTGTTATGTACATATGTGTTATTATTTTGTGATGCACTGATGCAAAGAATTTGAGACCGAAATCACCACACTGACTGGCGGTGGGCTGTCCGTGCTGTCAGTGCAAAGGTGCCGTCAGCACCTTCGCAGATGGAGGGGCAGTATGAGAACACTGGCATAATGAGCACCATCGCAGCTAGCTGTGGAAGACGACGACGAACATGCGAGCAGTGGCATGAGCCATTGCTGCACATATGACAGCTTTTGCTTGCACATATGTAAATTTCACGGAACCCTAGCCATGAACAGCTTCGCTGTAAAAAAAAGCTTGGCGTCTACTGTGTTACAAGCTTCAGCACAAGTAAATATAGACTTATGTCGCATCTTTAGGTTCAATGTTGTTATTGGGATGTGCATTCCCCTTGGGACAAAGACTGTCTTCTTTAAAGGACAGTCGGCAGCATTTCCAGTTAAACTGTAGTTACAAGCAAAAAACGGTTTTGTTCTGTGGTCTACAAAATGCCTCCTGTGTCCTTGGCAAGAAAAGGTTGATCACTGTTTTGTGGAATGTCAGGACACTGTTCTTTTGGAACATCCTGCAGAGAAGAGTAATGGGAGGTATAGACAGCACTGTACACAATTTGCTATCTGCGATTTAGGAATCCCGGTGGCTTGCCTTGCAATGTATTCGTACTCGTGGGCTTGCATAGCCTCCGACGAAGCAAGATGTGTGACAGGCCTGGTGAAGATGCACAAGCTCCTTATATCCGGCCGGGAGTGCGCAGCTCATGTTAGTAGCTCATGTAAGTAGGCCGCTGTCCCGCAGCCTAGTGTGAGCTACTCGGCGAGAACTCGCGAGCAGCAGCAGCAGCAGGCGGCAGCTACGTCAGCACGAGAGGCACAGAAAGATGAGCAAAGTAAGCTTAGCTTTAAAAGGAGTGTGATTAGCCTTGAGCACTCAAGGCCAATAGAGTGCGTGGTAATTTACTACTAGCGCCACCCGCTGAGTATGCTTACACAGGCGAACGCGGAGTATCTCGGATGTTCCCGCACGCCATACTTTTGCAGTGCGGTCGTGTTTGCGTGCTTTTGAAGACAAAGTCACGAGATGCTGTTTGGTGACTTCACACGTGTTTGCCATTTCTGGGATCTGGCTGCCTTACAACAAGTTCCAGAAGAATGAAAAGGATTGGGGCAACCAACTCGATGACAAAGATAAGGTCGACGTAATTGGGTGATGCGAAATGGGTGAATAATGAACATGAAAGAAAGACAGAAACAGACTGAACAAGGAGATATAATCAACATTTAACCATCGAATCATTTGAGCCGCCATGTAAACGACTTCATCTTTAGCGTTCGAATTTGGTTGACCCATTCATTTTTTTCGGCTGCTTAGTGTCATTTTGTGTGAAGTAACACTAGTTGGCACCAGATCCCACGCCAGTCCTGTGCGTTTCTATTTCCTTAGTGCTGTAACCACTTTCGCTATCGCGAGATCGTCAGTGTGCACCTGAAGCGACAATCGGACAGCACCGCGCCCCCTGCACGTGAGCACCACCACAACTGTCGGGGAATGCTCTCACGTTGCAGTTTTATATGCGCTGAGCCTTTAAATTCTTTATTTGCAATATTTTTTTTTCAGAGATTGAAAGTAGTATATGCGTTGTAGCATGTCACTAGTCACTAAGCAGAATAAGGGAGCAAAAAAAAAAAAAAATGATGTGTACAGGACAGACGGTCTTTTTTGCCGCCCTAATTTTGCTCAGCGACACAACATGATGCAAAAACTAGTCCAACAGTCAACGGCCCTTGTAGCAGCTTGCTGCAGTAACGTCAGCGCCACCTTTTCCTTACGTGAAAGTCCCACGGCAGGTAGGATTTCAGTGAAACTTTTTGTAGTCAATGTTTCCTCTGGAGACTTCGGTTTGGGGTTCGTGGTATCGGAGTGTCTTGCTGCCCCTTTTCGACCACTTTCGTAAAAATACGGCCATTTGAGGCCTTCTAGAGCACGTAAGACAAAAAAAATGACGTGAACATGAAGCTCGGAACGAAAACAATGCTCCGAGTTAGTGTAGAACTGTATACGGGAAGAGTAGTAATGCACAATTAATACAGAAAAAGCCAAAATTAAAGCCAGATGCGCTCGTTCAAAGTGCGCATGCCTAAAACCAGAACCAGAAGTATTGCTTTAATCAGCAGTAAATATGAGTCGACCCCAGAGATAGCGCAGGTTAAAATTGGGGGAATCTCGAAACTAGCGCAGTCTGTAACCACAAACCAAGAACTTTTCTTCAATGTCAACCGTCATTGACTCGCCTTTGCTTGAATTTTATTTATTTTACAGCATACCTACATCTCCATAGAGACACTATGTAGGGGGGAATAAAGCACTATATCTAAAAATTGTCCGGCGATTACGAAACTCCCTAATGCAAAATTTGAGCGTAGATGTATACGTGCTTTCATTTCGCGATATATGCAGGCAAATAATTTGAGACCGAAATCATTGCACTGACTGGCAGTGGTGAAGTGCCGTCAGTGCCTTTAGAGAGAGAGGGACAGTGTGAAAACGCTGGCTTGATGAGTGGTATCGGAGCCAACTGTGGAAGAACCTGACGACAAAGGTGCGAGCAGTCGTACTTGGCACGAGTGCAAGGGCCAATATGGGAACGCTGGCATGATGAGTGGCATCGGAGCCACCTATATGGAAAAAGACGACGGCGAAGGCGCGAGCAGCACTGGGCACGAGCTCAAGGGACAATATGGGAACGCTAATAACATGAATGGCATAGGATCCAGCTGTGGAAGAAGCCGACGACGAAGGCGTGAGCAGTACTTGGTACGAGCGCGAGGGACAATATGGGAACGCTGGCATGATGAGCGGAAGTAGGCAATAGCATGATGAGTGGAAGAAGGCAATGACGAAGGCGGGAGCAGTACTTGGTACGAGCGCGAGGGACAATATGGGAACGCTGGCATGATGAGCGGAAGTAGGCAATAACATGATGAGTGGAAGAAGGCAATGACGAAGGCGGGAGCAGTACTTGGTACGAGCGCGAGGGACAATATGGGAACGCTGGCATGATGAGCGGAAGTAGGCAATAACATGATGAGTGGAAGAAGGCAATGACGAAGGCGGGAGCAGTACTTGGTACGAGCGCGAGGGACAATATGGGAACGCTGGCATGATGTGCGGCATCGAACCCAGCTGTGGAAGAAGTCAATGACGAAGGCGTCAGCAGTACTTGGTACGAGCGCGAGGGACAATATGGGAACGCTGGCATGATGAGCGGAAGTAGGCAATAGCATAATGAGTGGAAGAAGGCAATGACGAAGGCGGGAGCAGTACTTGGTACGAGCGCGAGGGACAATATGGGAACGCTGGCATGATGTGCGGCATCGAACCCAGCTGTGGAAGAAGCCAATGACGAAGGCGTCAGCAGTACTTGGTACGAGCGCGAGGGACAATATGGGGACGCTGGCATGATGAGCGGCATCGGAGCCAGCTGTGGAAGAAGCCGACGACGAAGGCGTGAGCAGTACTTGGTACGAGCGCGAGGGACAATATGGGGACGCTGGCATGATGAGCGGCATCGTAGCCAGCTGTGGAAGAAGCCGACGACGAAGGCGTGAGCAGTAGTATTTTGCACGAGTGCAAAGAACAACATGGGAACGGTGGCATGGTGAGCGGGATCGGATCCAGCTGTGGAAGAAGACGAAGGCGCCAGCAGCACTTGGCACGAGCGCAAGGGACAACGTGGGAACGCTGGCATGATGACTGGGATCGGGTCCAGCTATGGAAGACGACGACGAATGCGCGAGCAGTGGTGCGGGCGCGTTTGGGCGGTTCCGTCGAGGAAAGCCAGTGCTCTACCCAAGATTTGCTCTAAATGAACAGAAAAGCAACTTGCACAGATATACTCATATACATAATAAACACTCCAGCCTTATTTAACGAAATGCATATAAATAATATACACAAACAGTTTTTCGGAATGTAAGCAAATACAATAACTTTTAGTAGTAATATCACAGCATAGAAAATAATTCGTTATTAGATACATTTACCAAATCATTAGATAAATCGTTCCATTACCTTATTGATTTGGGCACACAATAGTAGTAAAAGGTGTTTGTTCTGCAGTTTTAAATCGTAGAACAATTTTTTCTCTGCCTCTTATTGCCCCATTCTTTGCCGCTCGTCACGGGACCTGCTTCTTTAACGCCAGCTTGGGTCGCTGGGTATGTGCTGCTTGGTGTGCGCCGCTCTTCAATGACAAAAGAGCCTTAAACATTCATATGGCGCTGGGCGAAATCTAGCCCGTGTCATATTTATTAAGATAATCATCTCAATATATGTTCCCGCACTTACCACGCGCGGACTTCGCGGCGGCGGTGCTAGATGGCGCAGCGTGTCAAGAGAAGCGCTAGAGAGGAGCCCGGCTACAGACACGCTTCAAACGTCACGAGTTTCGGCGTTGGCAATACGGTGTGTCGCTACATTTCTTCAGTGCTGATCGCGTTAACTTCGACATTCATCGTGAGATGGGTTCCATCGATTTTTGTTTGTCAATGAAGAGCGGTGTATTCCCAGTGGCACATACCCATTGACCCAAGTTGGCGTGAAATAGGTTCACTGAAGGCGGCGCATACCCAATGAGCCAAATAAGTTGGCGAGGTTAATCGAAATGTGGCGAACATCCAGTGACACATACCCAGTGATCGAAGTTGTCAGAGTTTTATTGAGGAACGGCACTTACTAGTGGTACATTCCCAGCGAACCAAGTTGGTTTCAAACAGGTTCATTGAACAGTGGCGCGTGCCCAATGAGCCAAGTAAGCCAGCTGGCGAGTATATTGAAGTGTGGCACATCCCGGGGCCCACACCCAGTTACCCAAGTTTGGCCAATGAGTTTTGCTGAAGAATGGCAGGACGAGGGTGCAACTAAAGCCCCTTAAACTTCATAAAGTAGTGCCACGCTTTGAAGAATGCCGTCTCCTCCTCGCGCGCTGTGGCCGAGGCCGGCGCCGCGTTGCTATTGGCCTAATAGCATCACGTGGGCCCTGGCGCCGTGCATCAGCGCCATTTTTGCTCGAGAAGCGTCTACGGAGTGGCGAGGAGCGCGTGTTGGCGCCGTTCCTGCGCTCGAGCAGTGTAGGCGGCGCCACGGTCGAGGAGGGAGCGTGAAAGAGAGGAGAAGCGAGGAGGAGTGAAGGCGGAGGAGGAGAGTGTCGCTACTTTACGAAGTTTAAGGGGCTTTAGGTGTAACGACTGCTGATATTGCCTTCATGCGAGACACGGGGCTCTTCGACACCTGGTGGCACGCCCCTTATCTGAACTCGCAGGAGGCTCAGGCGAAACAATTGATTGCTGGCTATGTATGCCAGGCTAAACCCGCCTGCTGCAACACCACCACCGCCAAGGAAGGCACATACCCAGTCGGTCCAAGTGTTGGTTTCGAACAAAGTTTCATCAGCACTGGAGCACGATCCTCTACCATTAGACTATGGACTACCCAGTGACATAAGTCGACGGGGAAACGGTTAGAGGCATAGAAAGTACCAGAAAGTGCCTGAAGTATGCTAAGAATTGCTGATCGCATTAAAAGTTGGCATCGAAAGCGGGCGAGTTTGGAGAAGGAAAAGCAGATTGGGACCAGAGCGTGCATTGAGCGAGGAGCGATGGGCTACAGAGAAGTAAATCATTTGCCAGTACGGTGTTTCGCTACATTACTTCAATGCTAATCGCATTAACGTCGACATTCATCGAGAGATGGGTTCTTCCGCAATTTTTTTGTCCTAATACTAGACTGACAGCTAAGCAACACGCTTTTCTTAAACCTACCTATATTCTTAAGCAAATATTCATCTAAATGTTATTAATGATGTCAATTATTCCCAGTTTTATTATTCGCATTATTAATATTACTACTATCCCCCCTTCTTTTGTCTAGCGCCCACCTCTTGACCAATTCCCCATTGTGTGTATGTGCCATTTTGTGGGATCATGATCACCATCAGTCGAGTTCAACAGCAGCAGGAGAAGAAAGAAGACGGCATGGGGTGCGGTGTTTGTTAAGTGTCGTCATCATCATTATCAACATCACCGTCCTCCGCGGTGCCTCTGGGGTGTCGGGGTGCGTAAGACCTCGGTCGCAATGGACAAGGGAGGCGGGTCCGGCGGCGACGACGCCGGTGAGAAGAAGAAGCCGGCGGGCGGCGAGGACGCCGGCGAGACGAAGAAACCCGCCGGCGACAACGCATCACCGCCGCCCGGCATGGACCCCGAGTACGTCGAGTTCACCTCCTCGCTGCACAGCGCCTCGGCGCGAAGCAGTTCGACCGTGGCCCCCGATTCAGCCAGTGGGAGCGGAACTGCACTGCATGTAAGTCGCGCGTGTCTGTGGCCTCGTTCACGGGAACTCGACCCGAGCGGGTCGAGTCAGCAGTCGAGCTGATCCGACTCGACTCGACCGCGTTTACACGTGCATGTCGTCAGGCGGGTTGGGCTAGTCAGTGTGTTCAAAGGGGCTGGTTGGTTCATCTTTAGAATAAAAAAAAACAAACAGCGCGACACAAGACGAGCGAGTAAAGAGAACAGGACAGAGCGCTGTCCTGTGCTCTTTAGTGTACGAGTCACCAGTGCTCTTTACTTTGCAGTCACCTGTGCGAGTCAACCCAACTCTTGTAGGCGGGTTGAAGAACCCGCCTCCGACAGTCGCTTGACCCGGCTCCCTATAGCGTTGACATGAACCAGACGACCTGTCTTTAAGTTGAGAGTATGACGGAAGCCCGTCTGGTCGGGATGATGCATACTTAAAAGGAAGAGGTCTGGACACCGACCAAAAATGGTTTAAAAGAGTTATTTACATTTCGGCTCCCCCACGGGAGCCTTGTTCACAATCCGGGAGCCTTGTTCAGAGCCCAAATAACTCTTTTAAACCATTTTGGTCGGTGTCCAGACCTCTTCCTTTTAAGTACGACCTGTCTTTGGCCCGAAAAGCCGTGGCTCCATCCGGCTTTATATTTCAGAGTTCGTGTAAACGTAGCTTGTGTAGCAAATACTAGGGTTTCCACATGAATGTGACGATTGGCGCATCGCATTGCATTTCTAGCGCGTCGAACCATGTAGCAGACAGCGGTAATGCGCTAAGAAGGTATAGTGCGGCAGGAGAGGGTAGTTCGAGATGGGGCAAGTCATCTCACCCGGTGCATACAAACTCTATGGTATCGCATTGAGGGAGAGAAGAAAATTGATATGGCTGTCACAGTGTGCTTTCATCCACTCATCGGCGAACAGAAATCGCCGGAAATTGGGAAGAGGGGGGGAGGGGGGTATTCTAGATGCATCCACCCAGTGGACATGTCCATTTTGTCAGCTGCTGATGTTCTGAATGGCTAATCAGCACTTTAGTAGCACATGAAATGGGCATGTCCACTAGGAGGACACTTTCAGAGAACGAAAGGGGTATGGGCCACATGTAAACGATGTCTGATAGTTTTGCCCGTGATGCGCCAAGAAGTGCGATAAGCCCCTGTGGCATTCATGCACACGTGAACGCGGCTTGTGATTTATCAACGGAGTTTAGCTTCGCAAAGTAACACCTATGCTTTAGCGACACCGCATGTAGTGCAGGACGCCTGATTATGTTGACCAGGCTTGAAGCTTCAAGTTCATTATTCCTATAGCGCGCGAACTACCCCTGAGAACAGCATGATTACATATACGACAAATGAGTGCATTATGGTTACAAAACACAGTCAATGTTTTTGATAATTACGCAAACATGCAAAAGAAATCTTAGAAAACAGTGCTCGTACAAAATACATTTTCACCACTATTTGAATAAAAGAAATTCAAAAGACACGGGCAGTGGCCTATAAAACGCAGATACGAGTCTTGATGCTGTATATTATTTTGCCATCATCACCTCAGAGACGTAACTGCAGACATAATAGCAAGAGAATAAAACTAATCTCTTTACAACAGGCAAAAAAAAAAACGACAAAGAAAGTGTAACCACAATGAAACGCGAAAGTACTTTGATGGTGTGTTAGTTAACGTGAGGTGAATCTGGACCTTGGATAGCTTTGCCGCTTTATCAGGTTTCTACAGACGTGCAAACGTGGCTACGCTAATATCAGCAGTGCGCTCGAAAAAAAAAAGCATTAACCTCAGCCAGGGCTCGGGCCTGAATGCGCTACGTGGGACGCAACCTTTCTCCCATGGATCCAACACAGCATCTCGAAATTCCGCGTACAAATTTGCATAGCTATAGTAGAGACATTGCCCCAGAAATGTCAGGTGTGGCGCGTCACTCCGCACTGGAGATCTCGGAGGCTCGGGCGCTTTCAGAGATTACCGACGCGGCATTTTCCACTTACCTTGCTCCTTTCCCTTTTTGCGTCAAATGAACATCCGTACCCTATAACTCCCTGAAAAAGAAATCTTGCAGGCGTTATAGAGCGCCCTGAATAATTGACTAAACTGTATTTTTCTACGCGCCTGTCTCGATTTGGATGAACAGGACGAGCATGTGTCATGACGTCATGATACACTAGCTCACCCGATTACTGCGATCGCTCCGGCGGCGACAGAGCAGCGCACCCCGAAGAAACGCACGCAACGCTTGTTTTACGAGCAACGCCATCTTGCTTTGTTTCATGTTGTCACGACATCAGTCCAAGCTTTCAACAACGTGCTTTCTCTTTCTTCCTCTCGAGCAGCATCTGTGGCGCCAATCGCGAGGTTATTGTTGTGCCAGGAAGATCTTTAGTCGCGAGTAGACGATGGGCCAACGCTCACTGCGAGAATTGGTCACGTGTTCCGTTTCAGACTCGGCTGGCGGAGGTGCTGAACGAGAAGCTGCTGGACCCGCTCTTGGACACGTACCGCCAGGGAAGCGAGATGGTTCAGGTAAACGTCGTCGATCCAGTCAGCTACGCGTACTCAAAGATGACCGCCGACAACGCTGCTGGACTCGTGCAGGTGCGCCAGACTGTATGTCGAAGCTGCACTTCAAATACGTAACTATAGATGTGTTCGGACCATTATTTTCAGAACTCAATGGTATGGGCTCTAATTCCCCATTCAACCGGTTCCTACCACGATTGCTGAAACTCGTGCTCGAGCTGTTTGCCGAGCCGTCTCGACATTCGGAGCCCGTAGAAAGTTTGCCCTATCCTAACGTATGGCTAGTCCAATCACATGGCGATTTTGGCCTGTCTAAATGCAAAGCTCGCCGCCATAGTGCTCTAGAGCGTTTGAAAACGACCAACCGAATGTATGCATAATTATTCATTAGTAAATGAACGACCTAACATTTGTATAGATTGTTTGCATTGATGACATCGTGGTTGCCGTCTTAGGCTACTAGCACGTCTAGAAGCTGCATAAACAAGAAATGTGACAAAGCGAAAGGGGCCCTCTAGCACTGAGCAACAAATCGATAACTGTCATAACCCGGTGAAAAAATCGCAGTTTCGGCGGCAAGGCGAAGCAGCGATTGCGATAGCAAATTATCAGACAGGCATACGAAGTAAGCATAGTACTTTTTGTCGGCCGTATCAGCTTGTAAACATTCGGTTATTAACTAAATTAGCAAGCATGGTGTCAGCGCGCACAGGCAGACATGAACCCATCACACTGGCTGTCAAAACGCTGGCGCGAGGAAACGCGGCAGCAGCAGCGAGCGAAGTGGCATTCGTGCTCTCCATCGCTTCAACGCAAACTGAGCGGCGAGAACACCGCACACGCAAAGCTACGAGCCGTCGGCCCACCTAGACTCTGCCCCCAAAGCATGTCACTTTCAAGTTGAAGCCCGCGCGTCGCCACGTCATACGCAGTTGCTGCCGAAGGATCAAATCCCAGCCACGGCGGCCGCATTTCGATGGGGACGAAATGCGAAAACACCCGTTTACCAAGATTTAGGCGCTCGTTAAAGAACCCCAGGTTTTACAAATTATTCCGGAGTCCCCGACTACGGCGTGCCTCAAAATCAGACCAGATTTTTACAGCGAAGCTATTAAGGACTAGTTCCCTCAGGATCGCGTCTGTGTGTTAACACAAAACTGTCATAATCAGGATTGGCGCGTAGTCGTCTTCTTCCACAGCTGGCTCATTGGCGCCCCTCGGCGCTACCACGCGAACGCGCTCGTGTGCTGCTCCCGCGTTTGTCGTCGTCATTAATTATATAGTTAATTACTACCACAAAGAGGTAACCAATTTTACAGCGAAGCTGGTTAGGACTATTTCACCCTCGATCGTGTCCGTGTGTCGACACAAAACTCCCCATACGTGGGCCGATCTCGAAGATAGTGCATTGCCGGACCCACCCGCGGTGGAGGTGAAGCAGGCGTTAGGCGTAATACATGAGCAGATTCCGAAGATATATAGTGCAATGCCGGGTCGACCCGCAGCGGAGGTGCAATTCGCCACTAAGGGGCCCACATACACAGCTTGGCTGGTCATCCTTCTTCACAGAGTGGAAGGGCACTGAGTTTCTTTAGTACAGCTTAGTACTTTAGTACTTTAGTACTAACTAGTACTTAAACGTAGTACTAACTAGTAACGTAGTACTTTAGTACATTAGCTCACCGTTCCTTGCGCGGGACGGAAGACGGCGCGCTTCGCACCCGTTTCCCCCCTTGCGCGCGCGAGATTGAGTCGCGATAGCGGGCCCACCCTCGCACTCTTTCACTTGCACATACAGCACACAGCGCACGGCGACGGTGCTTTTATCACCCTTGGACTTCATGCGGAACATCATGGCGACGGTGACGACGACGGCAAAAAATGCGCCTGGAATGTCCATATAATCGCTATCGCGATAAAACGGGAACCGTGAAAAGCAAAACGATGCCCGCTGCATGATGATATGGCGCAGTGACGTCATCGTGGCTGCCACGTTTGGGTACCAGCACGATGAAAAGGCTGTGTCCGTGGCGTCACGTGCAAGCTGTTTATACATCGGTAATGGTGTACTATAATGTGTTGGTGGAAACCTAACCCTTTCTCTTAAATGCAACAAATTTTTATTCAAATTGGTCAAGCGCTGGTCCGACGAGGTTGTTTTTACGGTTGATTTATACATTAATTAGGGTTGGCCTCTAACATTGCCGACAGGAAATGCTATCATGCTGATAACGCGCGTGCCGTTCGTTACTGGAAAGTACCGGACTCGCAGCGTTAAAGAAAGGAAACGCATCAAGGCAGATGACTATTGTTGTGTGGCAGAAGGGGCACTCCAAAGGGTGTAAACTCTTCTTAGAGTGTAGAGTGTAGATCGTACTTTGTAAAATTCACGCAATTTCCGTTCGTATAAAGTTGTCAGGGAAGCCTTTCGGTGCATCGGTAACTATACAGTACGCGGAAATATCTCATAGGGGCGCAAACATGTGACGCGCATTATCAGCCGTGGTGTGTGTATGCATGTTGTGAACTATTTTGCGTATATCGGTTTTAATTCAACGAAGGGAGCCGGTGTCTCTGTATTACCAGCATGAAATGGTAACTCTGCTCACTATCTGATCGCTTGGCGTAGGGAGTAAAACATAAAAGAGGGCATGCTCGTGTACGGCCAACCTAAGGCAACCACGAAACGTCTAAGCGGCGAGCGCTATCAAATATTTGGATACACCGGCATCGTTCTCACACATTTCAAGTCGAGTAGGCTTGAGATCACTATATATGCCTACGCTGGCCTTCCTGCATGAGGCTGACGGCGCTGCTCAACACAGCGGTCACTGCGATTGGTGAACTAGCATGGCACATATATAAGCTATGTGTTTCGGCATTGCCTTTCTGCCCTGTAAAGCCATAATATATGAGAGGGATCGCATAAAAAGAGTGTGATGGCTATTTTTGAGGACAATGTTTCTGTAATACGTGTGAGTGCGTCAAGAACGGAATGAAAACAACCGAAAAAAAAAATTCGGTTCTCACCCTCTTTCTCGAAAAAGAAAAAGAAAATGGGCTAACGCCGCAATACGACCTCGCAAAGTCACGCCGCACAATGTTTATAGATCTATAGACGTTGATGCCGTATGCTTGAACCGTGCGCTACGTAGAACAAAGGTATCTGTAATCCAGTACCTACCACTGCTTATAGGACGCTCGCGCAGTTCGTAAACGGTCGCTTTGCTGGACAAGCTTAATTCACACTTTAAGGTATGCTGTTATTACTAACCAATTTTATTCATGGGTGGAAAGCTCATCCACCGAACCCAGTAGTCACGCAAGGTAATCAGCAGCGAACAGTTCGAACGCTTGTACAGCAGCACAACTCCTATCGTACCAGAACGGTACCCACGCTGTTACGATCGTCTCGTATGTTTCATTCTTCCTAAACTGCAGCTTAGAACTGGAGGATAATACTTCAATAAGGCCACATTAGAGAATGGAACATTCAGTAATATACAACTGATCTCCGAGGCTGATGGTAGACTGAAACGCGCGCGTCGCGCTGCGTGCTCCGTCCGCCTCAACGCCAGCAGAAAGTCCGGCCATGCCGACTTAAACCACTTCAGTACAGTCGCGATCAATTTGAAGGTGATCGCGCGAGCATCGACCGGCGGGCCTTCCAAGCAGCATAGCGGCCGATTTCGGAAATGCGAAGATAAAAATTGCGCTGCCTTCTTCCCCTGTTATGCTCTCCCAGGCTGCAGCCATCACCCCCAAGACCAACTCGCCACATTTTTGCGTTTGTTTCCCTTTCATGGCAATGATCTGTGTGCGTCGCTTCCTCATGCATATCTTGGCTAACAATGACGCCTCCGTGCAAAGGCTCATAACGCAATCGAAATAAATTCGCAGGTCATGCCGTGAACGGTGACGGGAGTGACAGCTTTTCAGGGAACGCCAAAAGAGCGAGACGGGAGCTATCTGATGTTTCCCTCTCGACCGACGGTGATGACATAAGGTGGCGCTGCTCCTAGTTTTGGTCGCCGCTCGAGCGATCACCTTCAATTTGATCGCGACTGTACGTCTCACAGAACCGTTTTCCACGTAGAAGGCGCACCAGGCCACACTAAATAGACCGCACGAATGCGAAACCAAACGGCAAAAACTACCGCCGAGTAGCGGCCGCCCAACAGCAGCTTCTTCGACAACTGCTGCGTTGTGTTGCAATCAGCGCCACCCCGTCAGTCCCTTTTTTTCGCGACCGCAAGTCTTAGTTTTACAGCGAAGCGGCTCTAAGGGGAGTTCCACATTTGTTTGTGGTGGGCACCGAGGAAACGCGGGCGCATTGTACAGAGCGGACCCGGTGTTAGAGCCGCCGCGGCATACGGGAACATGCGTCGGAGTAGAGAAGTACTAAGGCATAGGATATACGGCGAAGCGTTTAAAAAGACTCTAATATAGCACCCGGTATGGCACCGGAGAGTGCCGATACTGCACACATTACATTCTAACATTGCAGCAGATATGGTGCATAAAGCGCTTTATTGCGATAGCAATTATATGGACACTCCCGGCGAAGTTCCGCGCCATTGTCGGCGTCGTTGCGATATTGCGTATAAAGTCCGAGTGCGATAACAAAGCGGCCGCGCCGTATGCTGTAGGCTCCAGCGAAAGCTTGCGAGGGTGAGCCGAGTAGTACGGTCGCTTGAGGCGGCGGTGGTTTCTCGCGCTCGCAGGAGGGCGGGGATGCTGGGCGCCTTCTTCTCGTGCGCGCAAAGAGGGAAAGCGGGGAGATGTGCGCGCGCTAGGATGGGAAGTGGGGAGGTGAAGTTGTTGCGCACCTCCTCTTCACAATCACACACACACACTCTCTTTCCAAATGCGGCTGCTGAGCACGAGGTCGCGGGATCGAATCCCGGCCACGGCGGCCGCATTTCGATGGGGGCGAAATGCGAAAACGCCCGTGTAGTTAGACTTAGGTGCACGTTAAAGAACCCCAGGTGGTCGAAATTTCCGGAGTCCTCCACTACGGCGTGCCTCATAATCAGAAAGTGGTTTTGGCACGTAAAACCCAATTTTTTTTTCTCTCCAAATGCGGCGGCGGAGCGCAGCCTCGTGCGTCCTATCTTGGAGGCAAGCTGCGCTGGGCTCGAAGTCTAGCCGGCCGGATGTGTGTAGCTGATGGCTTTGTGTGGGCTGTGTTATCGCGCACCTAGTTCGCGTCGAAGCGAGAGGCAGCGCAAAGGAGAATTCGCTCGCCGCTGCTGTCGCTCTCGTCGCGCCAGCGTTCTGAAAGCGAGTGCCCGCGGTCCTCAAGTGAGATGTGTTCGTCTTTACCTGCGTGCGCGTGGCAACGTTCTTGTTAATTAGTAAGCGGGTGTTCACAGCAGTTTATGCTCCTCATAAAACGACTAACCTTACTTCGTATAGCTCTATAATAATTTCAAATCGAAATCAGTGCTTCGATTGTCGGGCGAAACCGCGACTTACTTTTTAAGTCCTGCTATACATGTTTCAGGCTGTGGCAATACGCTGCACCCAAGACTTCCGACTTCGGGTGTGAAGAACTCTTTTATGCATCTTCCCTGCCTTTGATGTAACAATTGCTCGGATTTGCATGCAGTCTGCTTTCGTTTTCGATGTTTGATCGCTTTGGGTCGTAATTTCTTTTGCTATAGTTCCCATACCTGCGTGACAATCTTAATGCGTGCAATGCGCGCGCGTTCTCGCAGACGCACGTCGTGGACCCGGTGAGCCAGGCGTACCAGGACATGTCGGCAAAGGCGACGGAACTTGTGCAGACGCGCGTGATGGACCCGGTGAACCAGGTGTACGAAGGAGCACCTGCTTATTTTCAGGTAAGCCTAAACAGGCTTAAGAACAATGGAGTGCTGGTGCAACTCCTTTCATTGGTGGATCACTATATACTTTTCGTACAATGTAAGAAAAATTTGCACCAGTTGGGACTCATCCTGTTCCCCAACCGTAATCGCCGCATCTGGCGATGACCTCGTGTTCCTTGTCGTTAATGTTATGGCGTCTTCGGCTGGCCGTTTCGGAGCGCTAGAGCGCTCTCACGTACGGCGTTGTCTTCGGCTGGTTGAAAGAGGGTGCGCGCTTTGCGTTCGGTTGCTTTTCGATTGCGCTCCTCCATCTTCGAGCGCTCTGAGACACTCCAAGCCCTGTCGTCGGAGCAGTCATCGAGATTGAGAGCGTTTCCAGAAGCGTTATTACAATACAGCATCGCCGCCATTAGCGACGGTTCACCGTAATCTAGGCAAACCAGGCCCGCGCATGCTGGCGTCTGAACAAGCGCTCGTCCCACCGGCGCACCTTGCCCTTCATCGCCTGATGTTCCAGCACCCCATCCGGCTACATCCTTCAAGGAAATCATGACCCTGTACAAATCGCACAGGCTCAGATTCCCACCCCCGGCATCGGGCCTAAACAAGACGGACGAGCGCTGGTTCCTCCGTCTCTACACCAACACGGTATTGTGCCCAGCAATACTGAAACCCTTTAACCCGGCATTCTCCGGGTCCTGCCCACACTGTGTCCATCCGTTTGCGGACCCTTTCCACGTGGTGTGGGCCTGCCCCTCAAACCCGGTGGTCTCGCCACACCCCTTCCCGTTCCCCCTACCCGAGAAAGCTGGAAGGCTGCCCGGCTCGGCTGCTCGTCCCTGGAGGATCAACGTGCCCTACTGGCCCGAGCGCGTGCTGCAGCAGAAGCCACAGGGGACCCGGACTAGGGACCCCTCTTAGATTTTGTGAGTGGCCGGCCCTTAAGGCCGTCCCCAACTCTCTCCTGTCATTACTCAATAAAGTTTCTCACCACCACCACCACCGGCGCGTCCGACAGTTTTCCCGGCAGCGCCGGGAGCTTTGCAGAGGTGAAACATCGGATATAGGTATTACTCACGTGGTTTTGCATCTGCCACTTCCTCTTCCGGGAGCGAGTGACACATTCGGCTTACGCACTTGCCCTCTACCTCTGAGCTAGCTACCTCTGAGCTCAGGGAACGCCGGATCTGGCCGACTCTGCTTCGGGGGATGGAGGGGACCACTCAAAGATACCATTAGCTCCTTCGCTTTGCTCGGGCTCCTGGAAGCATCTATCTATCTATCTATCTATCTATCTATCTATCTATCTATCTATCTATCTATCTATCTATCTATCTATCTATCTATCTATCTATCTATCTATCTATCTATCTATCTATCTATCTGTCTGTCTGTCTGTCTGTCTGTCTGTCTGTCTGTCTGTCTGTCTGTCTGTCTGTCTGTCTGTCTGTCTGTCTGTCTGTCTGTTGGTATTACTTTTCTTGGTCTTGTTCGTGTTCTTTGTTTCCGTGCTATTGTTCTTGTTCTTTGTTTCCGTGCTATTGTTCTCGTTCTTTGTTTCCGTGCTATTGTTCTTGTTCTTGGTCTTCTTGATCTTGGGCTCCATGTTCTCTGCCATTGTGTCCATTGCTCTTCTTTGTCTTCATGTTATTGTTGTTCTTGTAAGTCTTCTTATTAATCTTGTTTTTATTCTTCTTCTCTGTTTGGTGTTGTTCTTCTTGTTAATCTTGATTTTGTTCTTCTTTGTGCCTGTGTTATTCTTCTTTTTCTTGTTCTTGGTCTCCTTGTTGTTCTTGTTTTGCTTTGTCTTCTAGTTCTTCCTTAGGTTCCGGTTCTTCTTGACCTTATTCTTGTTGTTGTTCTTCAGAACACCGTGGTGGAGCCAATCAAGGACGCGTACAACCGGGCAGCCGACATGTACGACCAGAACGTGACCAAGCCTGCCGCTAAAGCTGCCGGAAGCTTCACCGACTTCCTGAAGAGCTACGGTGTCTGGAAGGACGACAAAGGTGCAGAAATGGCAGCATAAGAGATGAATCGCGTGTGTGCGGCTTGGAAGTGCTAAACGCATGTGTTTCAAGAACAGTCCGATCTGTCTGGTGATGCGTCACAGCAATTTTTTTTCTTGCTTTGCTTTCATTACAGTAATTGAACCAGTAATTACGCTACGAAGCCTAACTTACTCGTGAGTTCAGTAGGTAATTTATTACGTAAGATTCAATCGCGACCAGTTCAAAACGCGCGCAGGAAGCGAGACGCTGTTTCGGACGTCAAAAAGGAGACTGTGTATGCACGTCGCCGAAACCTGATACGGTGGTCTCGTGGAACCACACAACAGTGGCGCGTACACGCCAGAGTTGTGGAGTGGTAGCTCCGGAGTTGAATTGATTCCGGAACCATTCCACATTTTTTTTAACAGCCGTAATGAAATGGGGGATGGCACGAGTCGGGCAGATGGAATGGAAATGGACGTGCGCGCGCGATTGCGCAGTGGACTTGGAATTTCCCGAGCCCTCGAAAGCTAAATGTTGATTTTGAGCGAGGCAGCCAAGTATTCAAAATTGCCATTTAGATGGGCTTGACCAACGTACTGTGTGTTGACTTTTAAAATGTTTTTTAAGGAAAGCAGATGTCATGGACACAAGGGATCTCTGATGAAAATTTCCTATAAGCAGCGTCAGGGTAATGTTCATTTATGACATGAGTCCAACTTACGTGAGCTCGGCATTCCCGAAAGCTGGCTAAAGTGGATGGGTTTATACCTCTGTACATGTAACGCCGCTGTTCTTTTTTTAACCGCGGAGCTGTTTAAGCTTTCGTTCCGCCGTGGAGCGTTACCAGAAAACACCCTAGCAGTGCCCCGCCTCGCGCTGCTTAGCAACCGCCTGCGAGATCACCGAGCCGCGTAATCTACTCCAAGTGCGTAGGGCGTCACGTCACAGGCGAGTAAAAGCTCGGAACAGCCGGCGCGGCCACACACCTCTCGCTTCTACTCCGTGTATACGTACTGCTGCCATAGGAAGACCGAAGAAAGTCCGGACGCCCGAAGAAGAAGCGGCTTACCAGGAATAGCGCCGTACTGCCAAGCGAGAAGCGATGCGTCGCCGCCGAGCTGAGCCGGAACACCGCGCCGAAGCTGCGGCTGACAAGAGGCAACGCCGAGTCGAGGATCCCGAGCTTCAGTCCAGGGAACGCGAGAGTCCGCGCTTGAACGCTCGACGTCGCCGAGAAAGTGATCCTGGCCTGCGACTGCTCGAAAACTTCCAGCGTCAAGCCCGTCGAGACAACAACTTAGCAAAACCTAGCATAACCTTGCAAAACCTAAAAAGAACTTAGCCAAGCCTACCATAACCTCGCAAAACCTAGAAACGACTTAGCCAAACCTACCAACAACTTAGCAAAACCTAGCATAACCTCGCAAAACCTAAAGAGAACCTAGCCAAGCCTACCATAACCTCGCAAAACCTAGAAACGACTTAGCCAAACCTACCAACAACTTAGCAAAACCTAGCATAACCTCGCAAAGTCTACAAACAACTTAGGCAAGCAGCGTTAAAGCTAGGTGGTCACAAGCTCCGCTGTTGACTCCAGCCTTGCACCACTAGTGCAAGCTGCGCATGTTTTCTTTTTACATTTGTGTGTTGATATAGAGTTAAATTAATTGGAAAGTGAGCATTTATAGAGTAGCTTATAAACCAGACTTAGTCGCATCAATATTGGTTATAAAATTATCTAATGTCGAATCTGTCGTATCTGTAATCCTCGTTGGCGCGCTTATAACGTCCTGACACGAATGAACGTTTAATATTGCTTGAAGCTCATGCTTTAAATCACTATCAGCAAGTACATTTATGTTTAAATTGGATTGGACAAACTTTAATATGTTTAAATGTTTAATGCTGTATGTTTTATGTTTAAATCTCCTCCAATAATTGTGTTGTAGCTATGCTCATCGACGAAGCCTAACTGAATCTATGAAATAAAGAGTCACCGACGGTTACGATACTCCCTAATGCGACAGTTGAGCGCAGCTTTATACATATTTTCATTTCGCGATATATTGGCTGGCGTGGGCGACCTGTCTCGTGCGGCACTATGCAAACGGAGCGAAGTGTGGCGTGACTGCCTCGCTTAGTCGGCAGATTGCGAAAGGCAGCGCGTGTGGTGGCGCGTGGGCGCGATTTACAGCATCCGCCGCAGACAGACCTCCGCTCATGCAGCGCTTTGTTTCCGCAACGACGACGCACACTGCTCTGGCGCCACATCGTAGCCATCGTCGCCGCGAAGCCCGTCTTCCGTGGCACTGAGCTTTTCTTTTCACGCTTTCGCCATATTCGCCTCCTCCGCTTTCCTCCTCGCACTCCCCTCGATATCGCCGTCTTTCATCTCCTACTGCGTTCTGCGTTCGCTCTTTGATCCTCCACTGTGCTCGTTTGCTCGGTTACTAGGGGTGCCGAGGCACGCCGATGCTCAATCCAGGAACGGGAGCCCAAGATCTGTGCTCTAAACCAAAACAGCGGGTCGCGAAATCTCCGGAATCAGCACTTTAACCGCGGTCGGAGCTTTCGACCAGTCGTGGTGTCTCAGTGGGTACATGGCCTTCTGCTGCTGAGCAGGGGGTCGCGGGTACGAGTCCCGGCCGCGGCCGCTGCATGTTGAGGAGGGCGAAATTAAAGAAAAAGGCTCGTGTACTTATGTTTAGGTGCTCGTTAATGAACAAGCGGGTGGTGAAAAATTAATCGCATGTCCTCCGCGCCGGCGTCTCTCGTATCCGCAAAGTTGTAACCAATTGAACTGATGGGGCCTTTCAGAAAGGTGATTGAAGCTTCTTGGAAATTAATGGGACAGCTCTTTGATGCGACTATAGCCGCGCCGTCGATTGGACAGCATTTACGAACATGTGTTTCTATCTATCTATCTATCTATCTATCTATCTATCTATCTATCTATCTATCTATCTATCTATCTATCTATCTATCTATCTATCTATCTATCTATCTATCTATCTATCTATCTATCTATCTATCTATCTATTTCAATACCTTCAAAGCCCGTAGGGCGTTGAAGGTACACGCAAGTGTTCGTGTACATGGATATACGTATGTTTGATGAGCGTGTCTGTCTCATGTGCGTGTGTGTGTGTGCTTTATCTTTGATTTTATTTTTTTTGCTTTTTTTACTGCTTTCGTGTAGGCGTGCGTGTGTGCGCGTTTATATTTGCTTGTGTGTGAGTGTGTATCTGTGCGTTTTCATGTGTCCGAATGCGGGTCTCTTCTTTTTTCTGCTAGCTCGTGAGATCGGTAATCGGTGAAAATTTTGTGTAGTTGTAAGTAATGTGACGTTTTACGCCGTCTGTCTGGCCGGAGTTCGCGCACTTCTTGCGTTAGTTCGAACAAACGTGTAGACGGCACTCAAAACACCGTCATGGTGTATTTGGTTCGCATTT
Source organism: Dermacentor variabilis (assembly GCF_050947875.1). Taxonomy (NCBI): domain Eukaryota; kingdom Metazoa; phylum Arthropoda; class Arachnida; order Ixodida; family Ixodidae; genus Dermacentor; species Dermacentor variabilis. Next base: position 53,280,276 of record NC_134575.1, read on the forward strand.
CGAGGCAACGCTGTGGACGGCGCGATCACGCTGGATGGTAAAAACAGAGCCACAAACGCGCAGGACGAAGGCAACGCATCTGTGTTATCTGTCTCCACTTTGCTTTTTTCTGTATTTGCCTCGATGTGTGTTCGCCGCGGTAAATACGCTCAACGTATTGAACAGGAAGATTTGGCTCGGGAGCTCGTAGCTAAATATATGATAAAGAAGTAGTTATTCTGGGCAACCACTGCACTGATTTTTGCCGAGGTTTGTTGTATTTAAACGGAAAAGCGAAAACATAGTAACTCGAGGCATGACATTTTTCACTTTGTGCCATAAATCGTTTCCGAAAATTTTTGAAATTGCAAATTTAAAAGAAAGACTTAAGTATCGACTTTACAACACTGTAGATCAGCAATAACACATTATATCGCGATTCTGTAAACTGCTCCTAATAATACATCTAAAGAGGACAAAAACTGATGTAATATACACCGCTCTGAAATATACCTCTAATTTGTTAGTAGGACTTCTTGCGATATCCTCGGAAACGTTGTAGAAATTTTACGTAAGCCCTAAATTTATGTAACCCATGCTGTAACAAATACAGTTTACGTAGCTAAGATGTTGGTTTTTGGCGCGGAGTTACGGATTCGTATACCTCGAGTTTCTTTTTCGTGAAGCTTAAAGGGACTGACAACCAATTTTCATGGGGCCTATTTTTTTGCTGCAATGGAAAGTTACCAGTCAGAGTGTCTAATCATAAAGGGGTAACTCGGAAAATGCCGCGGAACATTTTCAAGCAACGCTTGTATTGGCTCATATGTTTCGGTGGCAGTGTAGTCACGCAAAAACCCAGTTGCTCCCAGAGCAGAACAGCTGTCGGAAAGCGCGGTTTCATGAGCTGACAGCGGCGCCGGTGCCGGTGCGTGAGTCATCAGCAAGGATTCCAGCTGCATAGGCGCGCGCTCACGCCACGCGCGCAACCAATCAAAACCGTTTCGCTTCCGCCGGGGAGGGAAAGGGCAGGAAAAGGTTTCGCGCGTGCTGCGCCGACTTCGTTTCCGTTCAGTTCTGGCCCGGAGAACGGATGGGACGGCCACGCGTTGTGCGTTCCCCTGAAGAACTGGCAACCTTCGACGGACGATGACGTAACTCGCCCGTGAAAGGGTTCGCCGCAGACGCGCCGATCGAGCCGCTAAGGCCTAAATATAGTCCGGCGTAGCGTGAGAGCGCGCGCACGTTACGTCACGTTGGCGAGAATAACAACGTCTATAGTTCTACCGATAGTTTGACGCAGTGGTACCGCCAACGTAACCGGACGTGGCCTGGCCAACGCGCTTCGACGCCCCCGGCGTCTAACGACGCTCGCCCGCGTGCCGATAAACTCGAACTAAAGCGCGCCTTTAGAGCCGCCCGAGCACAGTCAATGCGACAGCAACGAGAATATCCTGAGCTGAGGGAGCGGGAAGCCGAAACGATCCGGCACCGTTACCTGTGTGTTACTTAACCGGGACGAAGGTCAGGTGCACGCAGGACAAGCTTCGCATACCCCCGTTTTCCTGTAGGGGAAGGGCTGGTAATTTTTTCGTCTGAATTTTTCAATCTGGAGGTATTGCGAGGAATCGGGCGTGCCGCCCCGTGGCCCCCGGGACACTCGCGCACCGGCGCGCGCAAAAGACTGATGCCGTGGCCGGTCTATGAATGGGAGAAACGCCGGAAAAGGGGTTAATTTGAGTTTTCGCGTAACAGATTTATGTTTTTTTCGTATATTCAAATCGCAATCCGATGCTATCATGTCTGTAGGTTGTGTACAAGTCGTACTTGAGTATTTTTCTGCGCATTTTAGCTTGAGAAATTTAACTATTTCAGTAACATCCTTGCGCCACATGGAGGACCTTGGTATGGTTGGTCAGAAAATCTTCTTGCCGAGACGACGTCAGAAGCCTGATTTTCTGCGACACGGGGCCCTTAGCGCTATCGGGTTATTACGTTATCGCACATATTACGTCATCCTTGAGACAGTGAGCCGCGGTGTGCATAACACCGACTATTGAATCAATCATTCGTTGCATGAGTGCAAGATGTGCAACTGTAAATAATGCTTACGCATTTCTGACATGTCCCAATAGTGAAATCCTGGAGTAATTTTTCCCACGATGGTTTTTTGGCACTGGCGGCTGCTGGCGCGTGTCATCAAAGGGCGGCTGCGTGTACCTGCATTTGAAAATACGAGAACTTGGCCTTTCGTCATGGCGGAAAACTGACCGTGAAAACTAAAACCTGTGCTAATGCAAAACTTTTTAGCGGATGATTTGCATAAATAACATACGCTACTTAATAAGTTTGTTAGGCGTGCATTAAGGAAATTTAGTTCCACATAAATTTAGTAAAAATTGTGGCTCACTTAGCAAAAGGTAACCCTGTGTCAGTTATAGAGCTGCATTTTCTAGACCTTGTTAGAGGATACGCTCTGGTGCGTTACAAATATATGAGTTCACGAGAATTCTGTGGCGGTATCTTGAACGATGACAGAAGCGCTTCTGTATCAAAGCTTCAAAATTAAGCAAATGTTACACATTTGAAAAACGTTAAGGCGAAAGCCTGATTACACTCTTGGAACACGTTTTTGTTGCGATTAAGATACGTTTAAGAAGAATTGTGGCAATTGTGTTCCAAGTGTGCAATCACGATTTCGGCTTCACGTTTTACGAACGTGTAACACTTGCTTAATCTTAAAGCGAAAGCTTTACTGGCCACGAACATGCGATTTCGCCGGGGCGGTGCTCCGAGGAAGCACAGTACGTCACACCGCGTTCCTCGTCACACGCGTGCCTCGTCGTTGCGCTCGCCTCCGCTCGCTCCGCATGCTGCGTCGCATGCCTGATCCCATGTCGGAGACTTGAAAAGGAGAGCTCGCGTGCGCCGCAACCACAGTTGAGGCGGCAGTATGGACGGCGACACTTCTGATAAGCAGGAGGAGGCCTGGAATCGACATCGGAACGAGATGAAGAGGAAACGAAGCGCCCAGGAAACAGAAGAACAGCGCGCCGAACGACTGGCTAAACGCCGCAACATAGCTAGGCAACCAGACTAACCTGGACTTGCAGTCAAGATTAACCAAGGCTAACGATGCTATATGCCTTAGCTTTCGCTACGGATATCCTGGCATAGCCGAGCTAAGCCACTGCCAATTTTTTTTTTTTTACTGTCTAACTCCGAGGCTAGTCTAGGTCGAAATCACCGCATCGACTGGTAGTGGGCCTGTGGCGTCAGCGCCTTCGCAGAAGGAGGGACAGTATGGGAACGCTCGCATGATGAGCGGCATCGGAGCTAGCTGTAGAAGACGACGGCGACGATGAAAGCGCGAGCAGCGGCGCGACCGCGTCTCTGGGGCGTGTGCAATCACGCGCGCGGTAGGCTCACCTTTAGTAAGCCAGAATCATAGAGAGATACATTCAACAAGAGTGGACACTCCTATGGAGGCTAGCGGCCAAATTGACTGTAGCGCACCAAGCGGATGGGATTAACTCCTTCCGGTTTCGGTCTTGGGCGCGCGCGTTTTGAACGTTAGCCGGCACGCGCTATGCCGGCTGTGCTACTCGGCGCCTTCATTTTTTTTTGCTTCTGCTGCTCATTCGCGCGCGGCCTTACCGTGGAATCGTTTATTTAATTAAGATGACTGTGGACGCTCTTTGCAAGCCTCCGTCGAATCTGGGCCACGTGCAATTTCATAAAGCAGATCAAAAACGCCTTGTAAATGAGGAAATGTTTATTTCGCTCTACACAAATGCTCGTTCTGCTATCTTTGTGTGTTCATCCAACGTTGTGGCACCAGGTAAGCCGAAGTAGTCCTCGTATGAAGCTCCGCCGGACGGCATCAGCTGAAAATAGTAAATTACAAGCATGTCTCATTTTGGTATTTAGACATTATATGAATACTGCATGTAGAGGGGAAACGTGCCAAATGGGTGAGTGGGCGTTATTACAAACAAAAGCAATTCGCTTTTACATACATGTCGTCGAAAAAGCTCGGCTCATTCCAAGCCGCACTATAAATTATGAAGAAAGCATCTCATTTCCAAGCATTCCCCCATTCCCGGACATTATTTCCTGCACTTTAAGAGCACGAATTCGCAGGCGACTACATGTTTCCGGAACAACTTGACCGCAGCCGACGCGGTAGTATGCTACGTACACAGAGGTGGCCACAACACAGGCTTTTAGCGAGATCATGCTAGATGCTCGCAGAATGCCTTAGTCATTACTGCCTACTACTAAGCACACTTACTCATTTGTAATCAGTTGTGGTCATTACAACCCGTCGTTAGACATGTTGGTCATATCATAGTCATTAGTAGTCATTACAAGTCATTTCAGTCATTATTAGTCATTACTAGTCATTACTAAGCATTTCTAGTCATTTCTAGTCAATTGTAGTCGTTACACGTTGTCGTTAGACATATTGGTCATTTCGTAGTCATTACTAGTCATTACAAGTAATTTAAGTCGTTATTATTCATTACTGCTCACTACAAAGCATTTCCAGTCATTTTTAGTCCGTTGTGGACATTACAGGCCGTCGTTAGACATGTTGGTCCATATCATAGTCACCAATAGGTATTACAAGTCATTTCAGTCATTATTAGTCATTACTGCTCAATAGTAAGTATTTTTAGTCATTTGTAATCAATTGTAGTCATTACAAGCTGTCGTTAGACATATTGGACATTTCGTAGCCATTACAAGCCATTAGTAGTCATTTTAGTCGTTACTACTCATTACTAGACATTTCTAGTCATTTCTAATCAATTGTGGTCATTACAAGGCGTCGTTAGACATATTGGTCATTTCGGAGTTATTAGTGGTCATTACAAGTCATGAGCAGTCATCATTAGTCATTACTAGTCGTTAGTACCTTCTGCCAATCTCTATTAGAACGTTATCATTCACTAACTGTCTCTATGAATCATTTTTGATTCTTTAACCTGTCTTCATGTGGCGTGATGACGCTTCGGCGGACACTCCGGCGGTCAGGTCGGGTCGACGCAAACTTCACCATGAGCCTAGAAAGGCTTCGGCCTTAAGAGGAAGCTTTAGCTCGGGCCCAACTCCGACGCGGCCTATTCAAGTACATGTAAAAACGCAAAAAAACGTTTTTCTGAGTTAACCCCCGGGCCGATATTAATGAGATTTGTTGTATTTGAGAAAGAAAGTTATATTCTTGTGACTGTTGGAAGCGAAATTTCGATTTAGGGCCTGATGTTTATGAAAGGGGTTTTCAAAAATTCGGAAGGTTGAAAAGAATAGACGCACGAAGTTTATAAATTAATAGCTCTGCATCATAAGCACATATCATGGTTCTGTAAACGGCACTGTAAACGGCACGACGAACAAATTAGACATGTCAATTTATACCTTACGTAAATTTGTTACGTTGTGCACAAGGGTTCTGCAAAAGCTGTATTTCCATATTACTATATTTTTTTTTAGATTCACTTGCAACATATAAATTTTGTCCGCTTTAGATGTTCTATCAGATGCGATTCACAGAATTGTGACGTCTTATTTCTTTGCTGAGTTACAGAGTTGTAAACTTCATAGTTTCGTTTTCTGAAAATTTTTTCTTTTCGCCAGTTTTTTATAAAATATTTACAACCTAAATGGAAAATTGGAAACCAACAGTCACTAGATAGTAAGTTTTTTTTAATTCTACAAACCTCGCCAAATTTGGTGCACTGGTTGCCGAGAAAAACGAATTCTCCTTTTACATGTATTTAGACAGGAACACCCGAGCTAAAGCGTCCTCTTAAAACACTGTCCTTGGCGCATTATAGTCTGCACGGCTGCTGCGCCATAAAAAATACCAAATAATAATAATAATAATAATAATAATAATAATAATAATAATAATAATAATAATAATCTTAAGACAGTTCGTACGCCGCTGGCGCTTCACGATTTGTCTTGAGCGAATGCGTGGCGCGGCGGCGAAGTCGGCGCTCCTGTCTTTATCTTACTCCGCGGATAAAAGCAACTGAGCTAAAGTTTCCTCCTCGTTGAGGCGCAGTGTTGGCGCCCCAAAAAAAGAGGAAACTGTACTATTACAAAGCGTTCTTAAAATTGTTCAACAGAGGCTAGAACAGTTCGTTTTGATTATTAAAATAATTTTGACAGCCCATCTGGTCAATTTTATTTTGGTGACTTTCTCCTGGAGAAAACCTTGGTCCATATGCTGGGTTGTAATTCTGGAAGTTCAGCAAGCGTGCTTGTACATAGCGGCTTTCTATACTCCGTTTCATACAACAGCCATTGCAGCCGCCCGTGATTGCCCGTGATTTTTGCGTGTGTGTGCTCTCGTATACATGTTCATTTTTCTATATACACAGATCTATTCACATCACTTCAAAATTATTGTAAAGTTCCTCTGTCACATCATCATTGTACATAACCACTGTGTGCACTGTATGTATGGAACATCGTTTTATACATGTGACAATTAGTTTATATGTAACTGTGCCTTTCCGTGGGTCTATGGGGTTAAATGTTAGGGAGTGAGGACTCGGGCACTACTTTGAAAACGTGCCGTGAATGAAATGCTTCGTTTTTTGTATATGTTATCGTCCTGGCAGAATTGCACCTTGATTGTGACTCAGTGTTCGTATCGTCTCTTGTTGAAATAAACCTTTTCTAAACTCGCCGTGAAGGCTAGAAATACGTTTTTCAGCGGCTGCGTTCGCACTTAGAAATAGTTCGGTTTTTCTTGACCCAATTCTCGCAAAAAAATTCTTTATATAAGCTCAGTTCTGAATGAAAAAATAAAGGATCTACCCTTAGAAGCAATCCATGTACTTATACGGCTGCTAATACCTTGCCTTAAATCAATTTGCTTTTCGTTGTTGTTCTTTTTTTAATTGCATTGCGTCGCGGTAGCCTCACGCGCATGCTCGCGCAAGCAAACGCCGCGGGCGTGCAGCGAAGCATATAGACGGAAACGCGCGGAGTAGTACATTTTGGTGACCGGACTCCTTGCGTAGCTTCCACAGAGTTGCACCTGATGCATGAAACGGATTATAGCAATTAATCAGGTTTTTCGTGCCCTGGACCTTTTGTGAAAGGTTTCATCGTGCTGGTAGCGAATCCATAGAAAACGAAAGTCAACAAGAGCGGACACTCCCGTAGAGCCCAGCTGCCGGATTGACGGTAGTGCCCCAAGCCGACAGCATTAAAGATCCACTCCGGCGATTTTTCGATGTCAACTGATCTTAATAAAATTTTCGAACATGCGTTCTCTTTTACACTCCGATTATCTGTGCCAAACAATATGGCTGCAAGTCATCTAGTTTTCCTGAATATGAATTTTAAAGATTAGTTGCGGTCCCGAGTCGTGACTTTTTACTGGCCACCCTGTGTTTGTGACGTCAAAGACTACACCGCCACTGTCGCTGAAATCGTCGCCGAAATCTCCGCTGTCTAGTTGTCTTGTTCAGAAAATCCGTAAAAGCTCCCTGCGTCGTCTTTTCGCTTTGGCGTTAGTGTCACGTGTACTGCGTGTTTACGTTACGGTTGTGTAGGTCCTGACGTCCTCGACTGATCGTGACGTCACACGAAGCAGCTACCCATTTCGGTTTCTGTACCTCGTTATTGGTTATTTAAAATCGATCATTGAGGAATTCCTGAGCAAATTGAAACAGCCTAGCGATGACAGCACTGTCAATGCCATTTGAAAATGGCAGTATACTAATATGGTTAAGAAACGTCGGAGTTGACCTTTAATGCCTGAACCAAACTTCTGGTTTCGGTTTTGGGCGCGCGCGTTTTGAACCCTACCTGGAACACGCCACGTCGACTGCACTGACTGGCGCAGCATGTTTTCTTTTTTTTTTTGCTTTCACTGCTCAACCGTAAGCCATCTCGGCGCGGAATCGTTTTACTATTTAGTTAGTAAACATGATTGCGAACGATCTTTACAAGTCTCCACAGAATCTGTGCCACGCTCAATTTCATAAAGTAGACGCAGGACGCCTTGTGGAATGAGCAAATGTTTATTTCGCTCTATATAAATGCTCGTTGCGGGCTTTTTGTGCATTCACCCGACGTTGTGCCACGAGGCAAGCAGCCGTAGTTCTCGTCCGAAGCTAACAAAAAAAAAAACTAAATTACAAGCATGTGTCATTTTGGTGATAGCACCTTATAAATGTAATGCGTGTAGAGGCGAAACGTGCGAGAGTGGTGAATGGGCGGCATTACAAACAAAAGCAATTCGGTTTTACATACGCGGCGTAGGAAATACCCGACTCATCCCAAACTACACCATAAAACATTAAGAAAAAAATCTGCTTTCCAAGCATCCACTCAATCCGGGGCATTATTTCCTGCACTTTGAGAGCACAAATACAAGGGCGACTGCGCGTTTCCAAAACTACTTGGCCTCAGTCGACGCCACGGTACGCTATGTACACAAAGGCGGCCACAAAACAAGCTTTCAGCCAGATCATGCCAGACGCTCGCAGAATGCCTTATACTCACACTCTAGACAAATGCGGGAGTGCAAAGCCTGTTTTCTGTCGTTAAGAAGGCAGAATTATCGAGTTACAATTTCGTGGTTCTTGAGCTCCTCGGCGTTATTTTTCCGCGTTCTGCCGGCGTAAGCAACACACTCCCGTATTATCACTCTTGGCAATCGCTCGTCGCGTTTTCAACAAACGTGTGTACCGAAAGAAGGTGTAAGTTGTTGCGGGGCCATAAAAAGCGTCACGAACTTGTCCCACTAAAATTCCGTACACGCCAAACTTGCCAAACTCACCTCACCATGGCCGAGCTGCTTTTTGCTAACTGCGTCACAACGCCAGACGCGGCGAGCGTGCCTCAAGATTATCCCCAAAAGTAACGAAATTAATTACAACAATGTTCGGGGCTACGGAAAGCGTCGCAAATTTGTCCCGGTAAGATTCTGTGCACGCGAAACTAAATGCGTTACAAAGCAGGGTACGGTGAGCTTGGCCAAAATCTACCGAAATAAATTACAATAATATTGGAGCCCATAGGGAGCGTCGCAAACATCTCTCATTACGAGTCATTAACTCCAATTACCTGCGCCAGGACGGCCGAGCTGTTTTTCGATAATTCAGTCAAAAGCCTCGGTTCCGTGCCATTAGCCTAAATTGCTCGAAATGCGTCGCAGACTGTCAACCAAGATTCTTCACCTTCCCGTAGTAATAGTGCAGTGTCGCAGTGCCGAAGGAACTGGAAAATACGACGGGAGCCCAACAAATCAGTCTATACATATATAAAAAGGAGAGACGACGTGTCTCTTCTTCGTCATTTCTTTGTGAAATCCGCCTGCAGGGTGAACTTCACAAACTTCACAGCTTTATACGGCGTCGCTCGCTTCGGTAGCGTGTCTGGCTTGCCATTAGCTTGTTGAAATATTTCGCAAATGATAAGTTTACTCATATGCAAAGCTTCGTAGTTTTTATAGGAAAATAATTAAATATATAAAACAATGTCTGTTAACTTCATTTCACGTTCTTTCTTTTATGCTTGCGGCAGCTAAAGGACGGCATTAATATTAGCGTGATGTATTTCCTGATGCCAGTTTTCGCCGAATACCCCTCTTGTTGAATTTCTTTCTCTATGCTGAAGCGACACAATTTTTTAAGACAAAAAGAAGAACGCTCAGTAGGAAAAGACGCAGTTTGTCCCGAAAGGTGAACCATCGATTGCGATAGCAAATCAGTGGACTGCTAGCTATACGAAGTAAGGAGAGTGGTTTTCTCAGCCGTATAAATTTATGAACATAGGCATATCAACTAAATTAACAAGCGTCGTGTCACGCGCGCACAAGGAAACGTGAACGCATCTCACTCTATCGGTGACCGCAAAAGCTCGCTGTCAAAACGCTGCAGTGAGGAAACGACGCAGCAGCAGCAAGTGATTTGGTCTTCGTGCAGCCGCTCGCATCAGCGCGAACTATGCCTTCAACCCGCCGTGGTTGCTCAGTGGCTATGGTGTTGGGCTGCTGAGCACGAGGTCGCGGGATCGAATCCCGGCCACGGCGGCCGCATTTCGATGGGGGCGAAATGCGAAAACACCCGTGTGCTTAGGTTTAGGTGCACGTTAAAGAACCCGTGGTGGTCAAAATTTCCGGAGTCTTCCACTACGGCGTGCCTCATAATCAGAAAGTGGTTTTGGCACGTAAAACCCCATCATTAAAAAAAACTATGCCTTCAAAACACAGCGCAGAGCGGACGTTGTACCCATCGCAGATGGCTTTCAAGATACAACGGCCCGCGCAGCCCGAAGTAGAACTCGCCCCTCCCCCTCCCTACTTTCCTCTCGTAACGTTGCGCGCGACGGAAGGCGGCGCGCCTCCTCCCTGCTTTCTTCCGTTGCGTCCGTGAGATTGGGTCGCGATCACCGGCTCACCCTCGCACGCTTACCCTTGCACATACGACATACGGCGTTGGGCGACGATTTTATTGCCCTGGCACTTTATGCGTAATCTGACGGCGACGCCGACGACAGATATGCGTCTGGAGTGTCCATGTGATTTCTATTGTAAAGATACAGCCGCATTAAACGCCCGCATACATTTGTGAATACGTAAACGAAACACTCTGTACCTTCACTAGCACAAATACATTGGTGGAACTTCATTACGAAGCACAATCTATCGCGTATACAGTCGAGGAAAACGTGGAAGTTACTTTCCGAGACGCGCTAAGTTATTTTGGCTCGCGCCGTATTCCGCGACGTTAAGAGGAAGCTTTAGCTCGAGTGCTCCTATCTAAATACATGTAAAAGGAGAATTCGTTTTTCTCGGCAACCACTGCACCAAATTTGACGAGGTTTGTTGCATTTAAAAGACAAACTTAAAATCTAGTGACTGTTGGTTTCGAATTTTTGAGTTAGATTGTCAATTTTTTATTAAAAATTGGCAAAAATCGGAAATTTTCAAAAAACGAAACTATCAAGTTTACAACTCTGTAACTCAACCACTAAAAATGATAATACAATTCTGTGAATTGCATCTAATAGTACATCTAAAGCGGACAAAATTGATATGTTACACATGAATATAAAAAAATTTAATCATAGGGAAATACAACTTTTGCAAAACCGTTGTAACCAACGTAACAAATTCACGTAAGATGTAAAATGACATAGTGAATTTGTCCGCTTTGAATGATCTAATGAATGTCGTTTACAGAACCGCGATATCAGTTCTTGATGCAAAGCTATGAATTTGTAAACTTCGTGATTCTATTTTTTTCTAACGGTCAAATATTTGAAAATCGTTTTAAGAAAATTCAAGCCCTAAATCGAAATTCCGCTTCCAACAGTCACTAGAATTTAACTTTGTCTTTCAAATGCGACAAGTTTCATCAAAATCGGTCCAGGGGTTATCTCATAAAAACGTTTTTGCGTTTTACATGTATTTGAATAGGCCGCGTCGGAGTTCGGCCCGAGCTAAAGCTTCCTCTTAACGTTTAGTTGAGTGTTGATCGAGGGCTGTCAAACTCGGTACGCTGTGCTGCATCGCATGTGCAAATATAGAATTGTGACGGAAATGACGGCGTTTGGGCACGTCTGATGAAACTAAGTCCTAGTTAAAGAATTGTGTTTTGCACTTGCCAACCGAACACGAAGAGCGACTCGGTAGGCATCCGATTCCGGACGATGTGTCTTCGCTTGTTCCGTTTATCAAGAAACGGTTGCAGGCTCCGACAAGATTATTTAGGACAGCGTCAAATGAAACCCGAGAAATATCAAATAATCACTTTAAATGACTTGGTTATCTTTCCTAATCTATTTTTTTTTCTAAAGTTGAGAAATACAAAGGAAAAAGGCGCAGTTTCGCCCAGGAGGCGTAGCATCGATTGCAACAGCAAATTAGCAGACAGCCATACGAAGTAAAGGATAGTAATTTTATCGGCCGTATCAACTTGTAAACGTTCGCTTGGTAACTAAATTAATAAGCATGGTGTCATCGCGCACACAAACATGAAAACATCGCACTCGATGACCGCGGACACTCGCTGTCAACGCTGGCGTGAGGAAACGTGGCAGCCGCAGAGAGCGAAGTGGTGTTCGTGCTGTCCATCGCTTCAGCGCAAGGCGAGCGCCGAGGACAGCATGCAAAAAGCCAAGGGCCATCTGAACAGGTTGCGAAGATTGGAACGAAAAGCGTGCCAAAACCTATCGCCAGCGATATCAATTAGTGGCGCACGATTGAAACTCAACTAGGCGAGGGGGGAGGACAAACACTGAACCTAGAACGCCTATGTGATTAAAAAAAATGTTCGAAAATGTTTAATCTGAATACTGTCATACGAGTAAATATCCCGTTTCAAATATTTTTTGCTGTACTAAAATAACAAATGCTATTTTGTTTTCTATTTCACAATTTATTGGGCCATTGGTAACCCCTACCAACCAGTGATTCTGACGCAAGGCTTGGCAAGACTTTGCAAACCAGTTATTCTGTCGTGCGGAATGGCGTTGCTCACTTGAACGCGGCGGCTTCATCCGAGTTTTCTCTATACCCTTGCGTGTTTTGTTCAAAGTGTGGCATGCGCTTCACTTCAAGTTTTGCCTGACCTAGCGCACGAAATTCTTTGACGAAAGGTGTGAGTGCAGGTTCTTTTTTTTTTTGTTATCGTGCAAGTTCAGGCTACGGGATCCGACGCGCTGTCTTGTCGTGGCGATAAATGCGGAATGCTCTGCGAAGAAGCATCGCGCTATGTTCGTTCACTCTCCGTAATACACGCTCTGAGTGTCCTACGGGCAAGAAAATTAGTAAGTCGAACGCCTTCTCAATGATAATGTGTGGCAATTCTTTATTATTTTATTCAATGATTACGCCGCTTAGCCCGAAGGCGCTATAGCAGGGGGGGAGGGGGGGGAGTGTTACAATGTCGAAAAAAAAAACACGCATTTTCATTGACACAGCACTCTAGCTGGCCTTCATAGGCGATTCCATTCGCTAGTGGAACGAACAAAAAATGATTTAGCGTAAATATTAGTTCCCGTGTGGGATTCTAAAATCTTGAATTGATCAGTACGTGCAGAGATATAATAAGGCCTGTGGAAGTATATTTCCTTTCGTATGCCTGTTTTACCATGAAATATTTGATAAAGCACTTTCAGTCTCCATTTCTTTCGGCGGGAGGGAAGAATTTCCCATCCTATTTCATTTTTGATATTGGTACAGCTATCGGTTCTCAAGTACCGACATAAGACAAATCTTGCTGCTATGTTCTCGATTTTTTCAAGTTTATCACTGACTGTTTCTTGCCAAGGGTCCTGCCAATTTTTTGCCAATGTTGTCTGATAACTGTTGGATATGAATACACGTTGTCACGCGGAATAGCAAATTATTCTGTGAAAAGGTTTCGAATATTTTGGTATGCATTACTACTGTGTGGCGGCCATGGTACTTTTAACCCATTGCAACGTGTTTTATTTGGTCAATTATATTGGTTGCATTATCCTCGGCGAATAATAGGGAAGTTGCTTTTGAGACCTCTTTGGCACTGTCATTTATTTCCATCCTGTTCGCTCACCTTCCTAGGGAACCTACTGGAGCAATTACCGTCAATAATAGCCTAATTATGACCACATTAAGACATACGCCGCTCCTATAGTTCAATGACACGCTGGCCCTTCAGCTGAGGTGAGTCGCAAGCTCGCCTTAGCCTCAAAAGAAGAAAATAATTGCTGGCGTAGTGGTTGCAATGCAGGACGCTAGAGAAATTCAAACATTCGCGTCTAGGAGAGTAAGAACTTGGCGTCACTGCCATCTCCGGTTGTGACGTCACTTCTTTATTCATTCATTCATTCATTCATTCATTCATTCATTCATTCATTTTGCGTGTTAGCTGTCCCCCCCATACGTAGGTGGCGACGGTTGCAACGAGCCGCCATTTGCATGACATGTGGGCTTCCATGGAAGCTGCGCTACCAGTTTGCATACGCCTTGCACAAAGCTACGAGCTGGAGGGAACGCCTCCCCCCCCTTAATCCCCTCCCCCCGGCGCCTCGTAACGTTGGGTGCCTCGAGCGTGACGGAAGACGGCGCGCTTCCGCCCCGCTTTCCTCCCTTTCTAGCGGGCGAGATTGAGCAGCGATCATCGGTTCCCCTCGCGCTCTTTCACTCGCACATACAGCGTAGGGCGCGCGGCGACGCCGTTATCGCCCTCGGACTCACGGCGACGCCTACGGCAGAAATGCACTTGGAGTGTTCATACAATTGTTATCGCAATAGAAGCGACAGATACTGGGACGGGGGTGAGACAAAGCTGGGATACAGCGACTGTGCGCGGTCTGGTGCTAGAGAAAAAAAAAAGCCTCCCTTTTCACCTCCATTTCAGAGGGTCAGATGGAAGGGGCCCAGAAAGGCGAAGGACATAAAGGCGGAGATCACAAAGGAGGCGACTCGAAGCCGCCAAAAACTGGTAAGAATCAATCAATCAATCAATCAATCAATCAATCAATCAATCAATCAATCAATCAATCAATCAATCAATCAATCAATCAATCAATCAATCAATGACGATTAATGAATCAATGAATCAGTTCATTGCTACCACTTCTTGTTTGACTGAAAGATCACTCTCTTTCTACTGGGATTGATAGCATACGCCGACAAACTCACTCATTAGTCGACTCACTCAGGTTCATCCGGGCCCAGTCTTACCTTTGACGTTGAGTCTTAGTGAGCCGAAATAAGTTTGAATGAGGCATGAATCTTCACTTTGGATGAGTCCAAGTCAGTTCCCATAAGTGTGAGTCTGAATCGGGAGAGAGTCGAGATGAATCGAAATGGACGTCGAGAAGCCGCCGAGGAATGACGAGAAATAATGAATCAATTAGTCATCAGTATACTCATCCTCCCGGATTGCTTCGATGGTGGACGAGTTAAAGCGGCGAACTCACTCACTAATCGATTTTTCAGAACCACCCTCGCGTCATGCTCTTAGCGAGTCGAAGCGAGTCCGAGTGAGACTGAGTCTGAATGAGTCGAAGCGAGTCCTCGTAAATGTGTGCCGGAATCGGGAGTGAGTCGAGGTGAATTGCAGCGGGCGTGAGTAAACGAAACTGAGTCGCTATGAATCGAAGCTTGTGCCTGTCTGTGTGGGTCTACGCGAACCATGTGATTACAGGTCTTTTAAATGCGAAGCATTTCTTGCCGAACATTTGCCACTTTGGCAGCATGTATCTAGCTGCCTACGTTTTGGTGCTCTCATGGTCCTTAACTTGGTACGTGCAGAAATTGGCATAGTATGACAAGAGTGTATGACGAACGTAAATGATAGGTCATGACATGAATGCCATGTTACGCGTGTCGTGTGGGTTATGAAACAGCCGCCAACGTCTTGGTGGCCGATGACCTGTGTGCTTGTTTCGTTTCTAGATATGTTTAAACGGATTTTTCGAAACGAAGCTTTCGGCTTGCTCGAGTTTAACATTGCGCCTATGGGTGGCCAACCCTTATTCCGTTTAAGCGGTTTTCTGTTGTAAAGAATTTCTTCTGTCTGTAATCCATTGTATCCAGATGATTTGTTCGCAATGCTCGGCAGCATATGACCGAATCAGCTTACCTACTCACCGAAAGGCTCACATCCACAGCGGGAACCCATCTATTCGCAACTGCAAGCCGTTGTTTTCTATTGTTTCTAAATGAACTTTTCCCCTTCTTTGTTGCTTCAATTCTGCTTGCCCATAGTCTCGCTGCGTCTTCATCAGTCACTTCTGTTTCTTTTTGTTGCTAACATCAGTCAGCACCGATTCCTTGGTGGCGTATACCTATAATTCCTTGTTAATATGCGGAACAAGCATTGTTTTTTTTATCACAGAGCTGTATTGTCATGAAATTTGACTGCCCCTTGATATCTTATATGTTTCGGTTATTCTAGAGCCGGTAATTTGAACTGCTTTGAGTTTAGTAATATGCTAAAGCACTCGCCTGCGGAGCTTTGATTCCGTGGAGTATTGAGGACCGTAGCTGCTGCTGATTGAATGCAAACCATATTTCGAAAGATCCGCCAGTGCTTTACCGTTCCGAACTGCTGGAATGATGTTTCTTGTCGTACTATGCACACTTCGAAAGTGTATCAGCTGCTTCCGCCGGAAGAAAATTAGAAGGTTCAGTAACTGAGGATACCCTGAATCACTTGTAAGTGACGTGATAAGGAACCATCGAATGCAAAAGTTGGTGCCATTTATGCATCAGGTATGCAGTAACAAACGAGCTCCTACGCGCTCATTGACGCCTCTGCTGTGGTTGTGGTTTTGACGGTTGAGAATTCGTCCGCCAGCGATGAAATGAGAGGGATAGTAGGTTCCAACCCGCAACCTCTCACAGGGTGTCATTCGTTGTGGTGTTCGTGTGAATAGCATTACAAAAACCTGTTTTTACATCTTATGAAGGGATCACAGACGTCGTGCTTTATAAGAGAGAGAACACGGAAAGGCAGTGAGGTTAACCAGATGGACATCTGGTTTACTACTCTGCACGAGGGAGAGATGTTGAGGGACTGAAAGAAAGAAAATGCAGAGAGGGAGAGAGAGTGTGTGTTCACGAGCACTGTAGAAAACAGTGTCTATAAGCGTCTTCTAAGGTCCATTGAAACTAAAAATGTCTGCGGCATGTCTGTGTCTCAAGTGCCTCTGCCGAATTTTTTTATCCCTTGTGCTATCAGAAGGATACCGTATACCCTCAGACATTTCAGCGACATAACCGCTTTTCATGTTGGCTCTCACTACCGTCTGGAGGGTCAGGAACGTGAGAACCCCATTTTCAAGCGACGCTCACATGTGGCGTTGTCATGATCACGCAAAAAAAAAACCCAGTTGTTCCCAGAGGAAAGAACCTGTAGGATAGGGCGGTTTGATGAGTTGACAGATGCGTCGGCGCCAAAGCGTGAGTCATTAGCAAGGATTTCAGCTGCATAGGCGCGCGCTCATGCCAGGCGCGCAACCAATTGAGTCGTCTTACTTCCGTCTTGCAACACACTCCCGTATTATCACTCTTGGCAATCGCTCGTCGCGTTTTCAACAAACGTGTCTACCGAAAGAAGGTATAAGTTGTTGCGGGGCCATAGAAAGCGTCACAAACTTGTCCCACTAAGATTCCGTACACGCCAAACTTGCCAACCTCACGTCACCATGGCCGAGGTGCTTTTTGCTAACTGCGTCACAACGCCAGACGCGGCGAGCGTGCCTCAAGATTATCCTCAAAAGTAACGAAATTAATTACAACAATGTTGGGGGCTACGGAAAGCGTCACAAACTTTCCCGGTAAGATTCTATGCACGCGAAACTAAATGCGTTACAAAGCAGTGTATGGTGAGCGTGGCCAAAATCTACCGAAATAAATTACAATAATATTGGGGCCCATAGGAAGCGTCGCAAACATCTCCCATTACGAGTCATTAACTCCAATTTTTTTCTTTAGATGCTATGGTTAGATACGAAGCGCTGCATATCCTTATATGTGGATAATGTAATCGTCTCTCATCGTTGTTGACGTGAAAGGACGCTAAAGGAAAATATTCGGTCGATCTAGACCGATAGATTATATGTCTGGAAGACTATCATCGTTCCATATGTGCCAATATACGACTTTGTTGAGCAGAAAATTGCCACCGAAGCCTCCGCTGCTGCTCCTCAGTTTGAACCGCCCGCGCCAAAACGGGAGAGTAGACGTAACGTTCAGGTGACCTTCCTCTGCCGCCGTCTGCGAATCAGCCAGTGCTGACGTCGCATGTGAGATACCATACTCCAAACAGGTGGCGTCACAATGATATATATATATATATATATATATATATATATATATATATATATATATATATATATATATATTCATTTTCGTTAGTTTCTCGCTTACGAAAGCTCTCTTCTCATTAAGAACGACAAATTCCTTATTGTAGCCAGAATCCTAACTTTTTTTCAATGTAGCTCGGCCTAATACTGTACCTTAGCCCCACTTTAAAGACAGAGATGAAAGTAACATTGTGTGGCAGCCTTGGCGTGGCAATAACAACGCATTTGTCATTTTCACGTCCGCTCACCGTATTCGAAATCCATGTTGAGGGTGCTTTTCGTCGCATGTGACAGCCTAATAGTCTAGATGAAAAGAACTATAGAAACGCGCGAGCTGGAAATTGACGCGCATATTTATATATATATATATATATATATATATATATATATATATATATATATATATATATATATATATATATATATATAGGGTGTTCATTTTTAAGTTTTATGAAATTAAAGAAGATCGCCTATATTGCATAATTCTTGTCCTTAAATTGAATTATTCGAGGAGGTGGACATTACTGGCACGATAAATTGAAACGCATATTCAACTAATTAACAAAAGTGCATTAATCAAACTTGTTAATTAATCACTTTACGGCACACATTGCAATTTCCGAATTGCAGCCGGTGAACTTGCAAACGTACGCACTAGAAATTAATGTCCAGGATTGCACCAACATTCGGACATTTCCCAATGTTTGGAAGGAAATTCACGCGCGTTCCAGTTGCTTTTCTGCTGCAGTGCATAAAATAGTGTTTTCTTAAAAAAAAAAAAACTACGTGGAACAACAGTGCATTTTTATGCCAATTTTTCTGGCACGTATCTTCAAGTTGGCGTCATTCTGGAAATTCATTCGAAGTGGATATGGCTTGCAAACTCACCGGCTACAATTCGTAAAGTCCAATATGTGCCGTAATGTAACTAATTGAAAACGATAATTAGCGAATTTTTGTTATTTGGTTGAATATTGGTTCCTATTTCTCGTGCAAATAAATGTCCGCCATTCTGAATAATGCAGCTAAAGGCCTAGAATAATGTTGCCTGCAACATGCTGTTTTTAAAGCTTCCGTAAAACTGAAATATGATCACTCTGTATGTGCACATACATTTGTCTAGTTCGGGCTTTTTAACGTTCTTATGGATTACTAACGTGCCCAAACTTCCTCTCTAGTCTAGCTGAAATTAAGATTCTCTTTCACGAACTCACAAGGAAAGAACATACTTAAACTACTTTCGTACAGTTCCTTACGGATTTGATGTTATGTCCGGAATGAGTATTTTATGTAATCGCTTTCGAATTACATTTGAAAAGAAATTCGGGCAGCGTGTATTATGATGAGCTATAAGAGGATGCACGAAGATATGCTACATATCGGCAAATTTTTTGCAAATGGTCTCTTGACGTTCATAGACTTGTGAATGAGTTGTTCTCCGATAATAGATATTAGTCATCAAGAAATTTAAGGCCTTAAGTCGACGCGCTCTGACTGGACGATTTACAAACATTTAGAATTTATATAGATTGCCTAGATAATTTTTGAGAGTTATCTCGGGTGAAATTTACCTTTCTCTCGTAGAATATGCGAAATGAGGAAAGAATTTCATTGGGCAAACTAGTTAAACATTTAAGAAAGAAAACGCGGAGTTCTGCTGACTGAAATAGGAATTATTAACGCGGTATCATTAAAGGTCCCCTGTCGCAGAAAATCCGGCGTCGTCCTCCGGTGCCGGCGTACCCCGTGAACAAAAATTCCCGTTATATATTTAGGCATATGTATACGCCACGCCTTGATGCATGTTTATTTGCAGGATCCTCAGGCACTGCGCAAGATATCGACAAAACTGTTTTAAAACACAGAAAATGTGTGCAGCCATGTAATTCCGAAACAAAGAGCAGGTGTCACGGATCTATTAACGGAACTCAATGAACAATTTGAGCGAGTAAAGCCACAATTTTGCACTCCTGGTGACGTGCTCTTCTGACATCAGTTTTGCGAGTCCTTCGAAAGTCCCATTCAGGAAATGATGTGGCGATTTAGCCATTTAAATCTACACAGTAAAATATCACGTATAGAAAGGCTGTTCAAGCGTCACTTGTATGGCTAGTTAAGCTGAATGGAAGCAACGCAATAATCATACTTTTATGGGCATTTAATGCAGTTTGTGCAAGACTATACGTCTTTAACTTAGGAAGAAGGAAATGCGCAACGCAGGCAAGGACGACAGGTCAAGGGACACGGACTAGCGCTAGCATGTGTCTCTTGACCTCTCGTCCTTGTCTGAGTTACTCATTTTATTGTTCCTAAGCATTATGGACCCACTCGCCCGGCAACAGTTTTTATTGATTCACATCATTACTTACTTAAACGTAACGGAAACCGCTGCATACTGTACATTCACACACTATAGCAGTTCACAGGAGCTTACTCCTTGTGTAGATGTGCGGTGCTCTGGTTTCACAACTAGACGCGCGCATTTGCAAGCATCGGGCTGTAAGACGTTTGTGCGTCGCGTTTGAATTTGTATTCGAATAACCAGCTATCTCGAGCGTATATTTTTGTATTAAAAATGACATCAGGCCGCGGTGAATTGTTTACCTTATTCGAGAACTTCTGAACTGCTCATTCATTCCAATAGGTTGCTCACCTTAGGTCGCTGTACAGAGCTTCGTCACTTTGAGAGTCCCACGCTTCTTTGTCATTGCCGAAATCTGTTTCATGGGATTTGGGAGCTTAGCCGCGATCTTGCGAAATCGTTTCAGACCACCTCCAAAGGCCCCTGGCGTTCATGTATCGGGCAGTTGCGTCTCAGTACATGGGCATCTTTGGCTATAGGCCCTTAAGCGAAGAACGGATTCAACAAGTCCATTATTTAGGTAGGTCATCTCAGAGACACCAACTCACGGATATCTATCGTGCGGTGGCCGTGGCGGCTCATCGGCCTATGTCACTTTGCTGTATGCGAGGTTGCGAATACGATTCCTTGCCATGGTTGCCGAGTAGAGCGAGGCTCAAGATCTTCGTGTAACTTTTATGAATCTGAGAGAGAAAAAGAGGAGAGAAGAGACTGTATTTCTGAGACATTAAGAAAATGGGTCTATAGCGAAAGTCAGAAGGACGGCCATATACAAGAACGACAACGCACGGCGCTAACTTATAACTGTTTTATTTCGAGAGACGTACATATTTCTGTGCATATACGGACCTCAATGCTCATAGCAACCGACGCATGACCGAGATACATGCTTCTTCATTGTGAGTGCACTTCGACTTTGTCGTTGTTTTGCTCGTGTGTCCTTGTTTTATGCGTCGTTCATGATGAATCGGTTCTGACTGGCCCAGCTTGCACTCATTCTACGTTTCGAGCGAACTTCAGCAGCACACCGGTATTTCTGCAAATTACATTTCTTTTTTTTCTTGCTTTTGTAATGCGGAGGCCTATGGACAAAGTTTGTGTTATTGTGAAAGTTATATAAAAACGAAGTGTGGAGTTCCAATTTGCGACTCCGCTACGGGAAATGACATTTCCTTTAATTCACTGTGGCGCAAGATGATGGGAACATGTACTGCGTATGTCAGTAGTGGTAGGGAGTTGCGCGACAGAACGGTTGCGTTATAAGGAATTCTAGCACAATATGAAACAAAGTACACGTTTGCCTCCCAAGCTTTTGGCATGGCGCTGGTTGCACCAAATTACGTCTGCAAAACCGAAACTAAAACCAGTCACTGTGAAAAACAGCTTGAAGACAAAAAAAAAAAAGTGCGTTCGTAATTAATGCTTTGTGGTACCTGATTAACCATGAAATCTGTCCCCATAAGCGTGAATAATTGAACGTTGTAGTTTTGTTTGGCTGAGAAGTTTATAACTGGTCAATTAACATAACTTATTGTGGTCTCGCTTCTTTTCTGGCATCCATTTATTAGATATCGGAGTGGTCAGCTACACTTTCTCTTACACTTTTTGCGCAATTTTCAGAGGAGCCCCGTTCCCCACCGAAGCTGCCCGAAGGTAAGCAGATTTGATTAGCAGATTAGCACCTGCAGATTAGCGCTAGCACCTGCAGATTAGCAGGTGCTAGCGACAAGTGTAGCCAATTTACCGGTTCTCCCGCAAAACCTAGCGGTATTATGCACGGCCTGGCGGAAAAAGTTATCCTGTTGCGGGCAACTGGTTTTCTAGCTGTACTAATTTAAGATTTTCTCTCTTGGCAGCAAAACAACGAAATTCGTTTATTATATTTCACGATTCACGTGTAGCAAGCATGCGGCTTATCCATGACCCTTTTGAAGTAAAAAGGGCGTTGAGCGTGTTTCCAGCCAGCTGAGTGTAAATAAATCTAGGTTAAGGAGAAGAATGTCCACTGAGATGACAGATGCCACCCTTTCTGCGCGTGCTGGTCTACGAAGAAACGATAAGTGCTGCTTCAGTTACCCGCTGCCCGAACACGTTGTTCATAAGATCGGCACGGTGGACGCCTATGGGCTCAGCGATGGCACCGACAAGACCGTCACGGCAGCGAACAATGCATGCGAAGGTGCAAGTGAACATACCGCGATGAAACGGGACATTTTTTTGTAATTTTGGTCACTACTCATTAGTTCAATCTGTTTCCGGCCAGTAATTATAGTTCGCGGAGGCATTTTTTTTTTAGTTCGCTCAAGAAAGCACATATTATTAAGATAATTTGTATATCTTATTGCAATATAGACGAACAGAAACAGACTTTCTTGACAAGTCTATCTTTTTTTCAGTTGTGTTTTAGAAAGACGCAAGCAAAATCATTAAAACGTGATTCTGTTTGTTGTCTTCACTTAGCGGACTTTTAGCGCATTTTGGGTGCTCGTGTCGCAGGTTTTAAGGTTGTTTTGAGTCTCGACTCGCGGGTCTCCTTATTTCCGGCTGACAACACTTTTAGCGACACAAGATCACTATAAATCCGCGCGGCAAAACATGAACAAGCGAAATTAAATTAGTTCACGAAGGCAGTGTTTTATGTGACGCTACTAGCAATTTTGGAGGCGAAGTGTCCAACGAGGAAATCTGCCATCTTTACTGAAGCGCATAACTGAAGGCAGTGGTGTAGTCGGAGTCGTATGTCAACAGTGAAAAACAGGTTTGAGCAGGCGGAAAGTACTTCCAGCGCAGACAGACGGGGCAACGCTGGGAAAAGTGGGATAGCACGGTACAGGAAATGACAGTTCTGTGCGGAGAAGTACGTTGCAATACAATGAAAGGCAGGGCGGATCGGGGCGATGTAAAGGGAAGGCCAGTACAATGGTGGGCGAAGGAGTGCAAGGTAGGACAAGGCAAGATAGAGCCGGTGTCAGGCCAGGGCAGTATTAGGCACAGCAGCGCAGGGAAATGTTAACTAACTTTAATCCAAGACAAGTATCCAACTTCACCTATAATCCTTGCTGGCGATTTCAACTACCCTACAATAAATTGGCGGACGTGTACGCCCCTTGGTTGCGCAAGGAAGAGCGAATGCAAGGAATTTCTCGATGTTCTTTGTTCATTTGATCTGCATCAAATAGTTTGCAAGCCAACACGTGGAAACACTATTCTAGATCTAATCCTCACAACCAAACCGGAAAATGTGCTTAACCACGTCCTTGAATGCATTAGCGACCACAACGTAGTACACTGTGAATGCCTTTTACAAAGTAGTAAACCAGAAAAGCAAAGAAATCTATTTACGATTACTCCTGTGCAAATATCGATGCGATTCTTACAGAACTGTCATATTTTTCTGTGTGATTCTTGGAAACCATGGCTTATCGCAACACGAATGATAACTGGCTCGCTATCCGAAATAAGCTTATTGATCTGAAACAAAAGCACGTTCCCAAAATTGGAATAACGTCATCAACACAGAGCACATGGTTCACGTCCCATGTGAAGAGAGCAATAAATAAAAAGAAACGCCTTTACTCAAAGCTAAGTTGTCCCACTCGGATGGTGATTGGCAGCGACACCGAGAACAATCAAATAAATGTAAAGCTGAAATTGAAGCATCTAAAGACAAGTTTTTTAACGGTGACATCGTCAGCATGTTAATGAACAATCCGAAAAAGTTTTGGAAAATAATCAACCCTAAACACTCTTCTCAATCCACTATACCAATCGTTAATAACGGTGTGCTACTCTCACCATCTGAAGCTGCGACTGAATTAAACTCGTTTTTCAGCTCTGTATTCACAAACGAAAATCCAATTCCACCTGACCTTACGTTTCCTTCAATTAACTCATCTATGAATGATCTCATAATTACACCAGAGGGAATAGAATCGGCCATCGATCGACTTTCAAATAACTCAGCGCCAGGTCCAGACGGCATCTGCACAAAGATGCTTAAAATGACTAAAGCTATAATATCTCCCGTATTAGCCGCCCTTTTCCAGCAATCACTAGATACAGGAATTGTACCAGATGACTGGAAGGTCGGTCGTATCACTCCCATTTACAAATCAGGTGACCGATCAGTGCCCTCAAACTACAGACCTATATCCTCGACTAGTATTCCATGTAAATTACTTGAGCATATCATATCTTCCGCAGTTATGAAATATTTATCTGAACATAACTTTTTTTCTAACAATCAGCATGGATTTCAGCAAGGACGCTCTTGTGAAACACAGCTTTTTGAACATATAACTGATCTTCATCAAGCTGTTCACGATTCCATAAAAATCGATGCCATATTTATGGACTTCAAGAAAGCATTCGATAAAGTTCCCCATTCTAGCTTAATGATGAAACTTAGCCGGCTTAACATACATGGTAAAATTGTTAATTGGATCTCAAGTTTTTTAACCAATCGCTGCCAATTTGTTTCCGTAAATGATCACTTTTCCGCTTTAGCACAAGTTAAATCTGGCGTTCCTCAGGGATCCGTACTTGGCCCAACCTTATTCTTAATTTACATTAATGATATCAGTAACAACCTGACCTCAACAGCTCGGTTGTTTGCCGATGACTGCGTTCTTTATAGACAAGTTATCACCTCTGAAGACACTAATATTTTACAGGCCGACCTAAACAAAATTTCACTTTGGTGCGAGCAATGGCAAATGGAAATTAATGTTTCTAAAACAAAAACAATGACATTTACCGGAGCCAGTAATGTTCACTTAAGTTCATATTTTATGAACAGCATATGCATAGATAATGTGTCTACATTAAAATATTTGGGAGTCCATTTAACTTCTAACCTTACATGGAATGATCACATTGATGAAATAATTTCGAAAACAAATAAAACACTTGGATTCATTAGGCGAAATTTGTATTGAGCAAATCAGTCAACTAAATTATTAGCTTACACAGCTCTAGTTCGCTCAAAGATTGAATACGCTTCCATAATATGGAATCCAAATCAGACTTACCTAATAAACAAGCTGGAATCTTTACAAAATAAAGCAGCACGTTTCATCACTAAAACATACTCTAGAACATCCAGCATCACGGCTATCAAAGAGTCCCTCCAATTACCGTCTCCAGAAACACGACGACTGTTAGCACTGCTTTCCCACTTCCACAGATTGTATCATACGCCGTCATCCTTTACAGCATCCCATATCAAACCCCCACAAAAAATTTTCCCCCGCCTCGACCATCCCTTCAAAGTGCGTCCCATGTTTGCGCGTACGAATCTCCTGCGACAATCACCGCTCTTTCTTGCTATTCATCACTGGAACAAACTGCCAAAAGAAATTGCTTCGATACGTGATCATGACTCATTTGTGAGTAATTTGAAGCGCAGTTTTACGCATGTTGGGTAAAAGCAGAATTTTATGCCTTTGACGCATTGTAAGTGCATCTACATGCTTTGTACGGAGTGTTCTTTCTTTTTCATCATGTATGCAATTCTCTTTCCTTTTTTTCTTTTTATATTTTCTTGTTGTATTCGGTGATTTTTACCACGACGTTCTATATTGCCTTTCCCCCCCCCCTAATTGTGTTTGAAATATCCTGTTGTTAACCGCCCTCCCCCCCCCCCCCCCCTATGTAATGCTCATAAGGGCCTTTAGGGTATCTGAATAAAAAAAAAGACAAGGCTGGGCAGGGCGGTGCATGTTACAGCGAAGCAAGGTGGAGGGGAGACGAAAGTAGGGCTAGGCAGGATGAGGCAAGACAGGGCAGGAAAATGCTGGGCCATGTAGTGCAAGTTAAAGCAAGGCAGGGCAAAGCAGTACGACGCGGTGCAAGTGACCAAATAAAGGTAGAGCTGATCAGACCAAGACAGTTTTAGGCAGTGCAGGACGGGGC
Source organism: Dermacentor variabilis (assembly GCF_050947875.1). Lineage (NCBI taxonomy): Eukaryota > Metazoa > Arthropoda > Arachnida > Ixodida > Ixodidae > Dermacentor > Dermacentor variabilis. The sequence goes on from NC_134575.1 coordinate 53,306,365, forward strand.
AGTACAATGTGTGACCAGGCATTTCACAAGGTATGTTAAGGCAGGGTAGAGAAGGGCAGACCAAGGCAACGTTAGGCAGGGTAAGGCTGCACAATGTGGGGCAAAGCTGTGCATGGTACGCCAAGAAAACACGTCTGTCGATGTCGGTGCTGAGTAGAATATGGTAGGGTAGGGCAAAGTTGGTCAGCAAAAGCAGTGCAAGCCAAGGTACAGCGGGTCAGGCCATGGCAGTGCTAGGCAGAGCAGGGCAGTATAATGTGGTGCAAGACAATGCAAAGGGACGTGATTGGCCTAGCAGCTCAAGGAACACGGTAGGACAAGCGGTAATCATGCATTCTGTGAGGTCAATCACGCATTTGTACAAGCTAGCCCAACTTTCAGTTTTTGTGAGTACAAAGTAGGACAAGGCAGGGGAGAGAAGGTCAGGCTGAGGCAGTATTAAGCCGGGCAGAGCACACTTAATTTAGATCGCACAGGGTTCTTGAACATGCACTCAGGGCTGCGTACGCTAGCGAGGAGTTAAGTCCTCTGCCCCTCCCCCCTCCTCAGCTGACAATCAAAGGCACAACGTCGCCCTGGCTCCTTCAGAACTGATTTTGTTGAAGACGAAATTCTGCTCTCAGGACTGCAAAGGTTGTGTTTCGCGGGAACTTTTTTTCGGACCCAGGTCCGAAAGTGTCCGAGCCTCAAAAGAGCGCCACGGAGCTGCCGCTGAAGCCGGCACTCAAGCGACGAGACTCGCTGACAACCGCGACGCACAAGCGACGAGACTCGCTGACGATCGCGACGCACAAGCGGGCCGACCTCGGAGGCGACGGAGGCGCACCGGTCAGGAGCCCCGACCGGCAAGCCGAGGGCGGCAAGGGCGGCCCCGAGGCCGGCCACAAGGTCAAGTTCGGCTACGAGGAGGTGCGCACGCTGCCGGCGGAGAAGAAGCGCGACAAGCACGACTTCAACGACATTGTCGAAGACCAGCTGGGCAAGATCAGCACCAAGCCGACGTCACAGGTATGGAGTCCGGATGTTAGCCCTCTGATGGCCCAACAGAATTCCACATCATAGGAAACTTCACTTCACTTCACTTCTGGCCACTGAGAATACGCCTGTACAACAACAACAACAACAAGTACCTAAATGTTATTTTAGATGTATTGTAATTGGTAACGTGATTAATTAATAATTGATTTGTTGAGCTATCCACAGTTGAAACTTGACCCGAGCGTTCCAAAACGCAACTATGGGATATACATTGTTTCCCGCGCTTAAATAAGCATTTTAAGAATCAAACTCAGTTGAGCACATATGTTGCGTAAAGCGAGGAATTGGGGTAGTTGGTGTTCGTTCACCTTGTAATGCGATGAGTGCAACTGAGTAAAACGAACAACCAGAATAGGACGCACCAGACAAGGACGAGAGCTCGCACTCTATCATCCTTGTTTGTTCCATCGTTGTTAGTGTTAATCAGTTGTACTCGGCGCGTTAGAAGATGAAAGAAGGAAGCGAAAAAAATATGCGCGGTGTGAGTATATTACTCCACCACACCATCCGTGAGAACTTACCGTAAGAAGCGGCACTGTAAGGCGAGAAAAGACCGAAGAACAAAAGTAAGCTGGCGACGCGGCCTTTAAAAGGGCCACTCCTGCGTCTTCTTTAACCACATTAGGATATTGTCATTTTCAAATAGCATTGTCCTGCTGCGGGTGGTTCGGTTTGCTTAGAAATTCATCAATAATATTAAATAACCAATAAACGAGATACCGAAATGGGTAGCTGCTTCGTGTGACGTCACGGTGAGTCGATGACGTCAGATCCTACACTGGCACTATGTAAACACGCAGTACACATGGCGCTAACGCCGAAGATGCGAAGCTTATGATTTTCCGAACTAGACAGCGGTGATTTCAGCGACAGCGGCGGTGTAGTCTCTGACGTCACGAACACAGGGTGGCCAGTAAGAAGTAATCAGTCGGGAGCGCAACCAATCTTAAAAATTCATTTTCAGGGAAACTTAACGACTTGCATCCATATTGTTTGGCACAGATAATCGGTGTGCAAAAGAGAACGCATATTCAAAATTTTATTCAGCTCAGGGGACATCGAAAAATCGCCGGATAAGGGGGCCATACGCCACTTTTTATTGAAGTCGAGAAATGCATCTAAGGTAATAGAGAATATTGCAGAGAAACTCTGCCGCAAAAAAAAAAAATAATAAAGTAGTTCAATGAGTTCAGCAGAAGAGGAGCTATTGGCAAACATCACCTAAACACGCTTCCGCTCCTTCTTCAATCACTTGCGCTCCGAAGGCTACTGCGGAGTGGGGCGCGTTCACAATGCTCCGCCTACTGAACGTCACCGTGACGCGCAGTTCAAATTTGATTTTCGGATGTTCACGTAGATGAAGCTGTTGCGATTTCGGCGCCTATACGACGCGGCTGCAACTGGTCGCCTTGCTCGAAAAGCGAACGTTTCGGGTCAGCCGCTGGCTGCTGGTCATTTCAGCTCCTCCACTGGCGTCGCAACTCGAGCGACTTAGTTCTGACGCTTATGTTACGCGGCGATGGCGGTGCGAACAGCGGGAACGGCAGCAGTCGCGAAGCATTTCGGCGCCGCGAACTGCGTGCAGCGCTTGCCGGTGTGAACATCGATCGCCGCGACTCGCTCTTTGGTCACCAACCGCGATCGGTCGCGCTACCTGTGTCAATCGCCGGTGTGAACGCGCCCCAAGTGCATTGGACGAGTCACGCGTATGTCACTGCCGCAGGTAAGAAATCGCGCCAGTTTCCGTTAATTACGTTAGGATGACATTGCTGTTGAACACGCAGCGCCCAAAGCAACAAGTCAATTAATCTTAGTTATTACGACGTGGGGGTCACAGAAACAGTCCAAGGAGCTTCTCGACGCCATGATGAAGGAAGCCATGGAAGCCAGATCCCAGGAGGAGAAGAAGAAGAAGCGGGAAACGAAAGCATCCGAAGAGCCGGATCTCGCGAAGACCACGGGAAAGGCGGCGGCGACCGGTAAGAGCGTTGCCGGCTGGGTGGCCAGTCCCGAAGAAATCCACGAATACCGGAAGTTCCAGGACATGCTGCACAGCAGGGACAAGTCGGGCAAGAAGGGGGACGAAGGCAGCGCCAAGGGCGACAAGGGTCCGGCACACGACAAGACGGAGGCGCACAAGCCGCCGGGCGGGGCTGCGAAGCCCCACGAGGAGGGTCACAGGCCGGAAGCCAAGCCAGCTGACAAGCACGGCTGGAAGGACGAGGCGCGCAAGAAATTGCCGAGCGGGGAGGCCCACGCTGCGGCTCCGCCCACCGCCGGTCTCGCTCCGGCGCCCGCTGGTCGCGGGCAGACTTCCGGTCGCGGACCAGCTCGTGAGACGGCCGCCGCTACCGTCAAGAAGTCCAGTTCCTGGACGGAGACGCTCCGACGCTTCTTCCGCCGGAAGCCGGCCGACGAAGAGAGCTCGGAAGAGGAACGGGTGCAGTATCGCGAAATGGACGAGGAGTTCATCGAGTGCGCCGAGGACTTGGGCGCCGCTGGGGAAGTGGCTCACGGCACCGGTAAGGGCGGGGCCACCGGCAACGCTGCCGACGCAGCGCCGGCTCCCAAGCAGTACAAGCTCAACGCTTGCCTTCTCGTCACTTCCGGCGCCGTCATCTTCGTCGTGCTCCTCGCCGTCCTGCTGTCGGGCGACCTGTTCGACGACCTGGACAACAGCGTGCCCACTTTCACGATTGACACGGGCAAGGTGGTCAACTTCCTGGACGACGCGGGTTTCCTCGGGGCGGGCATGAACTCTTCGATAATGGGCAAGCCCGGCTCGTGGAGGCCTCTCCTGGAGAGGCCGGCCAACGATAGCCTCGTCCTGTTGCTCAGGGGGCTGGCGCCGGCCGTGCTTCGGTTTGCGGGTCACGAGACTGACCACTTCTACTTCGTAGAAGGAGAGGAGGACGGCAATTCAAGTCGCGGCGGGAAAGATGAGCACGGCGGTACGGACGAAGGGGGACTGGCCTCGCGAGGCAAGTATATATGCGCGACTGCATGCGCATGCACATGAGGCAGTTTTGGCTTGTCCATATAATGTTATTGAGATTTACGGTATACCGGAATACCTATACGGGCGACGTAGACACGAGCAGCGGCGCTGGTGGTGCCATCTCGTGGCTTTCATGTTGATCTCGTAAATTCAACCAGAGCTCACCTTGCAATGAAGGGCTAGTGACTGCTGTGTTTCTGTTGTAAAAAAGCCGGCGGCAGCGTAGTAATGAATTTCGCTTCGACGAGAATAACACTGAAATAATCGTCTATGAAGCATTGTGGCTGGGTAAACCTCCACACGATGTCGCTACCAGCGCTGATGCTGAAGTCGTCACTCTCCGGCGTTCCGGTAGTCCGTAAACTGGCATGTAGATACACGCCCATAATCTCTATTACTGCTGTTTATTACCTCCGCAGAACTTGTAGAGCAACTGGTCCGCACATAAAAAAGAAAGACAGAACGTGTACACAGACAGTGCGCATGTCGTGTCCCTTGGTCTTTTCTTCCGGCACAGATGCAACAACAACAAAAAAATAAAGAAGAAACGCGACACGCTGGTTTCGTTGCGCCAACGCACACAAGTACCGCGTGCTTCAGTTAAATATATTCAGTTCCTCCGGCGCTTGCTGCCGCAGCCTACGACGGTACCCACCGCTGTCGCTTACGCGGCTATGGTGTTGCGCTGCCAAGTCCGAGGTCGTGGGATCAAGTCCCGGCCACGGCGGCCGCATTTCTATGCGAGCGAAATGGAGGGCGGTAGCTGGGCAGGCTGCGTGCGCGCGCAGAAGTGTTGTGGCTGGGCGGGGGTCGTGCCCGGTGGACCAACCCTCCCTCCCTCATGGATACGCCGCTGCTTAGAAGCCATTTATACTGCTCAAACGTTGCGTACCGCTAGAGATAAAGAAAAAACGAAGAAAAATGCGCAGACACGATGCAAGTGATTTGGCGCGGCTTCTGCAAGCGTTTGCCCTAAACGCGTGGGATCTGAAGTTGGCAGGGTCCAGCAAAGGCGGTTTTGTTCTTCGCGTTTTTCTAATGAGTCGTACATTATAGGATGACCCACGTAATTTGACACAGACACTAAAAATATGCAAATGCCATTAGGTCGGCAGAATTAAGGTAATGTTGTTTGCCGTCGCTTCGAGATGCCCAGATAATTTTTTGCATTCCGCCTGATTACAACGTTAGCCTTAATTAATTAATCAATTTCTCAAATATTATAATTTGATTAAAGGTGTCATCGAGAAAATTGTAGAGCAACATGAAAATCTCCCGATACAGCTTTCTATTGCTCAATACGTGCTATATAAAAGTGTTTTTTCCGAGCATGAGAGAAGCCCGCAAAAAAAAAAAAAATTGGAGGACGCATAAGCATCGCCTCTAAGAGTGGAACGCGATAGCACTCAAAAATCTCTGAGGGCTTCTCACGCTTCCCGGCAACAGCAGCCTATGTAACCGTATTGCTTATTGTATTCCATAAAAACATGCGCCCGGAATGCAATAAAGCAAGGCGAAAAGCACGCACATGACATATTAGAACAGTTTACGAAAATAATCCCACATACAACACAATATACGCCCGAACGCCAGCGCCGCACAAAAGAATACCAAGAGGTACGCAGCAGCAATCGTCGACACGAAAACCCAGCAACAATTTACGGCATCCGTCCGGGCAGGTACACCCGGCGGCTGCCAAAATTTTCGCCGTGGAAATGGCTCACGCGGAGCGCACGCGCAAAGGAGTGTCACTATAATAACAGACCCTCGAGAAGCATGTCGCCTGATTCACAAGGGCCACGTGACCAAAACAAGTCGCTCAATGATACCGACGAAATTCGCCCATCATCACCGGATCGTATGGTGCCCAGGTCGCACAGGCCTTGAGGGCAACGATCTGGCCGATTCGCTAGCCCGAGTTATTACTATAACCGGGCCGACTCGACTGGGACGGTCCCAGGTAGCCACTGTAATGATCCCAATCCAACGAATGCCTGAGAGGTTCTTGCTCATCAGCGTGTAACCAGAAAAACATACCCTCCCCCTCACCCACAACTCGGCGGAGAGGAAGCCGCTCGCTGTCGCAATATTCAAACCGGGGTATTCCCCCGCCTTAAATTACAAAATGCCACGTGCCCCTCTCGCTACAGGCCCGACTGCCCGTGGTGCGGTGGCATACCAACACTAAAACACATTACATCAGATTGTGAATCACACTGGTTTGATAAAACACATCACACAATGGAGCAATGGGAGGCACAGCTAACCAACTCAGACCTGGCGCGACAACAGTCCCTCGTAAAGCAGGTCAAGCGGGCGGCCGAGGCCAGTGAGGCCTTGGATTAAAGGAGCTCCGGCCATCGCACGTACATCCTTTTAGGCAATAGAAATTTCTCTCTCTCTTACCAGGAAACGCTGGCGGCGAACGCTATGGACTAAGTCGAGCTCTGTGTGTGTGTTTTTTTTTTTTATGATGCGCAAGGAAACAAGGTACCCGCGCGGGTCCTACTAACACATACCTCAAACGGCAGCTGGAAAACGCTGCTGCGTTAAAATGGGGTTTGTGTTTGAGTTTCCGCGTAACAGATATGCTTTTTCATATATTCAAATTACAATCTGACGCTATGATGTGTGTAGGTTGTGTGCAAGTCGTACCCTTTTTCTACGTATTTTACCTTGAGAAATTCAGTTCGGTAATTTTCTTGCGCCACATGGAGGGCCTGCGTGGTCAAAAAATCTTTTTCTCGAAG